>NC_140585.1:699437871-699905371 GCF_964204655.1 Triturus cristatus | reverse complement strand
TTATAAAGACTATGCTTAAATTTTTAAAATTCTTTAATATGTTTTTTTTATATATTTTTTAAAATAAACATGTAAAATTTATTTCCAGTTTTTTTTTTTTTTTTTTAAATTTTTTTAGTACGCGTACCGTAAGCTCACGGTAAGCGTACGGTTTACGCAACGTCCGTAATCTTTCTACGCTGCTTGCGTATAGTTACACACTTTGCGTAGCCGCGCGTACTGCGCGTGGGACGCGTGCGCGCTTACGCCACACGCGCACGTTACGCGGAAGTGTCGGGTAGTGACTGTTATGCGCATGCGCGCAAGCGCGTGTCTTTTTTACGCGCATGCGTACTTTTTGCCGTAAGCGCACCGTAAGCGTACCGTAAGCGTACGGTTGGTCATGTGATCATGAAACACAACTTTTGATTGGTTGAAACTACTTTCAGTTCTAGAACTCTCCTACACCACACCCATTCCCCTCATTTCTGCTTGTGATCCCTTAGGAGAAGGAGCTGGTTTGTCTTTGGAATACGATGGCAGAACAGCAGAGCCCTTCTGAGAGTGAGGCTAGCACCAGCAGCACTGTCTTGAGGCAGAGAGCGAGGAAACAAAAGCCTTCTTATGTTTGGGATTATTTTACTTTTCCTGAAGGCCAGCAAAAGGTGAATGCACCCTTAGTTACTTGCAGGCTGTGTCAGCGTGTACTTTCTAGAGGTAATCCTGACAGGAAGTATTCCTTTGGGAATCACACCATGAAGAGACACCTCCAGGATGTACACAGAAGGACACATGGTCATCTTTTTGGAGGTAACTCTTCAGAAAGACGAGCCAGTACATCCACAGCAGCTCAGCCTGGACCATCATCTGCAGGGCTGACTCCTTCTTCTGCAGGTCAGGTGAGCCCTTCATCTGTGGGGGGAGAATCTCCTTTTGCTGGCCCTCTGGAAATTAACCCTCGGTTTGCGAGGGTTGAAGTACGGTGCGCCACTTGTCACGATCTAATTACTTATAGGGAGACCAGTGTTTCCCTGGTGAACAGTAAAATAGATCAGCACACTTGTCGTACTGTCTAATATTCCCAATCTTTCTTTCCTCTGTCCCTGCATGAACACAACGGTTCTTTTAAGAGCCAACCTTATCTTTCATCTTTTTTTTACATATGTTTTTAAAAACTTTTTTTTATTTTTTTTTACCGTACGCGTACGGTGCGCGTACTTTTTTTTTTTTTTAAAAAACACTAAAAATCATTTATGACATTACATTGACCTTGAGAGACTACAATTATTATTATTGACTTACCATACTCACTGAAAAAATATTTATTCATTTCTTTTTTTTAAAAATAGTTTTAAAAATGTTTGTAGTTTTCGTAAATTTTCTATATCTATCTGGAAAAAAAGTAAAAAGTATTAATATTTTTAAAACTTTTTATAATACAGTACACATATTTACATTTTTTCCCAAAAAATATTTTTGCCTTATTTTTGCTGTTTTCAGAATATATTGCATTTCACTATAAATTGTGAAAGCAATTGCATTCATCATTTTACAGCGGGCAAAAAAAAATACCAATCACAAAGATTGTATTAAAAAAGCCCTGATTCTTTTTTTACTTAAACTTAACATTATAGAAATGCATAATATTGTAAAAAAATATCATCTAATACCAATACTTATTCCTTTAAAATACCGTCTGATATGTTTGTTTCAGAAGTATAATCACAATATTATATCTCAAATAACTCCAAAAAACATCTGATTTCATTTCCTTTAGGCCAAATAGTAATTTTAAATTTTTGTTTGGATTAAATTACCAACGGTAATCCAATAAAATTCTAAAGTTTAATTTGTCCAGATCTCACAGATTCTCTGTAACATTTTGGTTCACGAAAATTTTTTGATTAATTTATTTAGTCCACAATAGAATTGGTTACTTTTCCACATGGCCAAATAGTAATTTTTTAAATCATTTTTGATAAAATTTCCAATGGCAGTCCAATAACATTCCAAAATATAAAATGTGCAGAAGTTACCGATAATCTCAAAATTATTGGTTTTTCAAAATTTCATTAAAAATTAAAAAAGTCCACATTACAATTGGTTATCTTTCCATTAGGCCAAATGATAATTTAAAAAAAAAATTTTTTACAAAATTGCAATGGTAATCCAGTAAAATGGTAAAATTGTTTTGTCCAGATCTTGCCAAGTCTCTCTAAAATTTAGGTTTCAGGAAGATTAGATATGAATTTGCTAAATCAAAAGGCAAACGTTGTTTGAAAATCAATTGAGAATCATTACACAGTGTCCAGCCTTTTTCACATTTAAGATAAACTGTGTAATGTCCAGAAGTAACAGTAGGTCCATCATGGAAAATTATTGCAACAGTTACAAAAAGTTTTTCCTGAAATTGATAATTGCTGTCCTGTAAACTTCTTTATTAAAGTATCCAATTTTGAACCATCAGCTCTACATCGTTGCATCATTAAAATTACATACTGTCCGTATTCCTTTAAAATTAATGTTGAAAACATGTCAGAATTACACTCACCACATTTCATGCTATGATTAGCATCTTTAACTAATTTTGCAAAAGTGACTGTTTTACTCTCTGGCAATGTCAAATAAATAAACCTTTCATTATCAACAATAGAGCCACTTATATTATAACAATTATCACAACTATGTTCCCATTTATAAGAGAGACCAAAAAAAATGTCAATGGGAACTCCTTCTTCTTCCACTACCTGAAGAAAATACATCAAAAATTCATGTGCATCTTGCTGTTCATTTTGAGAAAACTGTGTTCGTCCTGAACATACATCTAAAAGTTTTCTAATGTCAGTAGCACTTTCTATTTGAGTTTTATCTTTACTCAGCTTTTGAAAAAGGAGACTCAGCTCTGAACAGAATCTTTTTCCCTGATTTACTATTATCTGCTCTTGCAAACTTTCCAGATAAAATGCAACATTCAGCACTACATTTGCGTAGCAGTTGACACCAGAGCTATTTTCAAAATGACATCCTACAACCTGTTCTTCATTTTCCTTTTTCTTTTTGCTTGCAATTACATCACTCCTCTTTTTTTTCCTCTTCTCTACATCTTCACTACAGATATTCTCATTTTTCCTTTTACGAGAAACTACACGTTTCTCCAACACAGGATACTGACCTAAATGAGGAGCATAGCTTCTTCTTAATCTATTATACTCCTTTACACAATTTGTATCAGCACTAACTTCTGATTCTTCAAAGTCTATCATGAATAAACCTGATAATGTTTTGACTCGTGACAAAGCAACATATGCCATACCTTCTTTGAACACAGTTGAACCAATGTTCACAAATGCACAATCTACAGTCAATCCTTGAGACTTGTGAATAGTTACAGCATATGCTAGAGAAAACGGAAACTGCTTCCTACGTACATATAAGTCTTTCACAAGCATAAAACGAACTGTACAATGACAAATATCTTTAACTTCATCTATCTGATCAAATTTTATTTTTAAACATTCAATTCCTTCTTTTTTCTGATAATTAATAAACCCACAACTCTTCCCATCGCTCCATTAACTAAACCTTTCTCAACATCCAAATTTCTCCTTAAAAACACTCTACAGTTCATGCAAACATATGGATTTTTTTCTAATCCAGCTGTTTTGGAGATGTTCTTCTCTAGTGAGTCCAATTTATTTTTCAGTTTGCCTGTTACTGTGACAGTAATTCTTCCATCCTCAATTTTGTCCACTGCTTCCAATTTCCTGATCTCTTCCTTTTCCAATTTCAAAAGCTCCTCATTGAATATTGAGCATTCACGTAGAGTTGGCATTAAGCAGATGACACTTTTGTTTTCTGCAATATTCTTGTATATTTTCTCTGCAACTATTTCTTCCTTTGGAAATAAATTATGTAGCAGCCGACTCTGTAATGCTTTTTTGCCAACTTCTGTGAGTAGTCCAATTCTGATATCTTTCAGAATACTTCCATATTCTTCATCGTTTGCTTGCCTCATATTAGTTGTAAGTTCCTTGTACTCAAAGAAGGACCAAATATTTGTATTTCCGATGCTTCCCAATGACTTCTTCGTGTCTTCATGTGTCACAGTATTAAACACTGGTTGTCCTTTAACTGGAGTAAGTTGCAAAAGATCTCCAAAAACTATGACGTGTTTTCCACCAAATAACACGTCATAGTCTGTCTTCAAAATTTGCTGCATTCTTAAATGCACAAAGGCAAGCATTAAGTTTGATACCATGCTCACCTCATCAATAATGAGAACTTGCATCTTCTTCAATACTCGTGAAACTTCCAAGGATGCTTCTCCAGTTAGCTTGTTGAATTGTATTTTGTTCTCATGCTCCACTGGTAACATTAGCAAACGATGTAAGGTGATTCCTTTTATGTTATATGCTGCTAACCCAGTTGGAGCAGTAACCACACAAGACAAAGTAGAATCCGTTTTTTGCTTTAGGTAGCTTCTGATGACTTTAATTAGGAAACTTTTTCCAGTGCCAGCTTGTCCGCTTACATACATCCTGATTGGATGAAATGATGTGCATGAGCACTCTTTTTTTACATGTAGAAATCCGTGATCAATTTTGTTTTTGATCTCTTCATAAATTTGTTGCTGCTCTTGATTCAGTTGTCTTTCCAAATTTTCTAAGTCTATAAATTCTTCTTGAGCTTGATTCATAGCCGTTTCCACTTCATTCATGGCTATTGATGCTTCATTTTCAACGATTGGTTGTCCTAGGGGATCTTGACTGTGTGTTCCTGAACTTTGGCTGTCCTGAGAACTGTCTCTAGCTATTTCTGCTGCAATTGTAGTTTCCTGTTCAATTTCTTCATTTAACATTTGCAGATAAGTTGTGAATGTATTGCATTGTATGCTGTCTTTGCAAGCATTAAATGAATCCTCATAGCTTTGAAATTCTCCCAGTAGTTCATCCTCTGTACGCCATGGTTTAAACAACTGTAAAAGAGCCAAGTAGTAAAATTCTTTCTTGTCGGTAGTGTCGCAACTCAGCTTCCGGTGATTTATCAAACTTCCTTTGGTTTGCTTCACCAAACATCCTTCTTCACCAACAACTTTATATTTTCCATTATTAATGTCTTCTGCAGCTTTCCGTGAATAAATGTAGTTCTGCAACACTTCATAGAGACACATGTTCTCCAGATGATGACTTCTCTTGGGATAATATGTGTCCAACATGTTTGTTTTCAATATATCTGTACTTTCTGGGTCATTCTCGGCCAAATATTCAATTTCTCCAACAGATTTCAGTACCCGATTTCTCATTGCTGCAAGGCCTAAACTTGCCCAAATTATTCTTCTTGACTTCGAGTAGAGACTTGCAGAAGATAACCTATCTGAACATTCGTAGGATCCAATTTCTCGATGCGATAACATCTTCAAACTGAAACTGTACAGCTTCTTACTGACAGTCTTCTCGTGAGAAACCTCTTCCCACATTTCCTTCAATTCTGTTTTTTCTGATTTCGTAATGTAAGACGTTACATATCGTGCAACAGCAATGGAATTGTCAGCTACATACTGTATATCCATGTTAGCGTTCCACATGGATAAAATGACTGGGTTGTAGTCATTTATATTTTTTGATTCTTCTTTTCTTTTAAGGTTGTAGGTATTCTTAGGTGATTTTCTTGTGATAGTATGTCTCACAGCTGACATAAAACTGTTTACTCTTCCATTTGAAAGAACAGGTCTAGGAAATCCAAATCGACATTTAGTGTAGTATTTTTCTTTGCTCTTGTATTTTCGTCGACGGTATTTTCCACACCGATGACCTTGGAAACGTAAAACTTGCTCCTTTAACTTGTTCTCTTCTGTGCTTTTTGGTATACCACATGTTGCATATTCTTCAATGTAAGATAACACTGCTTCATCAGTATCTGTTCCAAACTTTGGGGCATCCTTGATCCACAACAGCATATGAATATGAGGAGCACCTCTTGCCTGGTACTCTTTTCTCCAAAAGAAATCCACTACTTCTCCAAGGGGTGGATTTTTTTTATTGCAGATGAAGGACATCATAGCCTCAAATCTATGATTGAAATATCTGCAAACATTAACCGGATCCAATGAGCACAGTTCTCCTGCTGTCTTGTATTCGATGTTTTTAATGTTTGAATTGGCCTCTCGTAGAAAATCCAGTA
Organism: Triturus cristatus; assembly: GCF_964204655.1. Lineage (NCBI taxonomy): Eukaryota > Metazoa > Chordata > Amphibia > Caudata > Salamandridae > Triturus > Triturus cristatus. The sequence continues at coordinate 699,899,212 of NC_140585.1, read as the reverse complement.
AATCATCCCAAGCGTACTCGGCACAGCTTAGGGTAAGGAACCATGTTGGTGTTCCTAAATTGCGTAACATGCATTTTAGTTCACCATGGCGTCGGTACCAATATTCATTTGTCCCACGCTGACAAGCCATCAGATTGATCAGTTGTGTTTCCAAATGATCATCTCGGTGCTGCACTTTCTCCATAAAATCCTTAGCAGACACATTTTGTAAATGTACTCCACTTTTTAAAATGTGATTTACTGCATAAGACAGTGCAGACAAGTCGCTTTCAAATAAAAGATGGAACAAATAAGGAATACTTTGTCGAAATCTGGGATCTTCAGCATATAGTCTTGTAGTCCGATACTCTGAAGCTGGAATCTGTTCTGGACGTTCATCGTATCGTCCTCCTTTTCCCGTAGGAAACAGCTGGGGAAAACATCGAGCTTCCAAGCTCTCCTCCCATACACTCACGGGAGTTCCTTTTGCTTTCTTCATCTGAAAGAGATCAATATTGTCTCCCATAACTTCTTTCGAATGAAGAGGATGTATGCTAAAATGTTCATAAATTTCTTCTTCCTTTGTCTTGTCCACTTTTTCAATTTGTCCAGTTGGTGTTTCTGTGTCTTCTTGAAAATCTTCGTCTTCTTCTTCTTCTTCTATATAAATTGATTCATACCATTTGTTATTTTTTTTCAAATACAAATTTGCTCTTTGTACTTTCCGCACATCTACCAGCTCCTGCCAAATCTTCTTATTCTTTGTAGGTACACCATTAACCAGAATAATTAATGGTTCAGTTTCCAAAGTATCCGCATCAATAGTTTCCATATTTTTTTTCAAATCCAAGGGCAAATACACCACTCTACCTTTTAAACCTCTCAGTAAATCTGAAGGAGGTAATTTACCAGTTTTGGGCTCCATACGTACTATGGTCTGGAACGGATGAACACATTGAATGAGTATAGACTCATATGTATTTAATTCAGAAAGTTCAGCAGGAATAGCATCCAATTCTAAATTATTATGTACAGCTCTGGTCGGCATTCTATTTTCCTCTAACTTGTTGTAACAGTATTTACAAATACGCTGATCTTCACCCAATTCAAAACAATTTTCAAGAAATATATATGTGGCAAAATCCTTCCACTTATAATTATCTTCATTTTCACTCTTTCTGTAGAGATCAACATTCCTAGTTTGTTTTCTATAATGAGTTCTGCGGCAACAAATACAAGTAACATTTGGTCTTTCATTAGAGACTATTGCAAATTTTGTTATGTGATCATTTAGGGCCTCATGTAGGTAGCGAAATACCGGTCGGTAACGGCCGAAATTCGGTAAATATGCCGTTACCGACCGGTATTCAGACAAGTGAGATGTAGGAGTCCAAAAACCACTGTTCGGTAAATATGAGGCGGTAAATACCGATTCATAGTTACCGAATACATAAGTAACGAATCGGTAAATACGAAGTGGTAAATATGAAGTGGTAAAAATTAAAATGACATGTAGGAGCACTCGGTAATTAAGAAATCCAAGAAAATCGGTAAATAAGAGTCGGTAATTAACACGGATTGAAAGCAGGTGGTAACCAACAACAGTGCAGCTAAGCAATCCCAAAATGCAACAGCGTGGACACCCTGGCAGCTATGTACGTCATTGCAAGGCGCCTACGTCTACAGGCAGCAGGACTGAGGGTTTGGCGACGGAAGGAACGCATTCACAGACAGCGCATCACACTATTCCAGCTGACTGATGCAGAGATACATGAGAGGTACAGGCTACACCCCGAAACCATCATGGACTCAATCAGGGACCCGCACCCACTCCTGGACCAGCCAATAAGAAGGGCGCACGCCATACCCCCACATGTGCAGGTGCTCTGCAGCCCACATCTGCTGGCATCCGGCATTTCTCAGGTGGTGACAGCTGCGGTGGGTGGTGTATCCCAGAGTTGCCTGTCCCGTTCCTTCAGGAATTTCTACCACCATTATATTGGCTGCATTGATGGGACACACATCCCACTCTGTCCACCAGCTGACACAGAGCACATCTACAGGATCAGGAAGTCCACCCACTCCATCAATGTGCACACCGAATGGAATGATGTTGTGAATGGTCCCGTGGGTGGCAGAACCAAAAGGTGCGCGTATGCTATTTACAACGAGGTCTGCAAGTTGTCGCACAGTGAGGCGGCTTCCCGACTGAGAGCTATTGACCAAGCAAACATGGAGAAGGCCTAAGCCGTTATAGATATTAGCTCTAGCACTCTCACTTCTAGGATTCATACATGAGACAATAGGCACATGCAAGTACACGGCGCATGCAATGTACAAGCCCCGATTTTGGCGTGCGTCCTACGAGGTATCCCAGTGCCTGTGATTACACCTTCTTTCACTGTGCTTGCAAACGGTATTCATTTAATTATGATTAATGAAGTTTGCTGCGGGATGTGAGTGGTAATCCCGTACATAACTGTCTCGCATGAAGTTGTCTGCTGCTATACTGTTCTTTTTCCACCCCCGCATGGGCGGCGGGATGTTTCCATCTGGCCTTCGATTCCAACCTTGAAAGCAGAGTCCAACAAGTTGAGCAGAATAGAGCGCCATTGTCCTACAAAGAGGTGCCTTTGACTTCCTCTCGTGAAATATTTGTCCTTCACGTTGCTACTACGCGCACTGAGGAACAGGCGCCTCTGAATACTGACCTCCCCCTGCATTTCGGCTCTTTGATCCAAAGTATTATCAATGCCTCGTCCACGACCGGCCTGGCTCAATTTTTTTTTTAACATGTGGGGCTCGGGTCTCGTGACCTCTTTCCAAACTATTTTTGGTGTAATTCCGGCATTTGTTCATTCACTGTTCTCGAGCATCTTTGGAGGTGTTCCGCTGCTACTGGCGCTGGTGGCAGGTGTGCTGCTTTTACTCTTTATACTCCGGAATGGCTGCTCCTTCTGTGCCACACGAGCACCTGTCCCGTCTGCATCTTCTTCGTGATAGGATGCTTGACTTCTATGGTACTTTGCCATTGGCGACTTTGAGCCTGGCTTATGGATTATCCTTCAGGTATTCCTACTTCACCTGCGTACAACCTGTATTACACTGCCTGGATTGTCCCTTTGAATGGCCTCTGGATTTGTGCTTGACCAACATGGTGTCTCCGGTGCCGGATTTCGATCGACTGATGCGGCCCTTAGTGTCTCACGAGTTGTCCTGTTCTGGTGTCCGGATCATGGCGTGTGGAGCGGCGCATGGGATCCTGGGTAATTGGGACATCTCAGCGGCAGCCTACGACTTCTTGTCCATGAGCTATTTGGAGGAACATTCCGGGTGCCCTCTGATTGTGCTGGAGGCTCCGTTGGTTGGAGAACACGTATGTTCCTTTTCTTTACTCAATTGGATGGCTGAGACTTTTAGTGGCCCTGGAAACGATTGCTTGTTGGAAGCCGTGGCCACATATGCTGCCTATACATTCATGGATTAACTGGATTGTCGTCCATTGCGCCTGTGCTACTGGACAGCACCCTGGCGCAACATTTATTTCTTTTATTTCTCGTTTTTCTCTTCCTGATGGTCTGCTTGAGTTTTTTACTATACTTGCATTGTGTTTTTTGGATTTGTATGCTGCAATTAATTGGACTGTAGGACTTTGGCGCTGCATTGGTTACGCCCTGTTCTGCTCTGACGAAACTGAACTCTGCGTTCTCTCTTTTCTTGCCTATTACATATTGCTTCGCTCAAGGGGGCGTGTAGTGAGTTCTCCCTGAATACGTACATGCATTGTTCAGTTGGCAGCGACCTTGGTCTGTACATGCTGTGACACACAGTCTGGAATGTTACACAATGCATGTTTTCCACTCTAGGTTGTTCGACCCACGATTTAGCCATGGCACACGTGCAGCTGCACATACCTGACAGTTGGTGCTTTTCATAGCTCAGACATCATGTTTATTATTCAGACCGAAGACGAGCCTTCCTGCGAGGAGACTCCTGATGCTCCTGTGATGTGATTTCACTAAGCTGATCTTTGTGGTATGGGGTCCCCTATTCAAGCCTGTGAGACCTTCTGTAATGACATGATTGTGATATTGGCTACTTAGTTAAGGGAAGGTGGTAGTATCCTCGGTATTTTCCGATTCGCTAAATACCACCTCGGTATTTACCGATTCGGTGGATACCACCTCGGTATTTACCGATTCGGTGAATTCCGATTCGTATTTACCGACTGTTACCGAATCGGTAACTGTTACCGAATTTTTACCTACATATATCTTACCGGTTCTAATTTACCGATTCGGTACGGCTCGGTATTTATGAACCGGTAAAATGTATTTACCTACATGAGGCCCTAAATGTCTTACTTACAGAAGGTTCTACATTCTCTTCCACTTCTTCCTCATTTACTGTGTCCTTCTCTGCACTGTTTTGTTCAGGACCAAAGTAACAAAACTGAATTTCATCAACAACCTTCTCTACATCTGATACCGTTCCTCGGAACAGAGCCCTATTCAATTCATTTAACTTTATTGCTGGACTTTTGGCAAAATACAACCGTCTCACAAACTTTCTCATTTCAGTATGATGAACAGCCAGCATCCTAAAATGATGGAAAACACTATTGCACACTTTTCTAGATAGACAAGCCAGAGAATGACCCTGCAAACCAGTATTCTCTCTCACTCTGCATGGATCCAGACTTTGAAGCACCTTAATCTTCTGTTTTACACTTTTTTTACTATATTCTCTTAGAAACTCTCGAAATCTGTCAATAGATTCCTGACGCACAGTGCAAATACTACTACAATTCCAAGTGTACACTGGGGCTTTAGGACGTCTCCCCATTGCCTCATCTGCCATCACTTGTACCTCATTTCTTGGAACCATTATCTCCTTCTCCATTATGCAACCATTTTTTACTTCGTATGAACGACCTCTGGTGTCAACTGCATGCAGCAAACTATTACTTTGAAAATAGCTCTCTTCATTAAAAAAAGGTTCACTACTTGAACTATGCATCCACTTTCCTAAAAACACTTTACAAAAGTTTGTTCTGTTCACTACTCTTTTGCTTTTGCTTTGTGATTTCAGTACATTAACCATTTTATCTAATGTACGCATCCTATTCAAAATTAATATGAATAGTTTCCTTTTTAATTCTAATGCTTTTGCTGCAATGGCTTCAATTTCTTTTTTTCTCTTGTAATATTTTGCCTTTTGCTTATATTTCTTCACATCCTTTATCAAATTGGACATAACTCTTCTCTGAAACATTTTTCTACGTATCTCTTTAAACGCTGTTTTTCTGTTTATGTAAAACTTTTCAGTTGCAGAAGGTATATTTGCATTAACTAAATTCTCAATTTTTTGCTGTTCTCTTCGTTTTGTTACATTCTTTCCAGGACAGACATTTTGTACATTTTTCTTTGTTTTGAATATTTTTTTAAGAAATTGTTTTTTCTGCTTACCAGAAGATTTTTTCTTTTTCCCAACATGAGCATCTTCTACTAACTTTGGTCCTCCAGTTGTCTTCAAATATAGTTTTTTTTTAGCGTTTTTTGAACTCTAGATTTTGTAGGCATCTTAAATTTTGTTCACTGTTCTTCAGCAATACCTGAAAAAAACTAAAAAAAAATCCTTTATTGTATTTAAATATATTACTACATTTCTTTTCACAATAGTCACAAAACGAAATTTCTTTGCTAATTTGAATGCACACAAACTGCTCTTTTTTTTGGGCAAGTGAAAATCACTTTTACAAACTGTCACATTATGAAACCACTTTTCAGATTTTTTAAAAAGCCCATGTCCAGAGTGCTACACTCCAGCAAGGGCAACCAGCCTTAGTGAAGCTGAATGTATTTGCATTACAGACTGAAACCTGAAAACCCCACTCGCTTGTAAATACTGTGCATGACTATACATGGCAAGCACATGGGTGTGTGCTAAGACTCTGCTTCTTCCCCCAAAAATTCGCTCCCCCTTTCCATCTAATGCAACTGTGAAATCACCAGAGCAAGACGCAATAAATCTCTGCCTATAATTCCTCTATGCACACAGAGTCATGTTTTCACATTAGTCCCAAAACGAAATTTCTTTGCCAATTTGAAAGCACACTTACTGCTCTTTTTTTTTTCGGCGCAAGTGAAAATCACTTTTTACAATTGGAAATCACTTTTACAGACTGACACATTATGAAACCACTTTTTTTGATTTATTTAAATGCACATGTCCAAGCTGTTTTTTCAGACCACCACCATGTGTATTCTCGGTGACTGCCTACACTCCAGCAAGGGCAACCAGCCTTAGTGATGCTGAATGTATTTGCATTACAGACTGAAACCTGAAAACCCCACTCGCTTGTAAATACTGTGCATGACTATACATGGCAAGCACATGGGTGTGTGCTAAGACTCTGCTTCTTCCCCCAAAAATTCGCTCCCCCTTTCCATCTAATGCAACTGTGAAATCACCAGAGCAAGACGCAATAAATCTCTGCCTATAATTCCTCTCTGCACACAGAGTCATGTTTTCACATTAGTCCCAAAACAAAATTTCTTTGCCAATTTGAAAGCACACTTACTGCTCTTTTTTTTTTCGGCGCAAGTGAAAATCACTTTTTACAATTGGAAATCACTTTTACAGACTGACACATTATGAAACTTTTTTTTTTGATTTATTTAAATGCACATGTCCAAGCTGTTTTTTCAGACCACCACCATGTGTATTCTCGGTGACTGCCTACACTCCAGCAAGGGCAACCAGCCTTAGTGATGCTGAATGTATTTGCATTACAGACTTAAACCTGAAAACCCCACTCGCTTGTAAATACTGTGCATGACTATACATGGCAAGCACATGGGTGTGTGCTAAGACTCTGCTTCTTCCCCCAAAAATTTGCTCCCCCTTTCCATCTAATGCAACTGTGAAATCACCAGAGCAAGACGCAATAAATCTCTGCCTATAATTCCTCTATGCACACAGAGTCATGTTTTCACATTAGTCCCAAAACGAAATTTCTTTGCCAATTTGAAAGCACACTTACTGCTCTTTTTTTTTTCGGCGCAAGTGAAAATCACTTTTTACAATTGGAAATCACTTTTACAGACTGACACATTATGAAACCACTTTTTTTGATTTATTTAAATGCACATGTCCAAGCTGTTTTTTCAGACCACCACCATGTGTATTCTCGGTGACTGCCTACACTCCAGCAAGGGCAACCAGCCTTAGTGATGCTGAATGTATTTGCATTTCAGACTGAAACCTGAAAACCCCACTCGCTTGTAAATACTGTGCATGACTATACATGGCAAGCACATGGGTGTGTGCTAAGACTCTGCTTCTTCCCCCAAAAATTCGCTCCCCCTTTCCATCTAATGCAACTGTGAAATCACCAGAGCAAGACGCAATAAATCTCTGCCTATAATTCCTCTATGCACACAGAGTCATGTTTTCACATTAGTCCCAAAACGAAATTTCTTTGCCAATTTGAAAGCACACTTACTGCTCTTTTTTTTTTCGGCGCAAGTGAAAATCACTTTTTACAATTGGAAATCACTTTTACAGACTGACACATTATGAAACCACTTTTTTTGATTTATTTAAATGCACATGTCCAAGCTGTTTTTTCAGACCACCACCATGTGTATTCTCGGTGACTGCCTACACTCCAGCAAGGGCAACCAGCCTTAGTGATGCTGAATGTATTTGCATTACAGACTGAAACCTGAAAACCCCACTCGCTTGTAAATACTGTGCATGACTATACATGGCAAGCACATGGGTGTGTGCTAAGACTCTGCTTCTTCCCCCTAAAATTCGCTCCCCCTTTCCATCTAATGCAACTGTGAAATCACCAGAGCAAGACGCAATAAATCTCTGCCTATAATTCCTCTATGCACACAGAGTCATGTTTTCACATTAGTCACAAAACGAAATTTCTTTGCCAATTTGAAAGCACACTTACTGCTCTTTTTTTTTCCGGGCCAAGTGAAAATCACTTTTACAGACTGACACATTATGAAACCACCATGTGTAACTACAACAAAAACAATTCCCATTTCTATTATTCATTTCTTAAGTTACCACATACATCCCCTCTCAAACTGTAAACTCACCTTTAAAATTAGTTAGTTGTGAAAGAAATGTGACACTCAAACAGCAGATTATCAGAGCCAGGATCTCTGTTGTGTTCACCTCTCTACTCTCAGCAGAACCAGATAATGGCAAACTTTCCCTCTTTTTTTCCACACATATACTTGTAAGTTTCAAATCTCAGTGCTTCCCCCTTTTTTTCAAATGTAATCACACATTTCTATTGGTTGAAAACCAACCCTTTTCCAAAAGTACCCTTCCCCCAACTTGACTTCTGCCTAGTACCCTTCCCCCAACTTGACTTCTGCCTGCTACCATAGCAACAGCTCATGGAACACTGCTGTGTGGAGTTAGGTCAGAAGTTCGCCACACAATGTTTCAATTCCACAGAGCAAGAGTGCTTGACTTTTCAAACCTTACAGCAAATCCATAGTACTGTTCTTTGGTTACACATTTTTTTGTACCAATACAAAACATGCTTCTATTAATTTACACATACAGCCTAGTTTTTTTTCTAGAATGGTATGAAACAGCCAATCAGTTCTTTTTGTTTTGTTAAAAATATGTATGCCTCCATTTCCAAACTGTCTTTCTTTTCATATTGCCATTCTACTGAAAGACACCTCCTGAGTGCATCCAGTTCTCCTTTGAAGATGTTCACAGTGTGGATTGTAGGGCACAGCTATGTCTTCTGGAGTGAAAAGTTTGCAGAGAAAACAGGTATGGTGAGAGACCTTGCTTTGCCAAATGTAGACATTAAATGGATTGGTCAGAGAGGGTTAAAGTGGCACCAATTGATGCCATTGGTGAAATCCTTCATTCAAATCCAACACCCTGACCTCATAATAGTGCACTGTGGTGGCAATGACCTAGGCACTTTGACTGGGGTAGGTCTGGAAATGCTTATGAAGGACACCTTTGCACAACTGTTTACACTTTTCCCTAAAACTGCCTTTGTGTTTTCCAACATATGCCAAAGGCAAAAATGGAACTGGTCCAATCATTTCTGTCCGCAGATTGACAAAGCAAGAAAGCACGTCAACAAATCTGTTTCTGCTTTCCTCCATGACTATGGTATGGGTGCCATTTACCACAACAACTTGCGTTATGACATGCAAGACATTTATAGAGGAGATGGTGTGCACTTCAATGATGAAGGGAACAGAGTCTTCCTCTTGAACCTTAGACTCTGCATCGGTACTTACTTGTAGGTACCACTAAAAAAATGACTTCATAAACACAACAGCTCTTTTTAGAGCTCCCTAATTTCTAAACTCTTAATTCGTCATTTCATTTATTCATTTTTATTTTTTTTGACCGTACGCTTACCGTAAGCTTACCGTACGCGTACCCCGTGATTTTTTAAAAAATCAATAAATGTTTTTTTTGTACTTTTCTGTCCTTCTTTGACCCCCTTACAAATGTTAGGGGGTCTGTAACTCTCCTCCTTGCCCCCTTTTCTTGTTTTCACTCTTTTTTTTTCAGAGTGAAACACAGAAAATGGCGGCCGCCGCTTCCTGGTTTTGGCCGATTCGAATGTTTACTAAGATCTAAGAGCCAATCAGAATCGCGCTCGCGCACGCCACCGTACGCTTACGGTAAGCGTACGGTAAGCGTACCGTAAGCGGGCTCAGATATATATATTGATTTAAAGGCTATTTTCTCAGAATCTACTGAACAGATTTACACCAAACCTACAAAAGGCACTTCCTTGACCTAGGGACTACCTCTCTGCCAAATTTTGAGTAATTCTGTTCAGCCGTTCGGGCTGTAGCTCGTTCTAAAGGTCCTATGGAAAAATGCATGGGAAAAACGCGTTTTGGGACCCCCCTTTTATCTCAGCCCCCGCTTGACGGATCCCCCCCGAGACTTTCAGGGTAGGAGCGGAGCGTAGCGCCCCACCTATTTTGAGAAATTCGCGAGGATTCGTCGACCGGCGCCAAAGTTATTCAAAATAGAATGTTGAGGTTTTCCTATGGAAACGTGGTCCTAACTATAACTACCTACTGGCGACCGCCAGTAGGTAATATATATATATATATATATATATATATATATATATATATATATATATATATATATATATTGTAGAAAACTCCACGATACTCGGTTCAGTAAAGGAATACTCGCACTCCAAGGCTCGTTGTAAACAAAAAATGTTTAATGGCAACGCGTTTCGAGCAGACGCTCTTCTTCACTGGCCACAGTTGTAAATCACTCGTCCACCATTTCTAGTGTACATAAACATAAAAAACGGACCAACTGTTGCTCGTGACCCGAGCATGAAAATAAACAAAAGACTTTCTCATATCTCATAGGGAGAGAAAAGAATAAACAATCCTCCATCAACAATTGCCAGTACCAAATTCACAAAGAGTTTTTTTACATATATTGATATACAAGAGAGTGTTTAAATGCAAATATAATTAAAGAAAATCCATTATGCAAAAGTGCATAAAAAACGTAAACTGCCCAGTGGCAATGAAATATCTGAAGACAATAACTCCAATTGTCATACCAATCAATTATCTCCATATGAACACTCTCAAAAGACAGGTCAAGTGACCTGATAATCATGGTCCTTCGCAAATTCTAAATCAGAGTGAGATGACAAAATCCCAAATATATTTACACGAGGTTTTGAACACAGCAGGAGGAGGCAGGGGGCACCCAACCGGCTAGCATTGTCCTAGAAGCACAAATTCAAAACATAAAAATTTTTACTATTACCTTAACAGCATTAATATTCTAACTGTATTCTTAGGTTCTTTAATGTTGTTTTATTTTTTATTTTTTTATTATTTTTTAGTTAATTATCCTTCATACGGATCTATGAAGAGCAGACACTTTCACCCAATAGCTGCTTATCCAATATGGACAAAAAGTTCCTCATCTTCATTCAGGCCAAAAGGGTTCTTGGACTCTAGAAGGATAATATATTGTGACTCCAGAACTCTTAGTTGTTTCTCCCGATCTTCCCCTCTGGGGTTTGCCGGCACCCTGTCAATTCCAAAGAATGAAAAACAATTAACATCTTTGTTATGATATTTCAACCAGTGCCTGGCAGTTGAATAATTAACATCCACATTTCTGATCGCTCTAAGATGTTCAAGGATCCGCTTTTTAACAGGAATTGTTTTTATATATATATATATATGTATACATAAATCAAAGGATGATCCAGGAAATCCGACAAAGACCAAGCGGCACACCAGAGGACTATACACAAATGTATTGTGCACACAAACAACACATTTCAGCAATGCCTTAATCAAGTTAGTTATCAAGTTAGTTTGTCATGTTCCAATTCCCATAGAAATACTCAAGCAGGTTCATAAACATGAAAAACATACTGCAATCACAATCAATCTTAATTGAAATATATGAAGCGAAATAAATCAAAATAAATAGACAATTATGCTGGTTAAATACACATTATCATCGTTGTCTATCTATCTCTCTCTCTCTCTCTCTATATATATATATATATATATATATATATGTATATATATGTGTGTGTGTGTGTATACAATTCACAGATTGTCATGTAGTTCCTATAAATCTATATAGGATCTGTGCATTAGGCAACATAAACTGTGGGGTTGGTGTCCAGACTGATTCCAGACACCACCACCGTGTATGTTTGCCTGTATACCTAGCTAGCTCACTGTGCCACTGTAGACTCCTCTTACAAGGAGAGAATAGTTCCTGGCAAATATCAAACATGACAACCCTGTCCCATCAGGGATCGTGGAAACAGTACAGTACTGTTCGCTCAGTCACTTGTGCTCACTTTTAGAAAGACAAAGAATAAACAGTGGGGACGTTTTTAATAAGCATTTATTGAACCAGTGTCATTCTAGTGTAAAATAGGTGTGCTGAAAAAACCATAAGACAGAAACAGATATAAAGAATTATAAGAACCAACAGAGTAAATGGGTGGTAGATGTCTACCATAGTGCTAAAACAATGAATATAGGCATCCATATAAATACATGACAGTAATAATACTTAGTACTCCTACGATGTAACCCTAACTAAATGTACCTAAGTGTACTTAGCATGTATGGAGGTGTAGAGCCAAGATCACCCTAGGATAGAGCCAACTCCATTACCTGGTATGTGAGAAGGCCAGGTTTTTAGCCTGCTCCTCATTTAATGGAAAATAGTGGTTGCTGGCAAGGGCAGTCTTTACCTTGCATTTATTGATCTAAAGACTGCCTTTGACCTGGTCCCCCGGAACAATCTGTATCACACACTTAGTGACATGCAAATTCCCCCTTTCATCCTCAACTTGCTGGTCTGGCTCCATGCGGGTAATTATGCTCAGGTGAGATGGGGGACACAAGGCCAGTTGACAGATCGGATCCCTGTCAACAGGGGAGTCCTACAGGGTTGTGTCACGGCTCCCACCCTGTTCTCCTTATATATGAATGGGGTGGTTAGCTCTCTACAAGAAGACCCAGCGGATGCACCAACCCTGGCGGGTGACAAGTTACCAACCCTTTTGATTGCTGAATACACCCTGCTGGTGTCTAAGACTCCAGCAGGATTGCAACTCTTCTGTGACTCCCGGGGACTGGTCATCAACACCTCAAAAAGTAAGTTCATGACATTTAACCCCCACAAATCGTTTAGAAGCAATATTTTGCTGGGCGGAGCACCCCTGGAAAGAGGCGGTACCTTTGACTATCTTGTTGCCCGACTCTCTGATAAAATGTCATGGAGGCCCCACCTAGCAAAGATGCTCATGGAGCATAAACGTGTGGCCGGAGCACTAGGAAAAGAACATAGTTCCTCACACAGCAGGCCAGTTTCACCGGCCCTCATGGTTTATGATGCTAAAGCAGCCAGCACAACTCTTTACAGAGCCAAGCTATGGGGGTTTGACAATGTTGACGACATCCGTAGACATGATTGCAGCGTCCAGCTTAATGACACAAGAGAACGTAATTGTGATTGTCCGTGTTGTAAGATGGACAGATCCTGTTCCATTATATCTATAGCAGAAGATACAATGTTGTCCAGCGAATAAATCCTGGATGTCAGTGTGGCCATACCATTGTCAACCACAGCCAAAGCCTTTCCTAAGTTAACTCTGTCAATTTCACGTAATCTTTCCGCAGCTTCCTGTTGATAGATTTTCCAAATTTCATTATAAACTGCATAAAGGAAGCATTTCTGACACGGCTTTCGAGGACCTAGCACAAAATCCCTAAGATCCATGTCATCTGAGAGTGTTGTTTCACCTGTGACAGTGTCGAGGTTCTTAGCCAATCTAGGCATAACTTCCCAAAACACTGTATGATGTCACCACCCCCGGATGTTCTCGTTGTACATACCGTAAGTCAAGCTTATGGATACTAAATACTTCGGTGGTACCTTTGAATCTTGATTGACTCCTATTTGTGTCAATTGGCCATACTAACCATCCCTTCCAATTGGGGTCTGTTGAGTTGTATAAAACGTTATGCATGATATCATCAAGTGTACCCTCACCATTTTCAGTAAAATGTTGCCATCCCTCAAAGTGTAAAAGCGAGGGAATACGAGGTGTGTTCAAGTCCATAAACTTAGCTAACCCAAGACAGGAAGTCTGTTGCACAGTGTCGTTCAGGAAAATAATCTGCTGTGGTATGAGGCATGCTCTAAATAGTGCCTCAGTTCCCTGAACCTGCCATTCCTTAGTACCCCAGACTGATATTATGTCTATAGTGTCTTTCCATAAGTCGAAACCCTGTTCAGACAGTTGGGTAATAAAGGATGCAGAGTATATCTGTTTTGTGTTAGTAAGCATGCTTTTCTTTACAGATGTAGGTGCAAGCTTCTAATAATATAAACATGGATCTGATGTATTACACCCAGAAAAATAAGCAAACGTGTGTGCAAATATTTGTGAACTACCTTAGGGTGGTGTTGGACAATGTTCCCAATGGTGATATGTGAAAAAATTATGTTGTACACTTGTTTTAAGCAAAACCAAAGGAAATGATGGACGGAGTGTTGAACATTGCAAGCCCTCACCCCCAGTCAACTGATCTGGGTTTAATCCACCACCGTTCTTTAGCCCACTCTGCCACCCCAGTTCAGACATGGCCACATGCAAATCAGTCTGACCCTGTGCCTCATGGGAACAGTCCAGCCCGAACTGCCAAGCCATGTCTTCTCTGGACCGGAAACAAGCTTCCTAGGACCGGTTTCTGGCATTTCAGCCGTCTTCAGCCAGGCTTGCTTGAATCCAGTGGCAAAGTGAGCAAGGGACTCACGTCTGAGCATACCCTGCCAACTTATGGCGAACAAAGCAAAACCAAAGGAAATGATGGACGGAGTGTTGAACATTGCAAGCACTCACCCCAGTCAACTGATCTGGGTTTAATCCACCACCGTTCTTTAGCCCACTCTGCCACCCCAGTTCAGAAATGGCCATATGCAAATCAGTCTGACCCTGTGCCTCATGGGAACAGTCCAGCCCGAACTGCCAATCCATGTCTTCTCTGGACCGGAAACAAGCTTCCTAGGACCGGTTTCTGGCATTTCAGCCGTCTTCAGCCAGGCTTGCTTGAATCCAGTGGCAAAGTGAGCAAGGGACTCACGTCTGAGCATACCCTGCCAACTTATGGCGAACAAAGCAAAACCAAAGGAAATGATGGACGGACTGTTGAACATTGCAAGCACTCACCCCCAGTCAACTGATCTGGGTTTAATCCACCACCGTTCTTTAGCCCACTCTGCCACCCCAGTTCAGACATGGCCATATGCAAATCAGTCTGACCCTGTGCCTCATGGGAAGAGTCCAGCCCGAACTGCCAAGCCATGTCTTCTCTGGACCGGAAACAAGCTTCCTAGGACCGGGTTCTGGCATTTCAGCCGTCTTCAGCCAGGCTTGCTTGAATCCAGTGGCAAAGTGAGCAAGGGACTCACGTCTGAGCATACCCTGCCAACTTATGGCGAACAAAGCAAAACCAAAGGAAATGATGGACGGAGTGTTGAACATTGCAAGCACTCACCCCCAGTCAGCTGATCTGGGTTTAATCCACCACCGTTCTTTAGCCCACTCTGCCACCCCAGTTCAGACATGGCCATATGCAAATCAGTCTGACCCTGTGCCTCATGGGAACAGTCCAGCCCGAAGTGCCAAGCCATGTCTTCTCTGGACCGGAAACAAGCTTCCTAGGACCGGTTTCTGGCATTTCAGCCGTCTTCAGCCAGGCTTGCTTGAATCCAGTAGCAAAGTGAGCAAGGGACTCACGTCTGAGCATACCCTGCCAACTTATGGCGAACAAAGCAAAACCAAAGGAAATGATGGACGGAGTGTTGAACATTGCAAGCACTCACCCCCAGTCAACTGATCTGGGTTTAATCCACCACCATTCTTTAGCCCACTCTGCCACCCCAGTTCAGACATGGCCATATGCAAATCAGTCTGACCCTGTGCCTCATGGGAACAGTCCAGCCCGAACTGCCAAGCCATGTCTTCTCTGGACCGGAAACAAGCTTCCTAGGACCGGTTTCTGGCATTTCAGCCGTCTTCAGCCAGGCTTGCTTGAATCCAGTGGCAAAGTGAGCAAGGGACTCACGTCTGAGCATACCCTGCCAACTTATGGCGAACAAAGCAAAACCAAAGGAAATGATGGACGGAGTGTTGAACAAAATAACGATGGAGTAAAACCAGATCTGTGAATGGGGGTGAATGTTTTGCCATTGTGCAACATTCCGTCCATCATCTTGTGTGTTTTGCTGTTCACCCTATGTGGGAAGGGTATGCCCAGACGTGGGTTCCGTGCTCACTACGCCACTTGAGTCAAGCTATCCTGGCTGATGACGGCTGATAGCCAGAAACCGGTCCTAGGATGCTTGATTCCGGTCCAGGGAAGACATGGCTTGGCAGTTCGGGCTGGACTGTATCCATGAGGCACAGGGTCAAGACTGATTTGCATATGGCCATGTCTGAACTAGGGTGGCGTGGTGAGCAAAATAACGATGGATTAAACCCAGATCTGTGACTGGGGGTGAATGTTTTGCCATTGTGCAACATTCCGTCCATCATCTTGTGTGTTTTGCTGTTCACCCTATGTGGGAAGGGTATGCCCAGACGTGGGTCCCGTGCTCACTACGCCACTGGAGTCAAGCTATCCTGGCTGATGACGGCTGATAGCCAGAAACCGGTCCTAGGATGCTTGATTCCGGTCCAGGCAAGACATGGCTTGGCAGTTCGGGCTGGACTGTTCCCATGAGGCACAGGGTCAAGACTGATTTGCATATGGCCATGTCTGAACTAGGGTGGCGTGGTGAGCAAAATAACGATGGATTAAACCCAGATCTGTGACTGGGGGTGAATGTTTTGCCATTGTGCAACATTCCGTCCATCATCTTGTGTGTTTTGCTGTTCACCCTATGTGGGAAGGGTATGCCCAGACGTGGGTCCCGTGCTCACTACGCCACTGGAGTCAAGCTATCCTGGCTGATGACGGCTGATAGCCAGAAACCGGTCCTAGGATGCTTGATTCCGGTCCAGGGAAGACATGGCTTGGCAGTTCGGGCTGGACTGTTCCCATGAGGCACAGGGTCAAGACTGATTTGCATATGGCCATGTCTGAACTAGGGTGGCGTGGTGAGCAAAATAACGATGGATTAAACCCAGATCTGTGACTGGGGGTGAATGTTTTGCCATTGTGCAACATTCCGTCCATCATCTTGTGTTTTGCTGTACACTTGTTTTATGCAGAAAGTGATGACCATAATGTCAGTAATAGTACATGGAGTCAGCAAACATTTCATTTTTTGTAAATGTTGCAGATAGTTCGAAATCAGACAACCAGCCGCGGTCGGTAGTAGGAGTAACTGCAGGGCGGTGACGTGGGGAGGGGGAGGGGCAGGGTGGGGGGTAGTAAACTATGGATTACGGAGGTTTACAGGTAAGTTAACATATAAATTAATAAAAACGAATTGCGTTGCGTGCACTGCATCCCCAAATGCGATGCAGTGCACGCAACGAAATTTGTTTTATTAATTTATATGTTAACTTACCTGTAAACCTCCGTAATCCATAGTTTACTACCCCCCACCCTGCACCTCCCCCTCCCTCTCCCCACGTCACCGCCCTGCAGTTACTCCTACTACCGACGGCGGCTGCAGACAACATACTATTAACAGTTTCAAAATCCCAATCGTCAGAGTATGTACTGGAGGTGATGATATCATTTAAAGAAATTTTAAATACATGTGGTATTTTTAAAAGTTCCGTGGGACAAAATACATAATCTAAAACTCTATCCCAAACTACTCTGTCAGTAACTGGAACTGCTGTAATGTTCACATATGACAGGTCTCTCTGTTCACATTGAGATGACGTATGAGGTTTCAGTACCAAGTTCACATCTGTTACTGCAGAGCATTCTGGGAGATAGTGTCCAGTCACGATCAAGGAAAAGTCAGTCACTCAACCTATCCGGAAGAGTAGGAACAGTATTCCAGTGATTATCCAGAGCTGTAGCCATGGTGAAACTAGGTATGTCTTTTTCAGAAAAATATAAAAATCATGAAGTTGTTTTTTGTGGTTAACTGGAGCTGGCGGTGATTCAGGTTCACTTGCATCCAGAAAAAACGTGTTGAAATCGATAAAGTAGCCAGATGAAGTTTGATCTATCTTTGGTAGTTCAGCAGGTTTTGTTAAACTGGCAGACATCTCCTGTAGAGGCATATTGATGTAGATGTCGGTGGTAGGCTGAATTGATATCAGTGTTTCATTTGTGTTTTGAAGTTGAATTTCAATAGGAACGAGTTACATTTCATCATTGATATCTTCAAATGTTATTAGTCTTTCTGTCTGTACTTCCTGTATGGTAGTGAGAGGAGATCGGCGGCTACCCAGGAGACCATGCAGCCTGCTATTCAGTATCGGCCACATAGTATGGTTTGATCAGATCAATGGAGACCAATCTCTTTTCTTTCTTGACTGCAATGGGCGGAAGAAGTACTGTTCTTGTTCCGTTGACAGCAAGGACAAGTACAGGCGTTCTGTATGATAGCCCAAATTCTTTCTTGTCTACTATCTTTTCTCTGTCCAGATCCCTGACCTTTGGGATCCAGACAGGTGTTGACGTTACTGTTTTTACATCCCCATTGGTGGTTTACTTGCACATTACTTTGTAGTGCCTGGAATTTATTGACTTCCTGTAAAACAGCCAAATGTTTATTGATGTCAAATGGTTTTTCATCGACCTCTGTGCTGCCACAATTGAGGTCAGGTACCCACATTCTCATCCCAAATAAGACTTCGTAAGTGGTGATTCCTCCTAGGGAACTTCTTGGCATGTTATTAAGTGCCCTCTGGACCCCATATAGGTGATTGACCCAACTTACCCCCGGACCTAATGAACTTGCTCTTAAAGATTGCTTTAAGTCCCGGGTTTTCCTCTCCACTATGAATTTCACTCAGGATGGTACGGAGAGAAGTTCTGCAATGCAACACACAAACTTCCCATCGGAGCCATGCTCAGAATGTAATGTGCCAACTGCCTATGTCCCTATAAAGAATCGCAAATCTTTTATAACAGTTTGAGCATCAGGCGAGTGCTGAGGCCAAACCCACAGGAATCTACCATGAATCCACTGCCACCAAGATGTACTTGTAGGCCGCATCAGATTTTAATGGGCCATTGTGGTCCAAATAGACATATGCGAGAGGTCTGTCTGATATTAGTAATGGTGTTTGCAATGGAAGTGCTACGGTGGAACCTTCATCTGCTGACAGATGTCGCACTCAAGGACAAATGCTTTTGTCTGTTTTGTTAAACCTGGCCACCAATAGCGTTGTTTCAGTAGAGAAACTGTTGCGGTAATCCCTGCATGTGCAGAATCCAGATCCTCGTGTGCAGCTAAAATTAAACCTAATCGATCCATGTTTGGTATTACTCTATCCCCCACTCCTGGAATTTGAGCATAAAGAATATTTTTTGCATCTAACTTGTTGGAGTACTTGAGTGGAAAGCCTTTTGGCAAAACTGCTGTTTTTGCGTGAAGAAATGACAACTATCATTGTGATTTCTTCTATTCTCCTGCTAGGAAGAGTGATTGCAGCTACAGTAGCAGTTCACATTGTCTACTTGGTGGCTTCATCAGCTACTGAATTCCATTCAACATGAACGCCATCACGTTGATGACTTAGCGTATGTATCACGTGAGTACTTGGCAAGTCTTTTTTCAGCTCTGTCACTTGTTCCTAAAGCAACTTGTGCTTTATTCTGCAACCTTTTGAGTCTTTAAACCCATTCTGACCACCACTAGTGAAGATATTCATTGTAAACCTGGACACAATAAAACAAATCACACACTCTAAGTGTGGGGGATTCCCGATCCATTTGTGTTAGTGTCAGTAATAGGGCTTTTAATTTTGCCAGCTGTGCCGTGCAGTCTCCTAGAGACTGCGTCTTTGCGCTGCTAGCATTGAACTTGCCTTCCTGAATAAGTCCTTTTACAATAGCACAAGCTGCTCTGTATTGCTGCTTATTATCTATGGCAGGCTGAGCAGACCCGTCAGTGTAAATGATGTATTCTTATTGCTCTAGGGGCATTAGTTCAATCAGGAGAGGATATTCTTGTGCGTACTGCAGAAATGCTTGTGTTTTTAGTGTAGAATCAAATTTGTAGTCTATATCTGTTGCAGTGAGAGAATTAGCCCATTGTATCCATCGCGGATGTAAAGCTTTTGCATTCGGAACGCTTGCCTTTGTATCGGCTTCTAAGGCCAGTACTGGAGTTATGACAATTATTCGTTAAACCAGTGCCAGTGCTCTTTCTCTCACTACAGCAGTCTGTACTGCTGTCAGAATTATTTTTGTAGAAGCAAAGCGCATTTCAGCGTTTGTGTAGAGGTGTGATTTGCATGCTATGCGTACCATTTCTCCTTCATTGAAAGTCGGGTAAGAGTACCCAGATTGACTCACGATTACAGTGATCACCACATTTGTGTAGGTGTTTGGAAGCCATCATGTCAGCTTGTAAGGAACAAAGGATATCCGTGTGTTCCTGTGTCCAATGTCTCATTGAAAAATCAGGTCTTATTAAATCGTAGAAAGGTTTTACTTTTTCTGCGTAATCTAAAATGTATGTCCTCCCAAAATGTAGGAATCCCAATATGGATTGCACATTTTTCAGAGTTTTTTTAGGTTGGAGCAGCGCACACTTTTTAAAAAAGTAAGCTGCTAGGTTTTTTCCTTCACTTGATAACTCGTATACCAAAAAAAGGACATTGAGGTGGACTATTTTCAACTTTTTAAAGTTTAATTTGTAGCCCTCAGAGGCGAATCCCAAAATTATGTTGCTCACCCTATTCGAATATCCCAATAAATCATCATTCGTCAGACAAATATCATCCACATAGGACAATGCCTCCTCATCAAAATTTTGAAGTAACTCTGTTAAGGTAGCCGAGAACAACCCAGGGCTATTCTTATTCTCTTGGGGCAGTTGACAGAATTGACACTGAGAGCTGGGGGCCGAGAATGCTGTCAAATATCTGCTTTCAGGTGCTAAATTTTGGCAGAAAAATCCATTTGAGATATCAAGTGTTGTTTTGTACTTTTTCCGCACAATGTTTTTCATTAATGCGACACTGTGCGCATTCTGTACTGCAAATGTCTTAGTGCATGTATATAAATGTCTGTAGTCTAAAAATAAATGATATGAATTATCATGTTTCATTACGGGAAACAGAGCAATTCTCTATTACACCTTGGTATTCAAGTTTATCTAAGAACTCCGCTTCTTGTTTGATTGGGTACTGTCTCTGTGAAGTTAGAGTTGTTTTTACTGGGATTACATGATGTGGTGACTCAGTATCCCACCTTACATGGTTGCATTATAATGCTGAAGCAAATGCTACAACCCACTCCTACGCGTACAAATGTTTTAGGGATACTGGAAAGAGGTCGGAAAAAAACAGTAAAATTAAAGTTTCTCCCTTCGGGCACTCCATGAGAATCTCTAGCAGCCAAAAGGGTGCCATAGCCATAAGTCAGGTTTTCCCAAAAGAGACCTTTAATTTTCCTGGGTTTGTCCCCCTCCATTTGGAGTGTTATTTCATATAAAAGGTGTGGGACACTTACCCTAGTATCAAGTGTCTCCACCGTGATATGTTCATTCAACGCAGCTGTAACCAGAAATTCCATCAGGTTTTGGCAAGCTATTGTTACTTCTGCAGTGCATTCTAGCATCGTCAGAGCCCATTCCCCGTTCAGAAGTTGAACCCTCAGTATCCTTGGAATTTCTTACTTTAAGGCCACCTACCTTCTTCTTTTTAAATTGCGGTTTTGATTTAGGTTTATCTTCTTTTTTGATATTATAGTCTGAAGTACAATGTGTATCTCTGGACTTTTTTTGTACTTATTGTCTGTGTTGAGATCGTCCTTCCCTCTCGGGGTGTTTTGATGAACACTGAAAGGAACAAGAGGAACGTGTATCAGCATCCTGATACCTGTCAAGTTTTTTTTATATTATCATGATTCCTAAGGTTGTACCTCCTTTTGGAGGGCTCCTGCTGAGGAGACCAACTTCATGATTGTGATCTATTCTCTCTATTCTTATGTTTTTTATTGTCACATTTCTTAGAAGAATCAGGTACTTGCTTGCTGTTATCCTTTTCCGGACCACCCATGAGTTGAGGTTTTGTTGCTCTAGCTCCCAAAATTAACTACCTAATTCGGCATGTTACTTCAATAAATGTAGGTAATTCACAATCCTGTTGTATAGGAGTGAAATCCCTGAAGCGTTGGCATATCGCCACTGCTGCTGCCTCCCCATTTATGTTCGCCAACATAATAGTTGATACCTGGGCAAAATTTTCTAACAACTTCATCCATAAGTTCAGAGCAGGTTCTGCTCCATACTCATTCTGTATCTGTCTCAATACATCTGATTTGACTGCTATTGAAGGGATACCATGAGTTCTGGTATAAATGGCAGAGAAAACTGTACCCCAAGAGGTACAATCCTCTATCTGGGGAGCTATACCCATTGGCAAGCAGATTGTTAGCATTCTTTGTTTTTCTTGAGGGCTTGTGTGTGGAAACACTGCCTCTAACTATTTTATTGTCTGAGCGATCCAGAATGGCATTTGCTCATGTTTAGTGGGCATTTTACCCATAACTGCATTTAGTGTTTGTGGAGTTAATTTAGTTGCAGACCCCTGAATTTTTCCTGCTAGTGTAGCCCTTGTTGGCTGAAGTGTGAGTCATATTTCTGTAAAGTTTTGTTATTTTGTTTTATGTGTTGTGGACTAAAGTCTGTTACGATCATTGTGTCAATGTCTGGATGTGGTGTGTAAGCTGCTAGGACCAGCCAAGTGGCTCCATCTCTGCCAAGTAGGCCGAGTCTCACTTTATCTGTTGTGTGTGGGAGGGCACCTTTAAACCAGTTTATGTGCTCCTGGTAGGTGAGCGGAACTTCACTGTCCTCGTTTGGACAATATTCCTCTGGTATTTAATCTTCAGTATAAGAATGAAATGTATTTGTGAGTGCATCTGCTGGTGGGAATTTGACCCATGAATAGAATACCTCTGTCCTGTACGACTCGTGTGCCTCAATCACAAAAGTTACAGTCCCATATCTTACAGTGACTCCAAAATCTGCTAATTTTAAAGTAAGGTCAGTTCTGACATTTTCTGAAATGTTTATATCACCTTCCTGTTTTCCTTCCCCCACTGCATTTGCATATAGCGCTGCAGTGTTTTCTTCTTGTTGAAAAAGGTTTAAGGAAACTGAGATAAGGTTCTATGCACAATAGGAACTATTTGTCCTTCAAGCTTGAATAAACCTACAGCCAATACATAGGATATGGCTACTCAGCTGCGGCTGATTTTTCCCTTCCCACTCCAGACGTCTCTGGGTAAATGTGAGTAGGGGTCTCTGAGAAAAGCACGACTGGACTACTCAGATTTGACCGTTAAATAAGAACCAAACCATGTCATGTAGTTCCTATAAATCTATCTAGGATCTGCACATTTAGACAACCTAAACTGTGGGATTGGTGTCCAGACTGATTCTAGACACCCCCCACAGGGTATGTTCACATGTATACCTACCACACAGTGCCACTGTAGACTCTCCTTACCAAAGAGAAAATAGTTCCTGGCAACTATTGAACATGACAACTCTGTCCCATGAGAGATCGTGGAAACAGTACAGTACTTTTAGCTCAGTTACTCATGCTCACTTTGTCTCAGAGAAATACACAGAATTAACGGTGGGGACGTTTTCAATAAGCATTTATTGAACCAGCATTATTCTAGTGTAAAATAGGTGTCTTGAAACAACCATAAGAAAGAAACAGATATACATGATTATAAGCACCAACAGAGAAAATGGGTGATGGATTTCTGCCATAGTGCTAAAACAATAAATTTAGGCAGGTATATAAATACATGACAATAATAATGAGTACTCCTATGATGCAACCCTAACTAGATGTAACTAAGTGTACCAAGCATGTTTATAGGTGTAGAGCCAGGAATCCCCCTATGATAGAGCCAACCCCATTCCCTGGGTTGTGACAATGAAGGACCCCATCTTGGTCTCGAGATGGACACCCTGCAAGGGATGTCAGACCACTGCATGCTGGAGTGTCTGCATGCAGGAACCTCAGCATCTCACGTCAGTGTGTCAGCATGGAAGTCTTTCTCCTCTGCCTGCCCCAGAAAATATATGGTGTATATATACCCGAAAGGTACCTTCAGGGGTTCTACCTTGCTGTGTCATCTTAGCTGAGGATGACGGAAAGGATGACCCTTATACATAGTTATTATGCAGAAGATGGTAATCCTGCTGTAATTCTGAGAATCCTCATGCATAATAAATGAGGCTAGCTTTCTGGGAAAACCACACAACATTTATGCAGCACCTAACTAGGTAAAAAGCCAATACCAAAAACAGTTATGTAGTACAGTGGCAGGGAATTGTAGGTGAAAGGTTAGGTGACTACCCAGGCCTATATTGGGGTACATTACAAAACATAACAAGATGGGAAATAGACAATGTGCCCAGCTCTAATTGTCAGTTCCCCATTTCCCTCACAGGGAGTAGTTCATATAGTGGTTCATGAGCTGAGAAAAACACATATCAAGATTCATGTGTCCATATAAAGCCTTTTGTTAATCTTCTCTTTAAACAGTTGTAAAATTATTTCTTCAATTGCTGTAACATTTGTGTCCAAGCTTCAAAATACTTGATCAGAATTCTTCATAACATATTCAAACACAAATAGCCAACACGTATTTTGCGAAAAAGTTTTGCTTCCTCAGCGTTTCATTCAGTGTGGTCCTGAATCTTTTAACACATGCTTTGCAAAAAAGATTTGCTTCTTCAGGGCTGTTAATTTGAGAAGATATATAGCACTTAGTCCCCTCATAACAACATCACATACTGATTAATTTTAATTGTAGTTTTTAGTTGTTGCTTTTGAAACAAAAGTAAAGATGAAACCTCCATTAAACGTCTAAGCTACATGAAACAGTGCAATGGAAAATAGATACAAAACAAGTTTATACATAAACAAAATGCACATACATACATAAGGACATTGGGGCGTGATAGATGGGGGAAAATTGCATGGTTTAAGTTCTATAGTCAGAATATAAAAATTTCTGGTGAGTGGGAAATGACAATGGTAAAGAAATAATTTCAAATATTCATTTCATTCAGCTATATCTGAAGACCTCAAACACCATGTTTTTAAGATTGGTTTTCATCTCACACCTTAATAGTCTTAAACGTGTTTCTTAATAAAAGTTTTAATAACATAATCTATCATAATTTAAATTCAAAGGTCTCATCCTCTGTTACATTTCCATATCTTCAAGAATATTTCGAGATGCAGATCTCAAATAATATTATCATTTTTAGATCTAACATTTTTAAGTTACAACTTACATCCCACAGCCCTTGTTATTGTCTGCCTTATAGGAAAAGCCCAATTTTAAGCAGATCACATACTTCATCATCTTAAATATTGATAACTATGTTAATGATATATACTTTTCTGTACCTTCATTCAGTGTGGTACTGAACCTTTTCCTTTCTGTTTTCAAATTACACTTTTCTTTCATATCATAAACATCATAATATAATAAATATATAATTTTTAGAAGCCAAATCAAAGAGGAGGTCTCTACAGCTGCGAGTAGCCAGAGAGAGTCCCATCAACCCTGGGTATGGCCAGCTTCTCATCTCTGCACCGATGATAGGGGGCCCAAAGAAAATCTGACTGTGTCCTGACTGCAGTGCCAGTACCTCTGTGAGTACTTATGTAGTACCTTCAAAGTATATGTGTATGGTAGCTTCTCCTCACTACACAGGAAGTGCACTGTGTAAATTAAAAAAAAGCACTGGACACCACTCTTGAGTTTTTAAAAAATGGTTCCATGAATTTGCAGCAAATATTTAAAACAAAAAATGTTTTTGGGACCCCACTACCAGGCCTTGGGGGTCAGGGTATAACTACCCTGGCCTCCTCTGTTTTAAAAAAAACCTTTTCTTGGGACTTGGTTGACCCATACAGACACTCACACACCTACTCACACACCGATACAGTCACTTACACAGCTATTCAAAGATCTAGAAAACCACTCACACACCCACACAGGTACTAGACAGCTACTCAAACACCCACACAGCTAATCTCACACCCAGTTACACACCCACACAGCCACTCACACACCCACTCACACACCCAAATGGCCCCTCACACTCCCACAGTCACTGACACAGCTAATGACACACCCACACACATTCAGTGATACAGTTATATACATTGTAGTACAATATGTTTGTATTAAATGTGTTATTGTTTTGTATTGAATGTGTGGACAGATCTGCAGTGGACCCACCTGCAGCATAGCCAACAAACCCTTTATTTGACCAAGGATTCGCAGCAGATCTATGGATCAGAGGGAGAAATTGGAAAAAGAGATTTCCAAACAAAAATAACCAGTGTTTGGGAAAATGGTTGTCTCTGAAAAGAGCCTTTCTGTTACAGTGTGTAGATGATAATTACATATAGAACAGTATGCAGTCTTTTAAGTTGCTGTGGAACAGCCTCTTACCTGTAAAATGGACTCTGTCCTTTCGATATATTCTGTTCATGTCAAAGCATGATTTGTTGTGGTATATAGAACCCATGGTCTAGGAGAAATGCAGAAACAGCCTTATTGACATGTTTCCTAGTTTTCTCTATCTGCAGACAAAATTGGGTTGACCACTAGAACTTATGTCTTTGGCAAATGTTGGAGAGCACCAAGGCAGTGTTTTACCAAAGGTGTCCTTCATTAGGATTTGTAGTCCTACCCCAGTAATTGTGCCTAGGTCATTGCCACCACAGTGCACAAACATGAGGTCTGTATGTTGGCAAACCACAATGTTTTTAACCAAAGACAGCAATGTATGACACTTTACCCCGTCTTTGGCCAACCCAGGTAATGTCTACATTAGATAAACCTAGGTCCCTGTCAATGCCACTCTTACTAGCACTCTCTCTGGTTAAAACACACAATTATGGCTGAGAATCCAGGCTCTGACCATTTTGGAGACAAGCAGGAGTAGTACACAGGAATAGGCTGCACTATAATGAGGCAGTTTTGAAGATCAAAGGCAGCTATAATAGAGGACAGCAAATAAAATATAAAATGACTTTTTTGATTGGATGGTGGTGATGTGCAGAGAATTCAAATTAGGTAGTGACTTTAAGAAAAAAGTAAATAGCTCTGGGATAAGGATTGGAAAAAGTGATGTTATTTGTGATGTGTTTAGAATTGCAGTTAGTCAGCCCCACCTCCTACAGTTAAAGTGAAACTAGTATGCTGTTGAGGGAAAGTCTTGTGAATGTTTGACCTGCTGGTAGGCAGAGACTATTGGAAACATGGTTAATATGCGAATGGAGCTAAAAGAGTGTGGGGGAAGGGAATAAATGAGACGGCAGTGTGAAACTGAAAAGCAGATTAGTGTACAAAAATTGCTCATTAGGAAGTGTAAGTCTTGTAATTGACAATATTTTACAAAATACAATTTTAATGAAAAGCATTAACTAAAGATTGTTTAATGCTGTTTGGGAAAATGGTTGTCTCTGAAAAGAGCCTTTCTGTTACAGTGTGTAGATGATAATTACACATAGAACAGTATGCAGTCTTTTAAGTTGCTGTGGAACAGCCTCTTACCTGTAAAATGGACTCTGTCCTTTCGATATATTCTGTTCATGTCAAAGCATGATTTGTTGTGGTATATAGAGCCCATGGTCTAGGAGAAATGCAGAAACAGCCTTATTGACATGTTTCCTAGTTTTCTCTATCTGCAGACAAAATTGGGTTGACCACTAGAACTTATGTCTTTGGCAAATGTTTGAGAACACCAAGGCAGTATTTTACCAAAGGTGTCCTTCATTAGGATATGTAGTCCTACCCCAGTAATTGTGCCTAGGTCATTGCCACCACAGTGCACAAACATGACGTCTGGATGTTGGCAAACCACAATGTTTTTAACCAAAGACAGCAATGTATGCCACTTTACGTCTTTGGCCAACCCAGGTAATGTCTACATTAGATAAACCTAGGTCCCTGTCAATGCCACTCTTACTAGCACTCTCTCTGGTTAAAACACACAATTATGGCTGAGAATCCAGGCTCTGACCATTTTGGAGACAAGCAGGAGTAGCACACAGGAATAGGCTGCACTATAATGAGGCAGTTTTGAAGATCAAAGGCAGCTATAATAGAGGACAGCAAATAAAATATAAAATGACTTTTTTGATTGGATGGTGGTGATGTGCAGAGAATTCAAATTAGGTAGTGACTTTAAGAAAAAAGTAAACGGCTCTGGGATAAGGATTGGAAAAAGTGATGTTATTTGTGATGTGTTTAGAATTGCAGTTAGTCAGCCCCACCTCCTACAGTTAAAGTGAAACTAGTATGCTGTTGAGGGAAAGTCTTGTGAATGTTTGACCTGCTGGTGGGCAGAGACTATTGGAAACATGGTTAATATGTGAATGGAGCTAAAAGAGTGTGGGGGAAGGGAATAAATGAGACGGCAGTGTGAAACTGAAAAGCAGATTAGTGTACAAAAATTGCTCATTAGGAAGTGTAAGTCTTGTAATTGACAATATTTTGCAAAATACAATTTTAATGAAAAGTATTAACTAAAGATTGCTTAATGCTGTTAAGGACTTTCATGTGAATTTGCGGATTCACCATGATACACACGGGGGCCACGCTAAGCCCCGCGGTGGATCCAAGAAGCCACACAAAAATTACCAAATTGGACTTCTTTACAGGAAATATTGGTTAAACAATAGTGACCATTTAGAAGTAGTATAACAAAAAAAGATGAAAGAAAGTCTGTGATTTGCTAAGTACAGGGTTATGAGTGAGAGCACATTGGGAAGGGGAGCTATAATTGGTACTTTTTTACTTGGAATGGAGGAGAATTGCCATATTTTTAATTTGAGATTTGCAGTGGAAAACAGATGTTAACAGATGTGAAAATAAAAGTTGGACAACAGCAAAGATAATTTGCAGGTATGTTAATTAGGTTGTGCTATATAAAGGTATATTTAAGAAAAAACTATGAGTGTATATAAGCTGAAAGAAAATGTGTTACTTCTAGACACTACAGTAAAGAAAATATAGTGAGTGGCAAAGGAGGAAGAGGAATTGCTATACTGGAAATATACTTATTTTAATAAGCCAGTATGAATGAATGTGTTTGAAATTAGACGTGGGTGGTAGCTTATAGTATGTAATTTAAAAGTATGTCATTTACACTCACTCATACAGTCAGGCAGGCATTTACACACCCATCTACACTCTCAAAAAAGCACCTATGTGCCCACCAATCATATAGTCAGACAGTGAATTACACACTCAGTCATACACCCATAAAACTATTCACACACCCATCTACTTACCTATACATGCACTTATATAGTCATTCACACAACCATACAAGCACTGTCACACACACTCACCAACTCAAACACCTATACAGACATTCATGTACTCAGCACTCAGGCAGTCAGTTATAAACACACTTACACACCATTACACCCATTTATACTCATTCCTAGGTACAAAACGATGCAGTCACTCACAGCCCCATCACTTACACATCCGCTCTCACACCCACACAGCACTTATGTATCCATCACTAACAGAGCCACTCGCATACACAGTTACACACCCACTAACAGCCAGTTACAATCCATACAGACACTTACATATCCATTTCGACACCCATAGAGTCAGTAAAACATCCAGTCACACACCCACACAGCTACTTACACATCCAGTGACACACCCACAGATGCACTGATACACCCACTCACATATCCACTCAACCACTCACACACCCATACAGCCATTTATATACCCATTTACACACCCATACTCAGACACTTATACAGCCTCTTACACACTGACATAACCACTTATGTAGCTTCTCACTTGCTAACAATATGTAATCTAATAGTACATAATGTAAAGTTAAATGTATTCTATATTTGCTTGTCAGATATCTACTTGTGTTTAAAGAGAATTGGTAGGTGGAACAGTGAGGTGAAAAACAAAATTAACATATATGCTTGTTGACAGCCTCCATAAACTGGGAAACAGATTACCTTTTTAGTGCAACTGACATATGGCATTTGCCACTATCAGTCACCATGTCTTGCAGTTTTGGTGAAACAGCTGGAATGGAAATCATCTGGTCAGGAGGTAAGGGTCCCACAAATACTACAGCTGCTGATTGTGAGACGTTGGCCTGGAATGCTGTCCACTAGTTATAGTGGGCACCTTGCACCAGTCCCAACAACCCCTTATTGAGGATAGGTTAAAGACAACCTTATTTGAAAGCTATCCTAGTGGTAGCTATGGAGAGCAGCCTTCAGGCTAAGTCTTGAAGGAATGTAAAGCAGCTTGTTTTACCAGTCTATAATCTCTTGAGTGGCTAAATGAAAGGAGACCACACCAGGTATATATATATATAAAATATATGTATTTATTCCTAAACACACCCTACTAGTCTCTTTATGAGGCTCGAGGTAAAAGCACATAAGTTACACTTCAAATATCACAGTAAATTAGCACAATATACGATAGGCCCTAGGGGCGGACCAAACCATATATTACGAAAGTGGTATAAGAACCACGACTTGACTTGACACAAGGCCTAGAGCCTGTAGAATCGCTGGTACCACAAGGAACCACCCAAGGTAGTGACACAGGGGACCCACGGGGGACGTGTGCAGTGTGAGAACACAGCCATGAACTCCCGTTAGCTTCTGTAGGGAAAGTCGCGGTTAGAATTTTAAAGTTTAAGGACACTTAGAGATGGACTTGCAACAAACCCTTTTGGACTAAGATGGTTCTATGGCCAACACCCAGGGGAGCACCGGAGTACTCATGTTACCTCACTCAGGGAAGCCGGGTGCAAAGTTGTCAAATGGTGTTGGGTCACGTCGTCGTTTTCAATGGCAGGAGACTGAAAAGTGCTGATGCCGGGAAGAGGAGAAGTGTCCGAAGAGCTCCAAGCCTGGATCGAAGATGTGAAGAACCTGAAAGCAGTGGGGACAGAGTCTGGGTCACTTGCCAGTGACCAGGGGCACAATAGACGAATGCCTACTGTTCTCGGGTGCTTCAGGTGCGAAGAGGGGAAGCTTGACTTTTTAGCCACGAGGACCAGGAGGCGTCACGGACAACCAGGAGCTGGATTCGAGCTGTTCCACAAAGGATGTCAAGTGCTGCAGTGTCGGTGCCCGAATTGTACACAACAAGTCTTGGCAACAGCAACCCACGCAGGAAGAGAAGAAATGCTTCGGTGCGGACCAGCAAGGTCCTTGGGCCTACCCAAGCAATGGAGAGTCAGGAAACATCTGGAGCAACCAGAGAAGCCCAATTAAAGTAAGAGTTGCCTTCGCAGGGACACACCAGTCAACGGACCAGGGATCACAAAGGAGCCTCAAGCAAACACACAAAGGGTGGGCTCACGGAACACTCGTGGAGTGTAGGCCAGCAATCTTCGGTTGAAAAGGTGATGGGGTCTGGGCTACAAGTAACCCAATGCACCGCCTCAAGGAGCGTCAAGAAGCTGATGCACTTGCAAATTTGCACGGTGTCCAGGGGTTCCGGTTCCACGGTACCCACGAGGGCTACGGGTCTCAGCTTTGCTGGGGACTTGGGTCAGCCTCCGGGAAGTCTGGAAACCCACCTGCTGTGTTGCAAGTTTGGAGATGCAGACCGGGCAGATGCGTCTTTGGTGCCTGCCAAGCAGGGAAGTAACTCCTTTACTTCAAGGGAGATTCTTCAGTCATCTAGTCATGTAGATCGTTGAAGTTCCAGGATTTCTGTAGCAGAGTTTTGACCAGGTGTAATCTAAAGTCCTGTAGCCAGAGGTTCCTTTCTTATACCCAAGGAAGGGGTTGGACATACTCTGGGGACCCACCTATGGGAGGGTCAGGAAAGAGGGGTGGCCACACCCATTTTCTTTGTTCAGTTTCGCACCAGAGCAGGGTCTGGTAGCCCCTGCAACCAGTTTGAGCTGGACTATGCACAGGGACACCAAATGTGCCCCCCAGTGCAGACTTCAAAGCACTCCTGGAGTGCTCCAACCCAGCCCTAATCCAATAAGGCCTGTCTGGGAGGTGGTAACACCTCCCTGTGACAGGAACCCCATTGTTCAGGCCTCCCCTGTCGGAGTTTCGGTTGTGATGCCAGGGATCTGTTAGCTGGTACCGGGTATACCGGTGCTGTCACGTCTCTCCCTCTAGAAGGGTGGGATCATACTCCCACACCAGTTACTGGTGTGGGGGAATGATTCAAAGGTGTTTGACACCAAACACAACATGTTTCCGTGCAACCAGTCCAAAGTTAGTTTTTACCGTTTGGTTATAATGCACTTAAGAGTATATGGTTAGGATGCATCACAGACAACTCCGGAGAAGAGATTCCGAAGGCTGCAGAGGGGCTCTGCTCATGCATGGGGACCCTCTCACATAATTCTAAGCACCGTGCCTTCAGGATTGATAATGCCTGCCATAGGGGGGACTGATAGGTTTATATGAGCAGTGATAGGGTGAGAGATAGTGAACTATATCGCAGTAAGGGGTGCATGCACCACCTTACCCAGGCTGCAGTATAACACCTGTGGTGACATTTTGGAGGGCTTCCCAGGAGTGGCATAATATATGCTGCAGCCCCTGGTAGGCCTCTGGGGTACCTATGCCCTGGGTACATAGTACACCATATACTAGGGACTTATAAGGACACACCAGAATCCAATCTGTGGTGTACCTAATGTACTAGTAATCAATTTAGAGAGGAAGCAGCTAGGCTGGGGTCCTTAATAGCAGGGCCCCAGCCAGACTAAAGTCAAAAACAGTGAAACATCAGCAAAAAGTGGGGGTAACCATAAGAAGCAGATCCTACTCTCCTACACTGATGATGATGGATCATCTTCTCCCTCTCTCATCATCCTATGATATGTCCTTGCATGTATGGTTTTCCAGTGTTTTCACACTGGAAAACAGGTCGCAGGGTCTGGTCTGCAGCCAGGCCCTGCAACCATCCCCCCGCAAGCAGCCAAACCAATGCCACGCATGGCCCCAAAGGCAGTCAATGCACGGGACCCCTCCCTGGGCCTTTTCTCGCACAGTAGACTCCATCCCCTGGTACATTTTTTAGGGGAAGTGGTGTGCAAGGGGCCCCCCTCCAAAGGATGCTTTTTGCACCAGGGACCACATTCCCTGGGCCTGGCACTATATTTAATGGGAAGCGGGCATGCAGCTCCCCCTCCCTGGGCTGATTTTGGTCCCAGGGACCCAATCCCCTGGGGCCCTGTAAATTGTATGTATAAGCAGAGCACCTGTCCCCTCCCTGGGTTGATTTTGACACATCCCCATGCCCACTGCCTTATTTAGGGGCCCAGCAGCTTTTAAATTGGGGGGGGGCACCCCTCCCTCCACGGACTGATTTTGGCCCCAGGGCCCAAGCCGCCAGGGCCCGGCCAGTGTCCAAAAGGGAGGAGAGCTGCGTGACCTCCCCAGTGGCCCCAGCTGGCTCTCACCACAGAGAAAAGCTTAAAAAGCTGCTTGTGGACGTGGGCAATATTCACATCTGTTTCTCTGTCCACATCATTACGGGTCTGCTTCCAGATGGCGGGACCATTTTTAAAGCTCCTTCCAGCTGGGAGCAGATTTCATGCTTGCTCTCACTTGTTGGGAGTTTTGAAATTGCTCCTGCCAAGCAAGTGCAACCCTAGGTAGGCACCCGGGGACTTAGCAGGAATTGGCTCTGGGAGATGAGGTCCCGAGGGCCATTAATGGTCCCATCTCTTTTGAAATTGCAGCTGAGACCCAGGGATGGGTTACCAGAGGCTATAATTGGTCTGTGGACAGGTGCTGCATGCCCCTCTCCGCCATATTAACTTTAGCCAGACCCTGGACGGGGGTGAATTCCACCTCCCACTTTATAATGAGGCTGGGCTGTGGTAGATGGGGTCCCCAAGCCCATAACCAGCTCAGAGAGGGGGGCTGCATGGTCTCCCTCTCCTTCTCAATATCAGCCAGGCCCTAGGTTATGGGATCCCTGGGGCTCAAGTCGGCCTGGGAGGGGGGCCATGTGTCCCCCTCCCAGTTCATTTTAAAGGCTGGGCCCTGGGGGATGTGGTCCCGGGGGCAGAAATCAGCACAGCCCACCTCATTACTAATACAGGCAGGACACATTTTTAAGGCCAGGCCCCAGGGCATAGGGTCCCTGGGGTCAAAATCAGCTCAGGGAGAGAGGTCACGCTTCCGCCTCCCCTTCTCAATATCAGCCAATCCTCAGGCATGGGGTTCCTGGGGCTGAAATCAGCCTAGGGGCTGCGTGCCCCCTCCCCTTTTTAATTTTGTCCAGGCCCTGGGGGATCGGGTCTCTGGGTCCAAAATCAGCTGAGGAGGTGGGCCGTGTTTCCCTCTCCTACTTTATAATAAAGCTTGGCCCCAGGCGATGAGGTCCCTGGGGCCAACATCAGCTCAGGGTGGTAGGTCACGCATCCCCCTCCCCTTGTCAATAATGGCCAAGCCTCAGGGATGGGGTTCCAGGGCTGAAATCAGTCTTTGAGGGGGGCCGCGTGCCCCCTTCCAGTTAATTTTAAAAGCTGTGTAACAAAGGATGGGGTCCCCTGGGCCAATATTGGCATGGGAGGTGGGGCCATGTGGCCTCCTCCTCCCTACTTATAATTGGCTGGGCCCTAGGGAGTTGGGTCCCTGGGGCCAAAATAGGCCCAAGGAGGTGGTCCATGCACACCCCCCTCTCCCCAAATATATTTATTATTATCCCTCGGGACCTGCCACACACAGGGGGGCATATAAAAAACACATGTGGGAGACCGCGCTTGTTTAATTTAAATTTTGCCATGGATCTGCAGATCATCTGCAAATTTGCAGCAAAAAATACAAAAATTGGCCCCAGGCCTAGGAGGCCAGATTATTCCTACACTGTCCCCTTGTGGGTTTTGCTTGCATTTTTTGGGGACTTGAGCCGAGTTCCAAGTTCCATGATGACTGTCACCACTTCCTGGTTGAAGTGCCTTCAGTCAATCAGATCTCAGCCTGAGATCTGTCAGTTCTGCAGACCCTACGCTACCCTAGGTATACATAAATATTTCTTCTTTAATAACTCCAAAACTGCTGAATGGATTTATGCCAAATTACAATGAGAGATCTTTCTGGACCAAGATATAGCTTTCTGCCATACTTAGTGTAATTCCGTTCAGCGGTTCAGGCTGTAGTCGTGTCTGAAAACTCTATGAGAAACTGCATGGGTAAAAAAGCGTTTTGTGCCCCCCCTTTTTCTTGACCCTTGCTTGACAAATCACTCCAAAACTTTCTAGACAGCAGCTGAAGTAAGTCATAATAAATAACCTGTACTTGTTAAGCGTGAACTAATGACCCCTAAGGGTCTCAAGGGGCTGGGGGCCATTGGAGAGATTAAGTGAGATATTGCCCAGAGTCACATGATGCTGGGCTAATTTGTCTCCGGCACTGGGGATCGAACCGTGAGCCCTGGGCTCTGGAATTTAGCCACTGTAGCCACTGTGCCACACCTCCCCCAAGTGAGTGTCAAACTAGTTATGAAACTTTTGGGAAGATATGTCAAAATGTTTTTGCCCTATGGAGACTAGATTCTAACTATAACTATATGTATACATAGATATATTTATTTAGTTTTGGGGAAATGGTCCTCTCTGCAGGGTCACCCCAAAACATTTTTCCTTCCTTCTCCCTTTTTTGCTGAGTTCATTTTGTTGGCTTTAAGACTCTATGCACTTTATCAGTGCTAACCAGTGCTAAAGTGCTTGTGCTCTCTCCTGAACAAAAGGTAAAGGCAGCCACCATGTTGTTTTTAGACCACTTTCCCTGTGTTCTGGGTTACAGGCTTAGATATATGTAACTATCAGGATTTAATTTTCCCCCTTGATATTACCACTTAATTAAAAAGGGTAATAGGTAGGTATAAATTTTATATAGTTACTATATATTTAAAACAAATTCACTTCCAAGGAGGTGCCACAGTACTTAAAAATAAAGACAATTACACAGGCAATACATTTTTAAAAACACTCTAATACACTATATTTAAAAAATATAGTGTGCTACAGTGTATTTTTTATTTTCTACATATTCCATTTTTTATAAAAGAATAAGAGTATGAAGTATAGTAGAAATGCCAAGCAGTTGCAGTGCACCTTAAAAGAATTTAAAAAAAGAACAGTACATTTCCTAAAATAAATGGTATTTCCTAGGTACTTGCACAGTACTTCACAAACCTTTTAAAAATATATAAAAATGTATAAATCAATGTCCTTACCTATTAACAAGTATGAAAGTGGTAATAGTACAGAATAATCATTAAAACTCATCACCATGTACAGCTGTACCATGAAGTTACCGCTTTATACCTTGGCACAAAATATAACTAAGGGCTAGATGTATTATTGTAATATGTTACCCTTGCGTCATGTGTGGTCTTGCATGGGCAATGCAATACTTGAGTTACATTTAAAAGGCAACACATGGCCACGATGCTTGGCCCTGCATTTCTTGGTAAATCTGGGAAAATGCAAGGCAAAACAAATCGCTGACATATGTACATTGGTGCGACACTCCACTGTACGACACTCCACTATTTGCCAATCAAGGGTATGTCACTCCACTGTATGCCACCCCAATATTCGCCACTCCAATGAAGTCTACTCCACTGTGCGCTACTGTTCTCTGCTATTCTACTGTATGTCACTCAACACTATGCCACTCCACTCTATGCTATTCCATTGTATGTCACCCCAATGTAAGCTACCTGAGTCTATGCTACTTCACTGTATGCCACTCCACTCTACACCACTCCATTGTATGCTATTCTACTGTTCGTTACTCCACTCTGCCACTCCACTCTATGCCACTCCACTGGAATCTACTCCACTTTGCCCTACCCCACTGTAGCTCTTCCAGTGTATGCAATTACACTTTACCCCACTCCACTCTATGCCACTCCACTGCATGCTACTCCACTCTACGCTATTCCACTGTACGCCACTCCATTCTGCACTATTCAACAGGACACCCCTCAACTGTATGCTATTACACTGTACCCCTCTCCACTGTACCACACTCCACTTCACTTTATGCTATTCCACTGTATGCCATTCCAATGTACTCTACTACACTCTACACCACTCCACTGCATGCCACGCCATTCTACATCACTCTACTCTATGCTATTCCAATGTACACCACTCCACTCTATTCCACTTCATTGTAAACTAATACAATGTGTGCCAATCCACTGTACTCCATTCCACTGAGAGCACCTTAACTGTACACCACTCCAGCTTATGCCATTCCACTTTGCCACTTCACTGTATGCCACTCAATGGTATGCTTCTCCACTCAATGCTATTCCACTATATGCCACTCCAATGTATGCCACTTTATTCTACAATAGTCCACTGTATGCCAGTCTACTCTACACCTCTCCATTCTAAACTATCCCATTGTATGCTACTCCCCTGTGTGCAACTCTACTCTATGACACTCCACTGTATGCAATTCCACTCTACACCACTCCACAGTACACCACTCCAGTCCAGGCCACTCTACTATATTCCACTACACTTCCACTTCCACTTCCACTTCACTGTACGCTACTCCATTGTACATCTCTCCAGTCTGCACTACTCCATTCTATGCCATTCCCCTGTACCCCACAACATTCTACTCTCTTCCTCTGTATGCCAGTACACTCTACACCACTTCACTCTGTGCTATTCCACTATGTGCCACTTTACTGTATGCTACTCCACTGTACACTACTCCACTGTACTGCACTCCATTGGACTCCAATCCACCATACCCCACTCCACTGTACACTCTTCCACTGTGCGCAACCTCACTCTATGCCACTACACTATATTCTATTCCAGTCTACCCTACTCCACTGTAAGCCACTGCAATATAAGCCACTCCACTATACACTACTCCACTCTAGAATATTCCCCTCCTTACCACTTCACTGTAAACACTCTGATCTACGCCATTCCACTGTATGCCACTCCAATGTACACCCCTCCACTTTATGCTGTTCCACTGTATACCACTCCACTGTATGCTGCTCCACTGTACGCCATTCCACAGTATGCCACTCTTCTATGCACACATCAACCTTATTCTACTGTACACCACTCTACTGTACATTAATACAGTGTATGCCAATCCACTCTACTCTATTTCACTGTAGGCAATTCCATTCTACGCCACTCCAGGCTATGCTATTCCATTTTACCCCACTCCACTCTACGCCACTCCAGCATATGCCACTCCACTGGACCTCACTTCACTGTACGCTACTCCATTCTATGCTTTCCACTGGACAACCCTCAACTCTATGCTAGGCCACTTTCCACTATTCCATTGTATGACACTCCATGCTACTTCACTCTATGGCGCTCCTCTGTATGCTATTCCGCTCTGCCTCACTCCACTATACGGCTCTCCAGTCTTGGCCACTCCACTATATGCCACAGCACTGGCACTTCACTGTATGCTACTCCACTCTATGCTATTCCACTCTATGCAATTCCACTATACCTCATGTCACTGTATGCCACTCCTCTGTACACTACTCCAGTCTACGTCACTCAACTGTACGCCACTCCACTCTACACCACTACACTTTACGCTATTCCACTGTATGCCGTTCCACTCTATGCCACTCCACTGTACACCACTCCACAGTACAATACTTCACTCTACGCCAATCTACTCTACGCTATCCATTGTATGCAACTGCACTCTAGGGTGCTCCACTCCATGCTTCTTCACTCTACCCCACTCTACTGTATGCCACTTCACTGTTTGCCACTCCACAGTCTATGCCACTACACTGTAAGCTACTCCACTATATGCTATTCCACTCTACATCAGTGTATGCCACTTCAATATATGCTATTCCACTAAATGCCACTCTACTGTACTCTATTATAAGACCCTTTCCAACACTCTATGTTATGTCAGGCTACTCTACTCCACTCCATGCCACTCACTGTACAACATACCACTCAACTGCATTACAGTTTACTCATCTCTATCCTAAGTGACTTCACTGAACTCCACTCCACTCTACTCCACTGTACAAAACTTTAGCCCACTCTATGCCACTTTTCGACACTTCACTCTTCGCAGTCAACTGTATGATATCCTACTGTACTCTATGCAACTCCAGTCTTCAAGACTCTACTGCACTCTACGCCATTTACTCCACTTTAGACCACTTTATGACACTCTAGCACATGCCACTCCAGTCATCTGTATGACATGCCACTCCACTATTTCACACAGCACTCCACTCTACAACACTCATCTGCACTCTATGACATTGTACCATTGTCCACTCTACAACATACCACTCTATGATACTCTACTGTACAATACTATGCTGTACAATACTCTTTGCCACTCCACTAGACGACACCCTACTCCATAACACTGAAATATATGGCACTTTACTAAACTGTACTCCACTCTATGCCACTCAATTGTACAACAGTCTCCACCAATCTTTGCCATTGTATGACAGTGTACTTGAGAACTCTCCTCTTCACTCCATGACACTAGACTCCACAACACTGTAGTTAACTATAATCCAGTATACCACACTCAACTGCACTTTACGACATGCCACTCCACTCCACTCCACTCTACGATACTCCACTCCGATATACGGCACACCGCGCCACTCCACTGTGCTCCACTCTATTCCACTCTACAATACTACACTCCATAACGCTAGACTGCAAAATACTGTCTTTTGCTATACAACACTGTGCTTAACACATTTTTATTAAAA
Source organism: Triturus cristatus (assembly GCF_964204655.1). Lineage (NCBI taxonomy): Eukaryota > Metazoa > Chordata > Amphibia > Caudata > Salamandridae > Triturus > Triturus cristatus. The sequence continues at coordinate 699,859,721 of NC_140585.1, read as the reverse complement.
AATAATAACCATTTAAATTTAACCCAACATAAACTATAACAAGCATTGGCATAGCCAATAGGTCTCGCCTTTGGGACCTTAAGTGTTTAACCATGCAACAGTTCATGTTGTTGCACCAAGGATATTGTGCTGCATAACTAATACTTATAAGGTCCAAAAAGCAAGACCTATTGGCTATGCCAATGCTTGTTCATTTTCCAACGACGACCCCCCTTGCGCCGGAGGCAGATTAAGAGACCAACCAGGATATGGTGGCACTGATTACGAAGTATTGCGGCACCAAAACAGGACTTTTGAGGCCCAGAATGGTGATTTTGTTGCAGTTTGTCCACACTTATTGAACTCACATTCACTCTCTACGCAGAGCACGCCACTTTGACATAGACATGTTTACAGTGTGTGATCCCTTTTCACTGTGTTTTGTTCACCAGCTGACACTCTCCCACAAGCCCTGAAATGTGCCCAAATGCCTGGGAATCACTGTATACATGCTCTGTGTATAAACGGCTTCAGAAATACACTTCGCTCTTTCTTTTTACAGAATCATGCGAACCACTGGCAGAGAGACAGAAAGACATGGAGAGGGAAAAACGTACGGACAAGCAAACACAGATAAGCAAAATTGAAAATTGTGTATAGAGACAGAGAGAGCGAGACACGGACAGAGAGACAGGGACAAAAGCAAGCATAGACAGAGATAGACAGAGAGAGACAAGGGCAGTGAGACCGGCTATACAGATAAGTGAACAGAGACAGTGAAAGGCGGACATATAGACAGAGATAAAGAAACAGAGACACGGTGAAAGACAGACAGATTCTTAGGAGGAACATGGCACGAGACAGATAAACAGACAAAGTGATAGAAACCATGAGACCGAGGGGCGGACACAGAAAAACACAGGGACAAGCAGAGGCCACAGGAGAGAAGGGCCTTGACAGAGGGTGCTGACAGTCACATCGAAGGGCAAAGCGGCTAGAGGCGGCAGGCGCCTGGAGAGAGCGCTTCTGCAGACCGTGTGTGCAGGGAGCAGCCCCCGCTTTAATGTCGGTGATAATCTGCACTGTTAACATCGCATTATCCGCAGATACACGGGACCACCAGTGTCTTTGTAACGCAGGCCAAAAATCATGTACTGTAAGTAAATATAACAGACAGTCCCATTCCTGGTTTATGTGATTAGGAGATGAGGCTATATTATTACAAAGCTGATATAAGTATTGTACGTATGCATTTTTATGTCTATATGTGTATGGCTTACCTTTGCTTCGAAGTAGTAAATAAAATAGTCTGTGGAAAATCTGCTGCGCAAATAAATCGACCAATTGTGTGGTAAATACCTAAAGTAAACGTGCATTTAGCTTCTAAAATTTATGAATGTGTGTGATCTTGGCCACAACATTCGAAGTCTCTGTGGCTCAGTTCTATACTCGGTAAAAATGTATATAGGAGACTGGGTTTGCAGTATGTGCTATATTAGAGAGTATTAATTAATAGTGACCCAATCCAAAGCTCCTGAATCTTCACACTAAATTATATGGCTCAGATTTACCATGAGGCCACGTCCACCACACCTTTTAGATGGTTGCTTAATTTGACATATGCTGGATACACATGTTCTTTCTATGCTATTTCGGTATAGTTACAAGATGTCTAAATCTGAGACGGCCATTCTGTCAGACATGATGCACTATCTCTTTTAGACCATACTGCCACCACTCTATCCCATCTTATCGTTAGATGTATTATATTGGTTTCCCCAAATTCTCAAAGCTGATTGGTCCCTGGTACTGGAGCTACCCTGCAAATAATGGTGAATATTTCTAGTAAGTAGCATTGTTCCGAAACAAATATTATTTGTAAATCATAAATGCTCTGAGAGCAGAAACAAAGAGAACACCCAGGGAACTTTTGGGCTATTACCCACTTTAACAGATTTCTATTTTTCGTATGCCATCTTATGACACAATCTAGCCTAAAAGGTGGAGAAGAAGATGGGGCAGGTTGTATCGTCCTATTGACTAAATAAGTCTGAAGGGACATTTAAGAAGAAAACAAGAAAAACAAGCTTCCTTGTGTTCAACATGTTTGTTTAAAATTAATAAAAATATCACCTTCAAATTTTTCTTTTGATGTCATAAATAGTGAGGTGGCAAATAGTTTGAGATGGGAGATGAGCTAAAAGGTAGGTGAAAACGAATATGTGGGGATCACAAAAGAAAGAGGAGGTCAGAAAGGCTATAGAGAGGTGAAGAGGATGAAATGAGAGTGAGGAAGGGGAAGAGAAAGAGAAAAGGGAAGTTAGAAGGAAAACGAATACGCAAAATGGACATTGAGGAGAAAAGGAAGAGAAGGAGGATAGGGAAAGGACAATGAGTTTGAGGGGTGAAAGCGATGATGAAGAGGTATGAGGGAAGCTGGAGAAGTGACAGTGAGAATGAACATGCAAGAAGGAGGTTGGGGAAGTCAGAGGGAGGATGGGCACAGGTGGAAAAATAGAAGAGGAGTGAAGGAACAGGAGTTGCAAGGAAGGCAGAGGATGGGAGAGGGAGGCAGGAGCTTGTGTTAATTTCTGTGAAAATAATGCACCTATTGTATACGGGTAAGACTATGAGAATTTAATTAGTGAACATTTAATCTGTTACAGTTGTTTGGGGGAATGACAAAGGAGATATTTTGACATGCAGTCTATTACTGGGACTAACAGTATGCCAAGATTAAATATGCCTCACTAGGGGTAAGGTACTTCGTTTACTTTTGAAAACATGTAAAGCCAACCTAATAGAAAATATTTTCTTGGTTAACATTGTTTTAAGATGACATGTAGTTTAAAAGTTGGCAGTTTGCATTGAACACATTTTAATTGCAATTTTATTTAAGGAATGAATATGTTGAGGTTTACAGGGGCTATATGTTTGAACAGATGAAGAGGAAACGTATATAAGCTGTAGCAAACACACATTTGTATTAACCAGCAACATTTTCTAGCAGGAAACAATGTGAAGCATATTGGGAAAGAACATGGAGTTATTGAAAAAGGTTGAAATTCTGCCTGATCACCAGTAAACCAGGTGCATACTTTGGCAATATAGCTAGAAAGATGAGCGTTTATCATTTTCAAGGTTGACTCATGAGAAGCCTTGCAGTTACTGTGTTATCTCAACGAATATTTCACAAACCTAGGACCATAGTGAAAAGATAGTACGGGCATTTGAGGCAACAGCGTCCCTAGAGGCCCTGTTTAAGTACAGTGACTCTTGCCTATAACTAAGCAACAAGCGCGCGGTGAAAGAGGAGGAGGCAGCAAGGGGAGGGGAGAGAGGAGGGGGCCTGCGCCTGTTTCCCTTGCGGGAGCGAGCAGGAACCATCTGTTAATTACAAACTGATGGTTTCAAAGCTTGATCCCGCAACAGAATCGCCAAACGTGCATGTGTTGCCATTAAAAGCAATGCAGCGCGTGCACGTTTTTGATCCAAAAACTGAATCGCTAACTAAAGGTCTCCTCCTATGCAGCGCATGCGCGCTGCATACGCAAGACCTAAAAACATTAGAAATTCTAATGTTAGAGTTACAACTTACATTTGTAATTTACCCACCATCAGTTATAACTTAAATTTATAATTTTAGTACCACCCTTCAATTTAGTATAAGTCACACACCTCTGTACACATTGTTGTGAGCTCACTCGCCACACTACATTAACTATAACTTGCCCTTTCTTTATGCACTGGTTATGCCGTTGCAAATTATATGACTTAAAGCATGTGAAATCAAAGCCTACATTGCATTATTTAGGGCATCTTAAATTGCATAATTTCTGTGAACATAGCGAATAGTAGACTGGCGAGTGGCCACATTAGATGTTTGCTTAGAGGACGAGATGCCAGGTCTAGAGTTAATGGTTGACATCTTCCCCCATGACCGGAAATCAAAAGATGTGTTTCCAGATTCATGGAAAAAATGCAAGCCACAGAATTAATGGTTCCAATGTTTCTAACAGGTGGCAGGAAGTAAATGTGCTTGGAAAACATACATTCCCACCCCAGATGAAACCTGTAATCACAAAGAACAGTGTCAACCCAGGGGATACTGCTCCAGCAAGCTTGTGACCCTGCCATGAAAAACAAATCCCCTGGGCCGCCAAGAAGAGGTACAGGCACAGCAAAGGACGGCAGGGGAGCAGAAGCATCCAGTAAAACTAAATACAAATCCAACACAATCCAATAGCGCTTGATCACTTTCATTGTAACCTCGTGACCTTCATATCTGCCTTCGATGATCCTTCAATCAGCCATATATTCGAAAATCCGGTATGGACACATTCCTCCGGGAATTATCTTTTCTATACTTTTAAATTCCAAAAATAATTGCCATGTGGAAAGCCTTTATCGTGAAGATTTGCGGTGGCTGATTTATAGTAAGGATCTTGCCCTGTGCCAGCTAAGCCATCTCTGTTTGCTACATTAGAAAATGCTTGATATCCAACATTTCTCATTTCAAAGTATACTACGATCTATCCGTCTTGTAGCACATCAATATTTTGGAAATGAACGTACTACTATTATTAAAGGTTAAACTTCCATTGAAGCCCAGATGGCACTGTCTGAATGCAGCACAGCAGCATATCGCCTTTGAGATAAATTTATAACACATTCTGAATACTCCTATGCCATTTATTTTTCCATGTAAGAATTTCTTTCGATGCATGGAGGTGGAGGGGATGGATTCCATGCCTATTGTGTTGATATAAAAGAAAAAGACAGTCTACGGAAAGGGTTATGTGTAGCACACATTTAACTTTTGTATTTAAGTTGAGTGGACGTCCTTTTACCAAAAACATATCTGAGTTTCATACTAAATAATTCTCTAAAGTTGTGTGCAGTAGTTTGTTTATAAAATACTCACCAACTCTCATTGGCAAGCAATAGGCATGTCTCACGTATAAAACGTGTTTGCCTACTCCTTATTATGTGTCCAATTTTGTAAATACTTTTGAAGTTTTAAATCTGATGCTTTTTAGGCGTCTTTGAAGAAGATTGTTAATCGTTTTGGTAAACATGCAGTCCCTGAAAAACAGTGCACCGTTCATGTTCTATTCCAACCCAGGACTTGTGAATAAATATGGCTGAATTTGAAACATAATATTGTGTTTCATTTATAGAGCATTATACAGTTCCATTGCAATAAATGAGATGCAGGATTTCTTGAACTGAACACAATGCCTACATTGTTGGGGTTTTTCATACAGTTACAGTTTCATACAGTTCATACATAAAGCTAATCTACAAGTAGGATCGATCCACGATTGTGCAGCCTGGAATGGGTTCAAATCAAATCAAAAGCTTCAAAGAAGTAATTTGTGGTATCAAGACTGCTTCCACAAATCGTGAATGCTGATTGACTAAACTGAGTAGAATTGATGCCTAGAGATGCATTGGTAACTATTTCCCAGTATCTCACACTCAGATCAAGAACCTATTTCGAATCAATTTGTCGTGCTTTGCCACTCTGGAAAAGGTAGAGCGACAATTTGTCGAGGTCTGGGTCATGAAATGAAATGAGAGCACGTGATGTTATCTATAAATGAAAAGTGGGTATACAGCACTTGCCGAAAGGTCCTGGTGAGGTATAGTGCCCCAAAGCTGATGTCAACATTTCTAGAATCCCTCCTCTTCTTCATAAAATAAAAGATCATGAGAATGGGCTAGAGTATGTGAGTACACTGAACAGTTTAAGCCACATAAATGTAATGCTCATCCTAAAGGGGACTTAGGATAGGCATATACTCCCACTTTAGGGAGAATAGTTTGCAAGGATCTTGGAAAATATGCTTCTTAGTTGAATGTTCTAAAAAAAAGCTTTTCTTACAGTTCCAAAGGAGCTTGAGAGTGAGCGCAATGGCGTTTAAAGATATCATGTCAGGTAAATGATGCCAAGCAAGCAAAGCTTTACAGTTCTTTCAGACATTCTGAAATTGGGGCTTTTAGAAGAAATTATCTAAGGGCAACATAATACATTGCCTTAAAATGAAGAATACAAATCAATGCAGGACAACAGGCGCATAGGGCATTGAAGTAGTTAAGTTTGGAATTCAGAGCTACCATCACGTGTATCCTCTTTGTGCTAATCTAGGACCGTAATAATCAATTATTACAAACTTTCTAGGAACTGTCTACAATTTCCATGAGAAAATAACTCATATACAAATGAAAAATGTCGCTTGAAAAACGATTTGCCATTTTGCATCCTAATTGAGGCCTTATATTTTTACTGACGCAAGTAGTTTACTGTATGGGGATCAATGTAATAGAGTGTCAAAAGGTGAACAACTCACCTTGCACTCTATTAAAATGGTCCTGGATGTCATGCATACAAGTGGGCATAGTGTACTTATGTGTACCATCATGCCTAAGTATGTGTGACAAAATACATTAATGTTGTGTAATATGTGATTTACTGTGTTACCTACCTTATATGTGAACTTACCTGTTATGGGGATGTGACTTGATTGCAGATTACTCTGTTTCAAGTCACTTCAGCTGATCAAATTCCTCTGCAACAGCCAAAGCATCATTCCTCCGCCTGGGTTTTCGAGGTGTAGGAATTTTGATGCATCTCAAGCACATAAAAGCCATAAATACTACTGCGTCAGTTTTACAGGGTATTTCACGAAGGAATGCGTATTTCGCATATATGTATTCAAATGTGATGCAGCCGATTATGACGAAGGGAAAAACTATGCATCCCGATGGAAAGTGATGCATCTGCCTAGATATGTCACTTTGTAAATATGAAGCACCGAAAGTGCAGCTGCTGCTTCAAAAAAAGGATGCAGCAGCAGTGCAGGCTCCTTGTAAGTATGCCCCTAAGTGAGACAAAACATGGTAGGTGAACTTAGATGAGTGCACTATAGTCATATGCAGTATTTTCAAAATGACCAGTAGATGCGGGGAGATTGTAACCTTATAATATAATTCTAACTAACAGAAACACAAGTATAACCACTAGACTCTCCCTTGTGACCCTTGGCATTGTTCTTGTGACCCTGGCCTCTGCATTTACCAAGATGCACCAGGAAAAGAGAAATCTATTTCCAGGGTACACTTCTTCTTTTAAAAGAGCAAAGACTGTCTGAGATCATTATTACAATGTGTCTGGTGACACAGCAACCCACCTTCAAGGCCCAGGGTGCATGGAAGCTTCACTTCAGTGTAGACATTTGGGACAACACTTGAATGAATGTGTCATGTTACTGAAATCAACCAGAAACAGCAACTGCAAGCCAACCTATCAAAGCAACACACAGCAAAGGTGCAGTACTCCTCATCACAGCTCATTGGCTCTTCTTCCTTGGCAGAGGTTCCTCTTTATTCCGGAAGTATTATAAAGTTCTGGGGTTTTAAGTCTAATATGTATACCCCTTTATGTCTTTGAAGTCTTTGTTCAGAAAATCTCTCTTGCTCAGTAAAACTGTTCCATCCTCCCTGGTCCAGTTTTACTACAGGAGGCGGAGACAGCATTTTTTTTTTTTACAGAGTTTTATATAGCACGAACTTGGCGCGAATCGGATTTCAGAGCGCTTTACATAGCACCAGTTGCATTACATGAGGACACATTCATCTTTTTGTTAGGCACGAGGAGATTAAGTGATTTGCCCAGAATCACAGGATGTTCAGCGTCATTGTTGAGACTCGAATCCAGTTCCCCAGATTTGAGGTCAACCGCCCTAGCCATTAGGCCAACTCCTCTCCCCTCAGTGCATTGTGCAAAGCAGTCACAGCCTATTCAGGTGTCAGTGACACTCCTCCCACCACTCTACCTCAGGATGGCCCATCAGCCTATGCAGGGCACACCTCAGCTCCCTTTGTGTGAGTGTCTGTAGTCAACGCACAAACCACCCCCGTCAGTCTAAAACCAGACAGTGAATCCACAAGCAGGCAGAGCCACACAAGATGGTTGAACAAGAAAATGCCCACATTCTAAATGTAAAAGACACCCAATTGATGAACGGAATGCAGAACAAATCCACACATTCAACCTGAGTCAAGAGATTTGGGTTAAATCCATAATTCTTTTGATCACCATGCCAACCCACTTTATACCTGGCCACATGCAAATCAGTCTTGACCCTGTGCCTCATGGGAACAGTCCAGCCCGAACTGCTAAGCCAGGTCCTCCCTGGACCGCAAACAAGCATCCTAGCGCAGGTTTCAGGGTTTCGCCCCTTATCAGCCAGGATAGCTTGAATCCAGTGGCATAGTAGGCCGGGACCCACTAAAACTGGCATCTTCAAACACACGATTTTAAAACCACCTTCACTTAAAGGTGTATTAATAAATTCTGAGTTCAAGGAGCCTAAACTCCAAATCTCTAGCTGTTCCCAATTGAAAGTTACACTTGTAAAATTTACAAGGCAGCTCCAATGGTAGTCTATGGAAGAGCTATTCCTTTCAATAGTGAAAAATTAAATACACAGTATTTCATTATCAGAACCTGTAAAACCTACCAGTATATGTCATACCTTTAACATTCACTGCACCCTGCCCAGGGGGTACCTTGGACCTACCTTAGGGAGAACTTACATGTGGGAAAAGGGAAGGTAAGGGCCTGGCAAGTGGGTGTACTTGCCAGCTTGACATGGAAGTTAAAACTGCATGTGCAGCAACTGCAGGGGCAGGTCTGAGAATCATTCGAAATGGTACTGGTGTGGGTGACACAATAGTGCCGTAGGCCCACTAGTAACATTCGATTTATGGGCCCTGGGCACACATAGTGCACTTTACTACGGACTAACCACTAAATTAAATTTGTCAATCATAGATAACCACTCAGAATTGCAATTTACATTGGGAGCACTTGCACTTTCACACTGTACAGCAGTGCCAAAGGGCCTATAGTACCAAAAGCAGCAAAACAAAATCCAGCACACAATCAAAAATACCGAAGGTAGAGGCAAAAAATCAGGGGAAACCACACCAAGGATGCCAGGTCTAACACCTGCACTGCTACAGACAAATCTGGTCGTGATCCTTGTGCTTTTCAGCCATAATTGTTTCTTTTCAAGTGGCTCTGCAGCCGCATTTTGGGTAGTAAAAGTACACTGGGGCCCTGCAATTGAGCAGCATAGGATGGCCATCTGGCAAATAATGATTGCCCCTCGGTACATGATGGCTTCATCCCTGTTAAGATTGCAGCCCTGTTGAAATATGTGTAGTAAATAAGAGAGATGTGTACTTCTTCTGTTAATTTTTTGTAATTTTTAACTTTATTGATATCTCTACCTATGATAGCATCAGGATCAAACGTCACAACATCACTTCCTGTATTGCAACCAAGGAAGATTATCTGTGGTGTCACTTCCTACAATGTTGTCACAGGACAAAGGCTTGCGATTTCACTTCTGCTACCCCGGCATATTGGTGAATTGACGTGCATGCAGAAATGCAACATAAAAATGAAAGGATGAGCAGAGTATAGGAGTTTATGGGTAGCTATGAGCTATCTCCTCTACTCAGCTCAGTTCATATCGCCTATTTTGTCTCAATCATTGACACTTCCCCACTCAATAGAGTGATTTCCAGAACATGGAATCTAGATTTCTTCACCTGCTCCTCACCCGATAGTCGATTAGAACTGACAAGTAAGCGTCAATACAGTGACAGCCTGCATACATCGAAAACAATTACCTCATCAGATACTCACTGGAGTAGGATTAGGGAAATACTGTTTAATATGTATTTTAGAGGCAGCAATAGCAAATCTATAGTGATAGTGAAAGATTTTATTTAATCGGGAGAGCATTTTATTGCTTATTTATAACTTCATCACGTTTTTCAAATTTGTATTAACCTTTCTTTTATAATCTATTATAGTCTAAATATATTTAGTTACATTTTATCCTGAAAAGCTTTGTGCTGATTGACGAGGATCCTCACAGCTGTGCTTTGCATTCCATTTTCATGTGAATTTTTGCTCAATTAGTAAGCAAAAACTGCACCAAAATTAAACTAGCAGATTGCACATGGCCCAAACTAAAATCATTTTAATTCGGTATAAATGTATCCAGCGGTTTAAAAAAAAAAGAAAAGCAAAAGGGGAACGAAGAGAAACAACTATCTGAAGGAAAGGCTCTTCAGATGGAATTTTAATGTGAATATGGTAATATGACCTCTGGAGAAAAGCTGGAAAGTTCTCTTTCTTACTCATGAGTATAAGTGTGTTTATACTTTGGAAAGCCTTGCTGTCCATCCAATCACACGTTATGCATTGGAGTCATGTGGAGGCAAGACGGACTCTAGGGAAGAATTTCAGACTTATGCATTGTGATAAAAGTGAGACATAGACATTGATAGAGGCTAATTTATGATATAATTGGTGCTTATATGCGACGCCACCAGTGAGGTTATTATTGCTGTCATTAAAAAGGTCAGAAGAAGTGCATTTTGGGGTTATTGAGATAACCTTGCAAAATCATAAAGGGGTGATTTCTGTCTTTTTTGGTTTTAAGCAATTACCCTAATGTCTGTTCCACTTAAGTTTTTTCCCCAGTGAATTTCAATATGTTTAATAACATTGTTAAATAGGAGTCTCACAGATAAGTGACTTAAAAGTTTATTTTGTATTCCAAATGAAACGCTAGCTAACAAACTAGCCTCCATTACTACACAGCCCCTTGTCTCCATTAGCCCGTTCTCACATAACAGCTTCTGTCATATTAAATAATAGGGGCGTCTTAGACACCCCACTTAAGCAGCTTGAGCTGAGGTGGTCTTCACAGAGTTCTGATTCTCATAAAACATTTAACTCAGTGTTTACTGCTCCTTTTCCTTTGATTAGAGACTGGTCTTCAAACAGAAGCTCATGCAAACAAATGTAAAGTGGAGTGTATGATTGCTCTGGGGTGGGCGAACAAATGAAACAAGGAAGCATGAAGGGAAGTAGGGATGCGGGGAAGATGGATGAAAGGAAGAATGGATGGATTAAGAGATGGCTGAATGGAGCGGTCTGTGGGTCCGTGGTCGGAGAGATAGATGAGGGATGGATGGAGAGAAGGATGCCCGGGTGATGGATGAAGAGAATGGATGGAGAAGAGTGAGTGGATGCGAAGCAGGATGAATAGTTGAAGAGCAGGATTCATTTAAAGAAGGAAGAGAGGAAAGATGGATGGATGAAACGATGAATGAAGAGGAGGAAGGATGCATACAAGGATGGATGAAGAAAGAAAGAAATGAAAAAGAGGGGAATGCAAGAAAGAATAGATAAATGAAAAAACGCCCGGAAGAAAGATGAGAGGATTATAAAAGATGGGAAAAAAATGAAGGAAGGGAGGGAGGGAGGGAAGGAGGGAGGATTCCAACAGAGGAAGCGATTGCTTGGCTCAGGATCACACAAGCTCACTTATTACCAATTGCGATATGGTGCAAAATGGGGGAGGGTAATTTTCTGGCTAATCTCGTGTTTCATAACCATGATATATGACAGAAGGTATCACGACACATAACACATATCATTCCCCTCATAAAAATAATAATAAACAATGTACCAATGAAATAAAATTCCAGTTGCAACTCATAGAACGTTAGAAGTTTAACACATTATTGACAACCTAAATAATACCATTTATAACCTAATATAAAAAGAATAATTATGCTACAACTTAAACAATTTACTATAGAACACATTAAAAATACCAGATTAGAAATTTGCAGAGGAGCGCTCAAATACAAACCGTCATTTACATATGTAGGTGCTTTCACCTTTCCGTTACTCTTCCTTAAATCCCAGTTTGCTTTATTGTTATTGGAGTCTCAAAGATGAGCATGTCCTTCTCCCTTCTTTAAAACGTCTCCGACCACATTGATGTTGAAAGCAGACTTGTAATTTCATAGTTAATATCAGTATGCATAGGACTAATCAATGTAATACATACATAGAGCATTCAGTTCCATTTCTTTTTGTGAACTCGACTCACTTAGGGAAAACTGTTGCTCCTGCTCTCCCCATCCTTCAAATCCCTCAATTTATGAGCGCAATCCTGTGAACTAAACATTGAACTTCGACTTTTTAAAGAATTGTGTTTTGAACCTCTTCTTCTGGAACAGTCGTCAACCACCTTTTACACAGTGGCCGCTCGCACAGGTAATGCTGTGGGGCGGTGAGGCGGGGCTGGGTGGGGGAGTAGTGGAGTGTGACATACGACTGGAAAGTGGGGAGTAAAGAAATAAAAAATAAAAGCACTTATTTTGTGCTCGCAGCATCGCCGACTTGAAAAGGGGGCAGGGTAGAAACACCCTGACCCCCTAGGCCTAAACAGCCAAAAACAGAATTAAAAAAAAAAAACTATTGGCGCGATTCGTGCTGAGGTTGCAAATCCAGCCGAAAAAAGAAAAAAAATGAAGCGTGGTGTCCCGTGCTTCATTTTAATAAGCCCCCGGGCAGGTCCCGGGGGCAATGTTGATAATGTATGTGGGGGCCACATGGGCCCACACAGCCCTGGCGACTGCCACCTCCCTGGGGCTTTTGAAATAATATTAGGGGGCCAAAGCCCCCCTGCAGCCCGGGGAGCACCACCTCCGGGGCTTATTGGAAAAAATTGTGCGGGGGGCTCCTGCCCCACCCACCCTGCCCCGGGGGCTGCCTCCTCCCAGAGGCATTTATGATGATGGGTGGGAGGGCCTCACGGACCTCCCCAAGCCCTGGGGACTGCCAACACCCCGGGCTTAAATTAAAAGTAATAGATGTGTGGGGGTGATCCTCACACTGACCCGGGGGCCACCACCACTTCCTCAGGTCAATTTTAATTAAGGGCAGGGGTCCGTTGAGAACCCCCTATGCCCACCACCTCCCTGGGGCTATTTTCACGCGGGGAGGGGGGCCGCGCGGTCCCCCTCCTGGAACCCTCAATGGCCCTGGGGACCGCCACCCCCCATTGCTGGCTCCAGCAATTTCCCAGTGTGCCCACCCCTGGGACATTGCAGTTTGCAATGACAGGGCAGGGGCACTGCTCCTGCCCTGTCATTGCAAACTTCTGCTTTGCTTCGTGGAAGCCAGAGCAAGAGACCTGCTCTCGCTTCCACGAAGCAAAGCAGAGTTGCTTTTGGACAAGGGGAGCTGCATGTCAGCAGCTCCCCTTGTCAAAAGCAATGCCGAATCCTGCAGGAGGCGGGGAGCCGGCAGGGACTGTGGGGGCATTGGGGCTCCCCCCGTGGTACCCAACGTTGAGGCCAGGCCCTGGGGGATGGGGTCCGCGGGGCCAAAAATGGCCAAGGGAAGGGGGGACTTATTTAAAAAAAAAAAATGAAAAAGAGGCAAAGCCCCAGGTGATGGGGTCCCCAGGGCCATAATTGGCATCAGGAGGGGACCACGTGGCCCCAATCCAAAATTAAAAAAATAAATAAAGGCTGGCCAGGCTCTGGGGGATAGGGCCCCCGAAACCAAAAGAGGCCCAGGGAAGGGGGGCTACGATGCCCCCTCCTGTAAAGATGGGGGTGGGGATGGGTGCCCCGGGGGATGGGGGCCCCAGGGCGGAAAAAGGCCTCAGGAGGGGGGCCGCGCGGCACCCTTCCCATTTTCTGGTAACATTTTTTGAGTAAAAATGTCATAGGCCCTGCTGGATGGGGTCTCCAAAAAGTGTAAAGAGAAGGGGGGCCGCACAGCTCCATTCTAATAATTTTTTTTTTTTAAATCCGGCATCTCATCAGAGGCCCCGCCCGCTCCCAGCACTGCTATGCAAACGAGCCTTCAGGCTTGTTCTGGTTTGGGGGATTAAGTCCCCTAGATCCTTAAGGGTCCTTAGGGGCCAACTAGCCCACAAAGTACCTCCAGTAATCCCCACACAGTGGGCTTGCTGAGAGGTAGTCAGAGTCCATGCCCCTTTTTACACCATTCTGCAAACGTGCCTCTTGGCACACTGCTGGTGGGGCGATGAGGTCCTCTTGTGTCCTGAGGACCTCAGGACTAAAGTGGACTTCATCCCCTGAGCAACAGTGCACCGGGAGGCGTGTTTGCAGAGTGGTGTAAAAAGGGGGCATGGCCTTGGACCACTCTCTGAAATCCAGCTATGTGGGCCATACTACAGATAACAGGAGGGCTAGCTGAACCCCAGGGATCCTCAGGAGGCAAGGGAACGTCATCCCCCAACCAAGAGCAACCCAGGAGATGCCTTTGCAGAGTGGTGTAGAAAGGGGCATGGCCTATGTCAACCTCTCAGGAATCCCACTATCTGGTGCTTACTGGAGGTATCAGGTAGGCTAGTTGGCCCCTACGGACCCCCAGAAGTGAAGGGGACTTCAATCTCCATCCAAGAGCACGCCAAGAGGTGCGGTTGCAGAGTGGTGGGCAAAGGGGGCATGGCCTGCTATGAGAACTTAGCAATCCTGCTGTGTGGGACATACTGAAGGTAATAGGAGGGGTAGTTGGCCCCCAAAGATGTCCTTGGGGGCCATCTACCCCTCCTGATACATCCAGTGTGTCCCACACAGTGGGATTGCTAAGAGGTCTTTGGAGGCTACGCCCCCCTTTCTCCACCACTCTGCAGACGCACCTCCTGGCACACTACGGGATGGGGATGAAGTCCACTTTACTCCTGAGGGACTTTGGGGGCCAAGAAGCCCTCCTGGTACATCCTGTAAGTCCTCCGCAGCGGAATTCCTGAGCGTTGGTTGGAGGCCCAGCACGCTTTCTCCATCACTCTGCAAACACGACAACTACTTAAAGTAGTATTTGCAATGTAATAGATTTTTCATTTGCGAGAGTTGGAGCTATTGGCGTGGTAAATGTAAAAGAATTTTACTAATGTTTTTTGGAGTGGAGTGGATGTGCGTTGTGTGTAGTGGAATTATGTGGTATATAGTGCAGTGAAATTATGTGGATAGAAAGTATGTGGTATTCCGTGTATAGGAATTATGTAGAGTGGGATTATGTGTTATGGAGAGTAATTATGTGGAATGGTAGTCTGTGTTGTGGAGTGGTAACCTCACGTGTAGTCTTCCTCGTTTCCATAGAAGCTAAACTATGAACTCAGTGAGACAAAAAAAGAAGGAATCACTGAGGAGCACTTGTGGACCTAGTCAGAGGTATGAGTAGGGTCACTGAAATTATGTGACTGTTGGGCTGCACCAACTTTAGCACAATTATACATTTTCTGCATTAGCCACATAATCCATCATCTGCTGCCTAATCTTCAGATTTGAACAAAAAAGCCATGTTTCTAGTAACCCTGGGTGGAGAAAAATGCAGTTCGCGGTGATTGCACAGTGCTGATGCTTGTCCGCACTGGGCAATCACTGCGAAGGGCACCTTGCACAGTGCAAGTGGTTCCTTTTTTCTCTTTTCTGCCGCTCAAGCAGATTTTTACTCGAGCTGCAGCTCTCTCAACGCGAACAAGCAGTTTCTCATTGCGAGCGGTCACGAGTCTACGTGACCGCTCGCAATGAGAAACCTGACAATCTGGCGTTGAAAAATCTCGCCGGGATGTTAATTTACCACGATTGCACTCACGAACTTGATGTTGATGATCGTGAACCTGGAAAAATCTCGCCCAGAGGTTGATTTTGACGTTGGTGAATGCGAGCAAGGAAAAAATCTCCGCTCTGCTGCACGAAGCGGAGTTTTTCAGAACTCCGCGAGCTCCGTGAAACGTGGAGTGCGGGAAACTCTGCAAACGCCGCGAGTAGACCAGAGTTCACCGCTCAGGCTTAGTTTCTAGCTCAAACATTACCAAAACCGCAGTGACAAGAGTTACAGCGTGGTGGAAGGCCCTTTGCAAACCTAGAATGATCACCTGTCACTTATTTCTAAATGTGGGTGTTAAATTGCTTCTTTCTGCACCTCTCTTGCCTCTATCTCCATTTCTATTGTTTCTTTCTGCACCTTTCTTTCTTTTTCTGCACTTCTCTTGACACTTTCTGCACATCTCTTCTACTTTCTGCACCTCTGTTGCCTCTTTCTGCACCTCACTTGCTTCTTTCTGCACCCCTCTTGCCTCTTTCTGTACCCTTCTTCCCTCTTTCTGCACATCTCTTGCCTCTTTCTGCACCCATCTTCCTTCTTTCTGCACCCATCCTGCCCCTTTCTGCACCTCTGTTTCTTCTCTCTGCACTTCTTTTGTTTCTTTCTGCACTTCTCTTGCTTCTTTCTGCAACCCTCTTACCTCTTTCTCCCCCTCTTCCCCTTTCTGCATGTCTGTTGCTTCTTTCTGCACTTCTCTTGCCTCTTTCTCCACCCCTCTTCCTTCTTTCTGCACCTCTCTTGCTTCTTTATGCACTCCTTGTGCCTCTTTCTGCACCCCTCTTCTCTTTCTGCACCCCTCTTGCGTCTTTCTGGACCTCTGTTCCTCATTTCTGCACTTCTTTTGTTTCTTTCTGCACCTCTCATGCTTCTTTCAGCTTCCCTCTTGCCTCTTTCTCCACCCCTCATCCCCATTTCTTCATCTCTGTTGTTTCTTTCTGCACTTCTCTTGACTCTTTCTCCTCCTGTCTTCCCTCTTTCTGCACCTCTGTTGCTTCTTTCTGTACTTCTGTTGCTTCATTCTGTACCCCTTGTGCCTCTTTCTGCACCCCTTGTGCTTCTTACTGCACCCCTCTTGCCTCTTTCTGCACCTCTGTTCTCTTCTCTCTGCACTTCTTTTGTTTCTTTCTGCACCCCTCTTGCTTCTTTCTTCTTCTCTCTTGCCTCTTTCTCTACCTCTCTTCCCCCTTTCTGGATCTCTGTTGCCTCTTTCTGCACTTCTCATGCTTCTTTTTGCAGCCCTTGTGCCTCTTTCTACGTCCCTTTTCCCTCTTTCTGCACACCTCGTGCCTCTCTCTGCACTTCTGTTCCTTCTTTCTGCACTTCTTTTGTTTCTTTCTGGACCTCGCTTGCTTCTTTCTGCACTCCTCTTGTCAGTCAGTCAGTCAAAAAGCTTTATTTCGATAAAAATGGTATCATAAAAGCATTAACATACAGACATAAAAGGTACAATTTATCGAAAGAGCGACATTTAAAACAGATGTCAGTGACTGGAGATGGACTCTCCATCTAATTACTTTATGACTACCTAAAAAGGTTACAATATTAGAAATTTCCAATAGTTAAAAATTTAAAATGTGATTAAAAATCATTTCTCATGTAATAAAATCAGGAATAAAAAACATTAAACAAGATCATGTGGTGGGACAAAGGAGTTTACTTCTAATGATCCATGACCACCCCAGAAATTTGGCCACAGCACAAACTAGCACTAGGCTGGTATCTGATCGTAATATACGTAGTGCCACACGGTAGTTTGATGTGCCCAGCAAGCGAGAAAGCAGGACCTAGCCATCTGCTTCTTGGATTTTTGTACGCTGGGCATTCAAACAAAATGTGTTCCGTGCTTTCAACCTTCCCCACGCAACTCAGGCAAGTGTCCGGGGTCTGGTGAGGAGGCTTCCATTTGCTAGTAAACTCTCGAGTTGGAAGTGTCTCGAATCTAAATTGAAGGTACAATGATCTATCCCTTGGTTTCTGCACAAAATCAAGGTAGGGCTCGAAGTTAACGACTTGTTTATAAATATAAAAAGCTTCGGTTAGCCTGCCCGTGTTAGAGTTACTGAGGTCCTGACGATCAATCCATGCCCAGTAGGCTCTTTTGAGGTCCACCTTACTCAGGGGTGCCCCGTACTCCCAGGCTTCTTTAAAACCGAGCAGATTAAGAGACTTTTTGATGGTGCAGAGCCAGCTTACTCTGTGTGAGCCCAGAGAAATCATTATTTCTTTTAGGCCCTCGGTGTATTTAGCTAGCTCCGGAGTGCGTCAGAGGCGAGCCCAGAATAGCAAAGGGCGTAGCCTCGCCATGTCCCTAATCGAGCGCCTGCCCAGATCGCTAAAAAGTGGTTTGAGTGGAGTTCCCCTTGGGAGAGAAACCAATTCTCTCAAAAATTTGTTCTCGGACCTAGTAATTTCGTCGAGATTATCATATCCCCAAAGTTCGGCTCCATACAGCGCCGAACCAACTGCTTTAGCCTGGTAGATCACTAACGCGGGAGCGATTGGCTTGCTCTTCGAGGAGCGATGTTCTTTAGCAATGGCCCCCGTGGCTCATTTGTGGTTAAGCAGCATCTTATGGATGTGGGGTCTCCAGCTTAGGCTGTCGGAAATTCTAATTCCGAGATAATCAAATAATTTGACGTATTCCAAAGGGGCTCCATCAAACATGATGGCGATGCTAGAAGATCTATGCGATTTAAAAGAAAGAAGCTTGGTCTTTAGTGTGTTGATGGTCAGACCTCTCAATGTGCAGAACAAATGGAATCTATCCAAAAGCTTTTGTAGCCCTGCTGGTGTCTTAGAAATTAAAAGGGTATCATCTGCGAAGAGGAGGGTGGGGACTCTTTTGCCCACCAGGGCAGGGGCATCAGCTGGAATATCTTGCAAAAACTTCACCACTCCATTCATAAATAAGGAAAAGAGGGTGGGTGCCAGTACACAGCCCTGGTGGACTCCTCTGTTAACTGAGATCTTTTCTGTTTTCTGGGCCTGAGTTCCCCACCTCACCTGTGCATAGTTGCCCTCATGGAGACGGACCAGAAGGTCGAGGACGGGGGGCGGCACACCCATATCCTGTAAGACCAACCAAAGGCGATCACGAGGGACCAAGTCCTCTTGTCTCTTTCTCCACCCCTCATACCCCTTTCTCCATCTCTGCTGCTTGTTTTTGCACTTCTCTGGTCTCTTTCTCCACCCCTGTTCCCTCTTTCTGCACCTCTGTTGCTTCTTTCTGCTCCTCGCTTGCTTCTTTCTGCACCCCTTTTCCCTCTTTCTGCACCCCTCTTGCCTCTTTCTGTACCTCTGTTCCTTCTTTCTGCTCTTCTTTTGTTTTTTCTGCACCTCTCTTTTTCTTCTTTCTGCACCGCTTGCCTGTTTCTGCACCCCTCTTGGCTCTTTCTGCACGCCTCTTGCCTCCTTCTGCACCTCTGTGCCTTCTTTCTGCACCTCTTTTGTTTTTTTCTGCACTTCTCGTTTCTTTCCGCACCCCTTTTACCTCTTTTTGCATCCCTCTTGCCTCTTTATGCACCTCTGTTCCTTCTTTCTGCACATCTCTTGCTTCTTCTGCATCCCTTGTGTTGTGATGTCAGTGACTCAAAGGAAGAAATGCCACTAACCTCGGAAGAACGCCGTCGGGAACGATGGAGCGTGGAATATCCCCCCTCAACCCTGAGGCGCGTTCCCGCACAGAGCGAAGGAGACACTGCTATGCGAGAAAGCCCCCCGGGGAAAAGGGAAGTGGATAAAATAAGAAAGCTGTGAGTTGAATGACGAAGGGTCTCTTCGTCCTGCGCCTGTTTTCAAGGTTGGGTATAGAGTCAGACGGAACTCCCTGGGTATATCTAGAGAAGGGGTACAAACAGACGGTGTTGGGGGTTAGCGCTCACCCTATCTCCTGCATGCATACCCAAACTGCACTGCGCCTCCCCACCTACCCACAAGAAACTCATAGGGGTAGACAGCAGTCGTTGCGTGGAACCTCGTAAGAATGGCGGAGTGTCTCTGGCTTCTGGAAACTGCTCCTTCTACTAGGTCATTCCTTCTAGGACAGTGTCTCAGAAAGCAAAGTTCTCACTCTCACTCCCATGCTGTTGCTTCACAACACGGGTGAAGCAAGGTTCTGAATTCAGTGGAATTTTCGCTATTAAAAAAAAGGAATAAGACTAACTGATGGAGGCGCTCCTGCGCATCTTTACCACTCACTGGGTATCCGCTCCGGTTTTGTGAAAGCTACTGGAGCCCAATTGAAGGGGTGGCTCCTGCTCCTCTCTCACCCCCAGTTTAGTCCTGTTCTCTGCTTCTTAGTCAGCAAGGAGATCGTCGACTGTCCGTGACTGCGGGTGTCTTATCTCTCTCTCTCAAGGGTTTGGCTCCGGAATTCTGTCCTCCGTGTAGAAGGGATCCCACGAGGATTACCATCCGCGTCCCACTCCTGAAGGGGATTGTCAAGCCCTGTTTCTCGGAAGAGGGAAGGGCTTTATAGTTTTGATTCCGGCGGTGAGACCGGGAGCTACTTCTGGGGCCGCCGCCCTTGGCCTGCCGGGAGTTGTAGTGCCGGGCGTCTGTGTAGTCCCCGGCCTCCCCTTCCGCACCATGTTTTCCATGCAGCGCTCAGATTCCGGGAGGTGCATGAGGGGCGATGTGTCGTGCGCGCCGTGCCCTGGCCTTGGCACGCGCAAATCGCGACACCTTGTTCCTCTTTCTGTACCCCTCTTCCCTCTTTTTGTACCCCTCTTGCCTCTTCCTTCACCTCTGTTGCTTCTTTCTGCACTCCTCTTGCTGTTTTCTGCACCTTTCTTGCTTCTTTCATCACCACTTGTGCTTCTTTCCGCACCCCTCTTCTCTCTTTCTACAGCCCTCTTGACTCTTTCTGTACCTCTGTTCCTTATTTATGCCCTTATTTTGTTTTTTTCTGTACCTATTTTGCTTCTTTATGCACCCCTCTTGCCACTTTCTCCAACCCTGTTCCCCTTTTTGCATCTCTGTTGCTTCTTTCTACACTTCTCTTGCCTCTTGCTCCACCCTTCATCCCTCTTTCTGTACCTCTGTCCCTTCTTTCTGCAACCCTTGGGCTTCTTTCTGCATCCCTCTTCCCTCTATCTGCACCCCTCTTCCCTCTTTCTGCACCTCTGTTCCTTCTTTCTGCACTCCTTTTTATATCTTTCTGCAACTCTCTTGCTTCTTTCTGCAGCCCTCTTGCTTCTTTCTCCACCCCTTTTCCCACTGTCTGCATCTCTGTTGCTTCTTTCTGCATTTCTCTTGCTTCTTTTTGCACCTTTCCTCCTCTTTCTGTGCTTCTGTTGCCTCTTTCTGCACTTCTTTTGCTTCTTTCTGCGCCTTTCTCCCTCTTTCTGCACATGTCCTACCTATGTAGGCATATTTAGAAATTAGAATTTAAAAAACCTTAGAAATTCATGGGAAAAAACTGAGATTTCAGGGACGTTATAGTTAGGAATTAGGAGTTAAAAATCCTTTGAAATTCACTGAAAAAACCATAGGTTCCCAGGGCGTAATAGTTAGAAATTAGCTTTTAAAAAAAACCTTAGAAATTCACTGAAAAAACCACAGGTTTCTGGCACATTATAGTTAGTTGGACATTTCACTCATACAAAACCAGAGAAGTACGACCGTTATAGTTAGTTGAGCTAACTGTAACTCGCGCCCCCACAATGCACTGCTGATGACATCACATATTACATCACTCATGACATAGTCAGTGACATCACTGATGACATCACTGATGACAAAGCTATACCTCTTTTTTTGCATAATTTATGCGTCACTCTATGCCTGAAAGGGTATTGTTTGACTTATACTGGGTGCTCCCTTGTGTCTGGACAAAGCTATACCTAATTAGAGCGAAACACAGTGTCAGGGGTTGATTTCACTCATTTTATGTTGGCTTTGGTGGTATTTTACCAATTCAAAGCTGTAATACTGTGCCTGGAGTGGGGAATGGATTTTGTCATTTTACAGCTCAGCATGGACAGCACTGTGCTAGTCCTATGCTTTAAGACTTTGCTGTAGAAATGGCAACAGACTTTGTCCCTTTCTATCTCTGCATGGATGGCACTATGCTAATCCTATTCTTAAAGGCTGATAGAAAAGCAGACATTTGAGGTGAGCAGATCTAGAGTGTCGCTGGTGCTGAGAGTGCTCTATCAGGAGCTGCTTTCCACCTAAACTTGAGAATTACCCAGAATCCTCTGCTTCTTTTTTATATATATATATATAAATATATATATATATATATATATATATATATATATATATACACTTCCATTTCATTTCAAAACAGAACAGCACTCCTCATAGTGCGATGAATGTAAAAACTTTTATTTCATATTACAGATAGAAAAATGTGTATGGCGTGAGACCCGTTTTAGCTTGAAAAGTCTTTCTCACGATGCCTGCGCACGGATGATGCTTTCACTGTATTAAAATGAAAACATTTATTTGATCAGCTTCGGGACCATGTTGGAATAGACGAATCTCTGCATCAAGCTGTTTCCATTTACAAAGTTAAATGCTGTTGTAGCAATTCTGCCCAATTGGGCATTATTAAATCGTCCATAGTGGTGAGCTAATGAAATTACAGCCTAAATGGAAATGCCATTTGAACATGAATCTAGCCAAAATCATTATGAAAAACTAAAATACAATACCTAATATCATTGAGCCCCATTGGGAAAAAAACATAGCTAAGTAGGCCAAGTTTACAAATGCATGATTCACCAAATAGTCATCTGTCGTAGTGAATAAACACAGAATTGAGTACTTAGCTTTTCAGTGTATCCATAAACATCACAGATATATTGTCATAGTCAGACAGGTACTCTCAAATATATATAAGACAATGTATTATTTTAATCAATCAAAATCTAGATGATGAAAATGAAGCTATCTTAGATCTCCTGTGTTCCATTCCAAATCTGTTCCATTCATGACACAACGCATTTCAGTCTGTGATCCTATAAATAAACAAAAAACACAATGTGGTCAGTATCAAAAAGTATACATTTTAAAACATTCATTCCGTGCAATATTAAAAACATTTCAAATGAATGAGGCAAAGATCGGTATTTAGTTCCCATTTATGGATATGCATACTTCTCTTTATTAGTGTTCAATCCTATAGGTTCTTTCGTTTATAAATTTAAAATGTACCTCCATTCAAGTCGCCTAAGTGATTTCTCTCTATCTCCACCATCTGGGGCTTTCTTTACCGGGTCTAGTACGCTATAAGTTAATACTTTAAGAATACTTCCATGATATTTCTTAAAGTGCCGTGCTACAGGGTATGTCTCATCCATATTTTTTACAGCCCGATATGTTGCAAAATATGCTTGTGTGCCTGTAATATCGTACTGCCTATATATCTCTTTGAACAGGGACATTCAAGTAAATATACTACAAACTCCGATTTGAAATGTAATGATTTTTAAATCTGAATTCGTTTCCTAGATCAGCCTTGATCTCTATAATGTTTTTCCTTGTAAGCAGGCTTTGCATTTGCGACATGTTGTAAAACCATTTTTAGGTTTCAACCAGTTACTCTCAGAACTTATTTGGGTTCTGTGAGAAGTTGGCCTGGCATATGCTGGTCACTAGTTATAGGGGCCACCTTGCACCAGTCCAATTCGACTCTTATGGTAGATAGGTTTAAGACAACCTTTTAAAGAAAGCTATCCTAGTGGTAGCTGTGGAGAGCAACCTTCAGGCTAAGTCTCAGAGGAATATAAAGCAGCTTGTTTTACCTTATAATCTCTTGAATTACCAAATGAAAGGACACCACACAGGTATATATATCAAATATGTATTTATTTCTAGACACACTCTACTAATCTCTTTATGAGATTAAAAGCCAGGTACACATTCAAATGTCAACGTTTCACAATAAATTCGGCACATATATGGCGGGAGCCCTAGGGGCGTACCAGACCATATACTAAAAAAGGGTATAAGAATGTCGACTTGCAAAATGACAAGGCCTAGGGCCTGGGGAATCGCTGGGGCTTCACTACTGCAGTGTTAGCAGGTAAGTAACAGGCCCACGGGAGACACGTGCAGTGTGTGAACACAGCCGCGGGTTCCCCTATTGATTATAATGGTGCAAGTCGCGGTTTGATTTTTATAGTTCTAGGGTACTTCGAGGAAGTCTAAAATCAAGCCACTTACAAGATAAGTACTTCGAGGGCCAACACTCACTAGGGCACCAGAGTGCACGAGTTACCTCACCCAGGGAAGCCGGGTGCATAGGTGTCTTTTGGTGTCGGGTCGCGTCGCGTCGCTGTTTTCTATGGAGACCAAAGAAGACTTGCTGCTTGCGTCAACTGAAGAAGTGTCCGGTGGAATCCAAGGGTGGATTCAAGATGGAGTCGACCTGAAAAATGAAGGGACGGTGTTCAAAGTCACTTGCCGGTGACCGGTGGCCAGGAAGATGGCTGACCACGGATGTTGGGGGATTTCAGGTCATCAATGGTGTTTTCACTCTTCGCTCACGAGGTCAAGGAGAGCTTGACGATGACCAGCAACTGGATTCAGAGTGTCCCACAACATCTGCGGCTGATGGCAGTGTCAGCAACCGGATTGGAGTCAACAAGCCTTGGCAACTGCAAGTCTCATGTAGACTGAAGAAAGTCGATGGTGCAGACCAGCAAGGTCTGAGGGACTCACTCAGCAAGGGTAGTGAGGGCAGGCCTGGAGCAACCAGAGGAGCCCTTTGAGTTGATAGGAAAGTCTTTGGGGGACCCAAAAGCCAACAGGCAAGTGATAGTGAAGATGCCTCTTCAGGAAATGCTTCACAGGACGGGGTAGGCCTCTGATTCTCACTGCAAAACCTGCTGGAGGATTGGGCCACCAATGTATGTTGAATATTCTTTTCAAAAAGTTGGTAGTGTACCTAATATATGGTGGCGAATCAAGGACCAATGGTTGCAAAAAATAGTCTACAAATTTAGAAACATTTTCAAATAGGCTACTTATAGCCAAATGATTGGCCTGCCGGGAGGACAATCTTTATTCTTATTTATTTCTGGCAGCAAATATAGTGGTGGTACTTTTGAATGTGGAATTCTCCAAAAATTGGACTCTTTTGAGCTGAATAAATTGGCATCACGCCACCATTTCACATCTTCGTAGATGCCATCTCTAAGGTTCTCATAGTCATTTCTTGTGATTTTACTATAGCAAACTTCATTATTTAACTTCCTGAATGTACATCTCTTTTGGCCAAATAACAACATTTCCTCCTTGTCTGAGCTAAGCATAATGTTTTGGTCATTACAGGACCATTATGCATCAATCTATTGCATTTCAAATTCCAAGGGCTGTTGGTATATATATATATATTCACTGAAAAAACCATAGGTTTCAGGCACGTTATAGTTAGGAATTAGCATTTAAAAAACCTTAGAAATTCACTGAAAAAACCATAGGTTTCAGGGGCGTTATAGTTAGCTGGACTTTTCAATCGTACAAAACCATTGAAATTCCCCCGTTATAGTTAGTTCAGCTAACTATAACTCACGCGCCCACAATGAACTGCTGATGATGTCACATATTACATCACTCATGCTTCTTTCTGCACTTCTCTTGCCTCTTTCTCCACCCCTCTTCCTTCTTTCTGCACCTCTCTTGCTTCTTTATGCACTCCTTGTGCCTCTTTCTGCACCCCTCTTCTCTTTCTGCACCCCTCTTGCGTCTTTCTGGACCTCTGTTCCTCATTTCTGCACTTCTTTTGTTTCTTTCTGCACCTCTCATGCTTCTTTCAGCTTCCCTCTTGCCTCTTTCTCCACCCCTCATCCCCATTTCTTCATCTCTGTTGTTTCTTTCTGCACTTCTCTTGACTCTTTCTCCTCCTGTCTTCCCTCTTTCTGCACCTCTGTTGCTTCTTTCTGTACTTCTGTTGCTTCATTCTGTACCCCTTGTGCCTCTTTCTGCACCCCTTGTGCTTCTTACTGCACCCCTCTTGCCTCTTTCTGCACCTCTGTTCTCTTCTCTCTGCACTTCTTTTGTTTCTTTCTGCACCCCTCTTGCTTCTTTCTTCTTCTCTCTTGCCTCTTTCTCTACCTCTCTTCCCCCTTTCTGGATCTCTGTTGCCTCTTTCTGCACTTCTCATGCTTCTTTTTGCAGCCCTTGTGCCTCTTTCTACGTCCCTTTTCCCTCTTTCTGCACACCTCGTGCCTCTCTCTGCACTTCTGTTCCTTCTTTCTGCACTTCTTTTGTTTCTTTCTGGACCTCGCTTGCTTCTTTCTGCACTCCTCTTGTCAGTCAGTCAGTCAAAAAGCTTTATTTCGATAAAAATGGTATCATAAAAGCATTAACATACAGACATAAAAGGTACAATTTATCGAAAGAGCGACATTTAAAACAGATGTCAGTGACTGGAGATGGACTCTCCATCTAATTACTTTATGACTACCTAAAAAGGTTACAATATTAGAAATTTCCAATAGTTAAAAATTTAAAATGTGATTAAAAATCATTTCTCATGTAATAAAATCAGGAATAAAAAACATTAAACAAGATCATGTGGTGGGACAAAGGAGTTTACTTCTAATGATCCATGACCACCCCAGAAATTTGGCCACAGCACAAACTAGCACTAGGCTGGTATCTGATCGTAATATACGTAGTGCCACACGGTAGTTTGATGTGCCCAGCAAGCGAGAAAGCAGGACCTAGCCATCTGCTTCTTGGATTTTTGTACGCTGGGCATTCAAACAAAATGTGTTCCGTGCTTTCAACCTTCCCCACGCAACTCAGGCAAGTGTCCGGGGTCTGGTGAGGAGGCTTCCATTTGCTAGTAAACTCTCGAGTTGGAAGTGTCTCGAATCTAAATTGAAGGTACAATGATCTATCCCTTGGTTTCTGCACAAAATCAAGGTAGGGCTCGAAGTTAACGACTTGTTTATAAATATAAAAAGCTTCGGTTAGCCTGCCCGTGTTAGAGTTACTGAGGTCCTGACGATCAATCCATGCCCAGTAGGCTCTTTTGAGGTCCACCTTACTCAGGGGTGCCCCGTACTCCCAGGCTTCTTTAAAACCGAGCAGATTAAGAGACTTTTTGATGTTGCAGAGCCAGCTTACTCTGTGTGAGCCCAGAGAAATCATTATTTCTTTTAGGCCCTCGGTGTATTTAGCTAGCTCCGGAGTGCGTCAGAGGCGAGCCCAGAATAGCAAAGGGCGTAGCCTCGCCATGTCCCTAATCGAGCGCCTGCCCAGATCGCTAAAAAGTGGTTTGAGTGGAGTTCCCCTTGGGAGAGAAACCAATTCTCTCAAAAATTTGTTCTCGGACCTAGTAATTTCGTCGAGATTATCATATCCCCAAAGTTCGGCTCCATACAGCGCCGAACCAACTGCTTTAGCCTGGTAGATCACTAACGCGGGAGCGATTGGCTTGCTCTTCGAGGAGCGATGTTCTTTAGCAATGGCCCCCGTGGCTCATTTGTGGTTAAGCAGCATCTTATGGATGTGGGGTCTCCAGCTTAGGCTGTCGGAAATTCTAATTCCGAGATAATCAAATAATTTGACGTATTCCAAAGGGGCTCCATCAAACATGATGGCGATGCTAGAAGATCTATGCGATTTAAAAGAAAGAAGCTTGGTCTTTAGTGTGTTGATGGTCAGACCTCTCAATGTGCAGAACAAATGGAATCTATCCAAAAGCTTTTGTAGCCCTGCTGGTGTCTTAGAAATTAAAAGGGTATCATCTGCGAAGAGGAGGGTGGGGACTCTTTTGCCCACCAGGGCAGGGGCATCAGCTGGAATATCTTGCAAAAACTTCACCACTCCATTCATAAATAAGGAAAAGAGGGTGGGTGCCAGTACACAGCCCTGGTGGACTCCTCTGTTAACTGAGATCTTTTCTGTTTTCTGGGCCTGAGTTCCCCACCTCACCTGTGCATAGTTGCCCTCATGGAGACGGACCAGAAGGTCGAGGACGGGGGGCGGCACACCCATATCCTGTAAGACCAACCAAAGGCGATCACGAGGGACCAAGTCCTCTTGTCTCTTTCTCCACCCCTCATACCCCTTTCTCCATCTCTGCTGCTTGTTTTTGCACTTCTCTGGTCTCTTTCTCCACCCCTGTTCCCTCTTTCTGCACCTCTGTTGCTTCTTTCTGCTCCTCGCTTGCTTCTTTCTGCACCCCTTTTCCCTCTTTCTGCACCCCTCTTGCCTCTTTCTGTACCTCTGTTCCTTCTTTCTGCTCTTCTTTTGTTTTTTCTGCACCTCTCTTTTTCTTCTTTCTGCACCGCTTGCCTGTTTCTGCACCCCTCTTGGCTCTTTCTGCACGCCTCTTGCCTCCTTCTGCACCTCTGTGCCTTCTTTCTGCACCTCTTTTGTTTTTTTCTGCACTTCTCGTTTCTTTCCGCACCCCTTTTACCTCTTTTTGCATCCCTCTTGCCTCTTTATGCACCTCTGTTCCTTCTTTCTGCACATCTCTTGCTTCTTCTGCATCCCTTGTGTTGTGATGTCAGTGACTCAAAGGAAGAAATGCCACTAACCTCGGAAGAACGCCGTCGGGAACGATGGAGCGTGGAATATCCCCCCTCAACCCTGAGGCGCGTTCCCGCACAGAGCGAAGGAGACACTGCTATGCGAGAAAGCCCCCCGGGGAAAAGGGAAGTGGATAAAATAAGAAAGCTGTGAGTTGAATGACGAAGGGTCTCTTCGTCCTGCGCCTGTTTTCAAGGTTGGGTATAGAGTCAGACGGAACTCCCTGGGTATATCTAGAGAAGGGGTACAAACAGACGGTGTTGGGGGTTAGCGCTCACCCTATCTCCTGCATGCATACCCAAACTGCACTGCGCCTCCCCACCTACCCACAAGAAACTCATAGGGGTAGACAGCAGTCGTTGCGTGGAACCTCGTAAGAATGGCGGAGTGTCTCTGGCTTCTGGAAACTGCTCCTTCTACTAGGTCATTCCTTCTAGGACAGTGTCTCAGAAAGCAAAGTTCTCACTCTCACTCCCATGCTGTTGCTTCACAACACGGGTGAAGCAAGGTTCTGAATTCAGTGGAATTTTCGCTATTAAAAAAAAGGAATAAGACTAACTGATGGAGGCGCTCCTGCGCATCTTTACCACTCACTGGGTATCCGCTCCGGTTTTGTGAAAGCTACTGGAGCCCAATTGAAGGGGTGGCTCCTGCTCCTCTCTCACCCCCAGTTTAGTCCTGTTCTCTGCTTCTTAGTCAGCAAGGAGATCGTCGACTGTCCGTGACTGCGGGTGTCTTATCTCTCTCTCTCAAGGGTTTGGCTCCGGAATTCTGTCCTCCGTGTAGAAGGGATCCCACGAGGATTACCATCCGCGTCCCACTCCTGAAGGGGATTGTCAAGCCCTGTTTCTCGGAAGAGGGAAGGGCTTTATAGTTTTGATTCCGGCGGTGAGACCGGGAGCTACTTCTGGGGCCGCCGCCCTTGGCCTGCCGGGAGTTGTAGTGCCGGGCGTCTGTGTAGTCCCCGGCCTCCCCTTCCGCACCATGTTTTCCATGCAGCGCTCAGATTCCGGGAGGTGCATGAGGGGCGATGTGTCGTGCGCGCCGTGCCCTGGCCTTGGCACGCGCAAATCGCGACACCTTGTTCCTCTTTCTGTACCCCTCTTCCCTCTTTTTGTACCCCTCTTGCCTCTTCCTTCACCTCTGTTGCTTCTTTCTGCACTCCTCTTGCTGTTTTCTGCACCTTTCTTGCTTCTTTCATCACCACTTGTGCTTCTTTCCGCACCCCTCTTCTCTCTTTCTACAGCCCTCTTGACTCTTTCTGTACCTCTGTTCCTTATTTATGCCCTTATTTTGTTTTTTTCTGTACCTATTTTGCTTCTTTATGCACCCCTCTTGCCACTTTCTCCAACCCTGTTCCCCTTTTTGCATCTCTGTTGCTTCTTTCTACACTTCTCTTGCCTCTTGCTCCACCCTTCATCCCTCTTTCTGTACCTCTGTCCCTTCTTTCTGCAACCCTTGGGCTTCTTTCTGCATCCCTCTTCCCTCTATCTGCACCCCTCTTCCCTCTTTCTGCACCTCTGTTCCTTCTTTCTGCACTCCTTTTTATATCTTTCTGCAACTCTCTTGCTTCTTTCTGCAGCCCTCTTGCTTCTTTCTCCACCCCTTTTCCCACTGTCTGCATCTCTGTTGCTTCTTTCTGCATTTCTCTTGCTTCTTTTTGCACCTTTCCTCCTCTTTCTGTGCTTCTGTTGCCTCTTTCTGCACTTCTTTTGCTTCTTTCTGCGCCTTTCTCCCTCTTTCTGCACATGTCCTACCTATGTAGGCATATTTAGAAATTAGAATTTAAAAAACCTTAGAAATTCACGGGAAAAAACTGAGATTTCAGGGACGTTATAGTTAGGAATTAGGAGTTAAAAATCCTTTGAAATTCACTGAAAAAACCATAGGTTCCCAGGGCGTAATAGTTAGAAATTAGCTTTTAAAAAAAACCTTAGAAATTCACTGAAAAAACCACAGGTTTCTGGCACATTATAGTTAGTTGGACATTTCACTCATACAAAACCAGAGAAGTACGACCGTTATAGTTAGTTGAGCTAACTGTAACTCGCGCCCCCACAATGCACTGCTGATGACATCACATATTACATCACTCATGACATAGTCAGTGACATCACTGATGACATCACTGATGACAAAGCTATACCTCTTTTTTTGCATAATTTATGCGTCACTCTATGCCTGAAAGGGTATTGTTTGACTTATACTGGGTGCTCCCTTGTGTCTGGACAAAGCTATACCTAATTAGAGCGAAACACAGTGTCAGGGGTTGATTTCACTCATTTTATGTTGGCTTTGGTGGTATTTTACCAATTCAAAGCTGTAATACTGTGCCTGGAGTGGGGAATGGATTTTGTCATTTTACAGCTCAGCATGGACAGCACTGTGCTAGTCCTATGCTTTAAGACTTTGCTGTAGAAATGGCAACAGACTTTGTCCCTTTCTATCTCTGCATGGATGGCACTATGCTAATCCTATTCTTAAAGGCTGATAGAAAAGCAGACATTTGAGGTGAGCAGATCTAGAGTGTCGCTGGTGCTGAGAGTGCTCTATCAGGAGCTGCTTTCCACCTAAACTTGAGAATTACCCAGAATCCTCTGCTTCTTTTTTATATATATATATATAAATATATATATATATATATATATATATATACACTTCCATTTCATTTCAAAACAGAACAGCACTCCTCATAGTGCGATGAATGTAAAAACTTTTATTTCATATTACAGATAGAAAAATGTGTATGGCGTGAGACCCGTTTTAGCTTGAAAAGTCTTTCTCACGATGCCTGCGCACGGATGACGCTTTCACTGTATTAAAATGAAAACATTTATTTGATCAGCTTCGGGACCATGTTGGAATAGACGAATCTCTGCATCAAGCTGTTTCCATTTACAAAGTTAAATGCTGTTGTAGCAATTCTGCCCAATTGGGCATTATTAAATCGTCCATAGTGGTGAGCTAATGAAATTACAGCCTAAATGGAAATGCCATTTGAACATGAATCTAGCCAAAATCATTATGAAAAACTAAAATACAATACCTAATATCATTGAGCCCCATTGGGAAAAAAACATAGCTAAGTAGGCCAAGTTTACAAATGCATGATTCACCAAATAGTCATCTGTCGTAGTGAATAAACACAGAATTGAGTACTTAGCTTTTCAGTGTATCCATAAACATCACAGATATATTGTCATAGTCAGACAGGTACTCTCAAATATATATAAGACAATGTATTATTTTAATCAATCAAAATCTAGATGATGAAAATGAAGCTATCTTAGATCTCCTGTGTTCCATTCCAAATCTGTTCCATTCATGACACAACGCATTTCAGTCTGTGATCCTATAAATAAACAAAAAACACAATGTGGTCAGTATCAAAAAGTATACATTTTAAAACATTCATTCCGTGCAATATTAAAAACATTTCAAATGAATGAGGCAAAGATCGGTATTTAGTTCCCATTTATGGATATGCATACTTCTCTTTATTAGTGTTCAATCCTATAGGTTCTTTCGTTCATAAATTTAAAATGTACCTCCATTCAAGTCGCCTAAGTGATTTCTCTCTATCTCCACCATCTGGGGCTTTCTTTACCGGGTCTAGTACGCTATAAGTTAATACTTTAAGAATACTTCCATGATATTTCTTAAAGTGCCGTGCTACAGGGTATGTCTCATCCATATTTTTTACAGCCCGATATGTTGCAAAATATGCTTGTGTGCCTGTAATATCGTACTGCCTATATATCTCTTTGAACAGGGACATTCAAGTAAATATACTACAAACTCCGATTTGAAATGTAATGATTTTTAAATCTGAATTCGTTTCCTAGATCAGCCTTGATCTCTATAATGTTTTTCCTTGTAAGCAGGCTTTGCATTTGCGACATGTTGTAAAACCATTTTTAGGTTTCAACCAGTTACTCTCAGAACTTATTTGGGTTCTGTGAGAAGTTGGCCTGGCATATGCTGGTCACTAGTTATAGGGGCCACCTTGCACCAGTCCAATTCGACTCTTATGGTAGATAGGTTTAAGACAACCTTTTAAAGAAAGCTATCCTAGTGGTAGCTGTGGAGAGCAACCTTCAGGCTAAGTCTCAGAGGAATATAAAGCAGCTTGTTTTACCTTATAATCTCTTGAATTACCAAATGAAAGGACACCACACAGGTATATATATCAAATATGTATTTATTTCTAGACACACTCTACTAATCTCTTTATGAGATTAAAAGCCAGGTACACATTCAAATGTCAACGTTTCACAATAAATTCGGCACATATATGGCGGGAGCCCTAGGGGCGTACCAGACCATATACTAAAAAAGGGTATAAGAATGTCGACTTGCAAAATGACAAGGCCTAGGGCCTGGGGAATCGCTGGGGCTTCACTACTGCAGTGTTAGCAGGTAAGTAACAGGCCCACGGGAGACACGTGCAGTGTGTGAACACAGCCGCGGGTTCCCCTATTGATTATAATGGTGCAAGTCGCGGTTTGATTTTTATAGTTCTAGGGTACTTCGAGGAAGTCTAAAATCAAGCCACTTACAAGATAAGTACTTCGAGGGCCAACACTCACTAGGGCACCAGAGTGCACGAGTTACCTCACCCAGGGAAGCCGGGTGCATAGGTGTCTTTTGGTGTCGGGTCGCGTCGCGTCGCTGTTTTCTATGGAGACCAAAGAAGACTTGCTGCTTGCGTCAACTGAAGAAGTGTCCGGTGGAATCCAAGGGTGGATTCAAGATGGAGTCGACCTGAAAAATGAAGGGACGGTGTTCAAAGTCACTTGCCGGTGACCGGTGGCCAGGAAGATGGCTGACCACGGATGTTGGGGGATTTCAGGTCATCAATGGTGTTTTCACTCTTCGCTCACGAGGTCAAGGAGAGCTTGACGATGACCAGCAACTGGATTCAGAGTGTCCCACAACATCTGCGGCTGATGGCAGTGTCAGCAACCGGATTGGAGTCAACAAGCCTTGGCAACTGCAAGTCTCATGTAGACTGAAGAAAGTCGATGGTGCAGACCAGCAAGGTCTGAGGGACTCACTCAGCAAGGGTAGTGAGGGCAGGCCTGGAGCAACCAGAGGAGCCCTTTGAGTTGATAGGAAAGTCTTTGGGGGACCCAAAAGCCAACAGGCAAGTGATAGTGAAGATGCCTCTTCAGGAAATGCTTCACAGGACGGGGTAGGCCTCTGATTCTCACTGCAAAACCTGCTGGAGGATTGGGCCACAAATGGTCCAATGCACAAGTCCTAGGCCATCATGAAGGGTTTGCACTTGACAATAGTGCACAGTCCCCGGGTATTGCTGTTCCTCGTCGCTCGTGGGGTCCACTCGCCACAGCTTCACTGGCGACTCACAGTGGCCGAAGAGAAGTCAGGAAATCCACTTCCGGGGCAGCAGGGACTTCGAACTCCGGCAGGAGCGGGAAAGTTTGCAACCGTTGATTAAGGTTTTTGGTGCCTGCCAAGCAGGGGAGTCACTCCTTTACTCCAAGGGAGATTCTTCTGTCTTCCAAAGGTAGTGGAATGTTGAAGGGCCAGGGTTCTTCTTTGTAGAGCATCATCCAGGGTTATCTGATTTGCAATGGCAAAGCTTGCTATCTTATAGTGAAGATAGGGGAGGGACTAGCTCTATGACCACTCCTCTAGGAGGGTCAGGGGAGGGGGTGGTTACACCCACTTCCCTTTGTCCAGTTTCATGCCAGAGCAGGGACAGGTAGCCCCTGAACCAGTTTGAGCTGGCATAAACACAGAGGAGCCTACTGCTCCCCCAGTGCGGGACTTCAAAGCACTCTAGGAGTGCACCCAACCAGCCCCAATACACTAAATCTTGTCTGGAAGGTGGTGACACCTCCCTGTGACAGGATACCTTTTGTTGGGCTTCCTCCACTGCGAGTTTCCGTCAGCAGCAGGAGGGCAGCCCAGTGTCTGTGCTGGTGGCATCCATTTTGTGATGCCAGGGCTCTATAGGATTTCTATCGTTTTACATGTCGTCCCCGCTAGAAGGGTGGGATCATGCTCTCACATCATGGACTGATGTGGGGGTATGATTCCAAGTTGTTTGACACCAAACACGACATGTTTTGATGCAGTCATTACAAAGTTAGCATTTTAATGCACTTAAGAGTATATGGTTTAACCGCATCCACAAACAGCCATAGAGAATAGACTCTGGTAGCTGCAGAGGGGCCCTGCTCAGGCAGAGGCACCCCCTCACATGGTAAACCACACACGCTGCCCTCGGGATTGATAGGGCCTGCCGTAGTGGTGGCTAATAGATTTATATGTGTGTGTATGATGAAATATAGAAACCTATATCTCAGTGAGGAGTGCTAACACTACCTCACACAGGCTGCAGTAGCAGGCCTGTGGTGTTAGATTGAGAATGCTTCCCAGGGGTGGCATAATACATGCTGCAGCCCCTGGTAGGCCTTTGAAGTGCCTATGCCCAGGTACCTAAGGTACCATATACTAGGGGCTCATAAGGTACCACAGTATCCAATCACTAGTGCATCTAATATGCACACCAAGTCGTTTAGAGATAACAGAGAGACTGGGACCCTGATTAGCAGGGACCCAGCCAGACTATAGCCAGAAACCAGTGTATACATCAGAAAAAAAGTGGGGGCACTATAAGTGCAGATCCTACTCTCCTACAGGTTCTTACTTGGGTATCTCTAATGGATACAGATTTCCTATAAGTGATTGTGGGTTTGGTGTTAATCTCCGGTCCAATTACAAAATCTTGTTGAATTAATTGACAGTGATTCTCCATAGCCTGTCTCACTTTATTATGATGTTTGTTATATGTAGTGTTAAATCTGCACTTGTTGTCATTCTGCAAATTCTGTACTAGCATTCTGAATAGTATTCTACCCTGTTCTTTGTATGTGCCCTATTTCTCGGTCGCTGCAGGGACACCTCATGATATCCCCTGACCCTTAATCTTGTGATCTTTTCCTCTTCTGTCTTATCATACAACAGTTTGGAACTACACACTCTTTTGGCCCGTACCATTTCTCCATATGGTATACTATTCTTCAATGCTGTGGGATGGGATCTAATGGCATGCTATATTGTATTTCCTGAGGTTTTCTTTCTGAATACTGTCGATGTGAAATATGTGCATATTATCTCAAATTGACATCAATAAATTCTACACTTCTGTTGCTGATGCAGCTCATAAAATAAAGATTTAAATCATTCCTGTTGATTTTCCTAACAAACTGATCCTCTGATTCCTGATTACCTTTCCAAAGTAAGAAAAGGTTGTCACTATCCTAGCCACATTACGATGTGAGGGGACCATTCTTGAAGCTCTGTGTTGCATAGCACCTGCTCCTCTCACCAGCCCATATGCTAATTTGCATAACTGGGTGTGAAGCAGGTGCCCATAATGTCCCTTGCAGCTATTGGTACATATCGTTATTGAATAAAAATGTGTTACTCTCAAGGCACCAAGTGATTACGTTCAACAGCACCTCATTATGTTTGTGGAATTGTGTTGGCCTGGACTTTAGAAAATGTTGCACTGCTCTTAAAACATCTGCAGGTCTTATGCTGGTATATGAGGAATTAACATAAAGGCAAACCATTAAGTAGTCTTCCTCCCAATGTATGTTGAATATTCTTTTCAAAAAGTTGGTAGTGTACCTAATATATGGTGGCGAATCAAGGACCAATGGTTGCAAAAAATAGTCTACAAATTTAGAAACATTTTCAAATAGGCTACTTATAGCCAAATGATTGGCCTGCCGGGAGGACAATCTTTATTCTTATTTATTTCTGGCAGCAAATATAGTGGTGGTACTTTTGAATGTGGAATTCTCCAAAAATTGGACTCTTTTGAGCTGAATAAATTGGCATCACGCCACCATTTCACATCTTCGTAGATGCCATCTCTAAGGTTCTCATAGTCATTTCTTGTGATTTTACTATAGCAAACTTCATTATTTAACTTCCTGAATGTACATCTCTTTTGGCCAAATAACAACATTTCCTCCTTGTCTGAGCTAAGCATAATGTTTTGGTCATTACAGGACCATTATGCATCAATCTATTGCATTTCAAATTCCAAGGGCTGTTGGTATATATATATATTCACTGAAAAAACCATAGGTTTCAGGCACGTTATAGTTAGGAATTAGCATTTAAAAAACCTTAGAAATTCACTGAAAAAACCATAGATTTCAGGGGCGTTATAGTTAGCTGGACTTTTCAATCGTACAAAACCATTGAAATTCCCCCGTTATAGTTAGTTCAGCTAACTATAACTCACGCGCCCACAATGAACTGCTGATGATGTCACATATTACATCACTCATGACATGGTCAGTGACATCACTCATGGCATCACTGATGACATCTCAAATGACATCACTAATGACATCACTGAAGACATCATCCTTGTGATAGAGTGGCAGACCTCCTCTTCCCCTAATATAACCTTTGATACACACATTCAAAAATAGAAACTACAATGCTGGACAAACCGTATGTACCTATCATCATGACGATTTGCGTGATATTCATTAAAAGGCGACTATGCATAGAATGAATCCACATGGAATGTATTTACACCGCTAGTGAAGCTCTGACGTGTCTGACGCCCTACCGTGCCTAATCCCGGCGCCCCCGCTGGTGGGTACTCTCCAAGTAGACACCCTTTTCGTTTATTTATACAAACATGGGTAGCTATTGACGGACACATTTAATATACACGCACACCAAGCCATTCAAAGGGGATTCGACAATAATTCGACCAAACTATGCAAGAAACCCCCCTCACGGTTAATAAAAAACACATCCACCGCCGGATGCGTAATACTTTTTATTTTACTCTCTGGAAAGGAGACGAACCTCACTTGAGAGTCACAGCGTGCTCCTGGCTGAGCCCAATGCTGTGTTACACCCACCAGTGCCCGCCGA
Source organism: Triturus cristatus (assembly GCF_964204655.1). Classification (NCBI taxonomy): domain Eukaryota; kingdom Metazoa; phylum Chordata; class Amphibia; order Caudata; family Salamandridae; genus Triturus; species Triturus cristatus. Next base: position 699,822,778 of record NC_140585.1, on the reverse strand, counting down.
TTGCCTCACACCTCTGTGTTGTATTCCACCAGCTAGTGCATATGCTGTGACACTCTCTAGCCCATGTGCACTGTAACACCACCCCGTGAATATGTCATGCCACACTTGCCTTCACACGGGTTATATTGCCCCATCTAACGTGCCTTCCTCGATGTGTATGTTATAACGCACAGCGCTATGCCATACATATTACAATCTGGGATCCATATCTTTGTCACAGTGCATATGCAACGTTACACTCCCCAGCACATATTTTATATTACAACCTTAGAGACTAGTTATGTTACACAACACTGCCCTGTGCATATTACACTCCAAGGCGCATATCGCATAGCACGCGCTAGTGCCTGTGCTATCTCGCGCTCTTCAATGAATCTGTCATTGCGCACAATGTATTGCATATTATATTTCACGCCCGGTTCATCTTATATCACACTTTTTGGTGCATAGTTTATACCATATACTACATCTAGTTTTCATTTTCAATCGTGCTCTCAGGACTATGTTCTATATAACACTGCGTCCACCTACCCTTTTCACAGGCATTACATTTTGCGATGGGGGTGGAGGGTCAGGGGGTGTTTCTGCCAAGTGAGCCCGGAGTCACAGTCACAAACGTCCTCTTCTTCCTGAATAAAAGTGAGATTATGCTGCATACTTGTTCATATTTTAAGCAGTTCGCACAGACACACATTTTAAAAACAATAAAGTTCCTAATACCCACCTTCTCTGACAGTTAGCTTGCTGCCCCATGCACCTCCTCCCTATCCTCTGTTGTCTGAATCCATGAGCTAGCCTCCTCCCTCCTGCCATGCATGGTCTGATGCGCTGCCACTGCCCTCCATTTAGCATGATGTACCAGTCCACTCCTCCTGCCCTCCATTGCCCAATTCTATGGCCCATCATTGACCTCCTGCTTAGCCTCTGTGCTTAGCTTGCTGCCCCTATTCTCCTTCCCCCTGCCCTCCGATGTCTTTGTGCATGCCCCTGCTCCATCCTTTTTGCCCACTATGTTCCATGGACCTGCCACTCCTATCTACTCTGAGTGTTCTGTTGAGCTGCCACTCCCCACCCACCTGCCTAGCATTGTCAGATGACTGCAACTTGTCCCTGCCACCTCCACCCTGCCTGTCCACATGCCATGCCCCTATCCCCTTCCTCCTGTGCTCCATGGTCCATTTTACTGCCACACCCTTCTGCCCTCCCTGATCTGTTGTACTGCAACTGCTCCTCCTGCCTGCCCCGCACAGTCTGTTGTGAGGCCCCTTCCCCTGAACTCTCTTGTCTGTGCCCAGGTCCTGACCCTCCCTTCTATCCTCCATGGTCCTTTGTGCATGCCCCTGCACCCTCCTTCTTGCCCATCATAGCCATTGTGCTGCCACTAACCCTCCCGCTTGCCATGCATGGTCTTCTGTGCTGCCATGGCCCCTCCCACCTTCCCTGTGTGGTCATCTAGCTGCCCCTAACCCCCTCCCACCTTCCCTCCATGGTCTGTCTATATGCCACCATAGTCTCATTGTTGCTCTCCATGGTGTGTCTTGTTTCTAGCGCCCATCCTGCCTGACCTCCATGGTGATCTTGCTGCTCCTGCCCTGCCACCTTGCCCCCAGCCCTCTGTTTCCATGTGCAGACCCTCTATTCCCTCCCTCCTGGCTTGTCTGTTCCATTGTAATGCCCCTGATCTGTCCCTCCTGCCCTTTATGGTCTGTTATGCTGCAGCTTTCTCTCCTGTCTGTCCATTATGGTCAGCTAGCTACCATTGCCTCTTTCCCATCTGTTCTCTGTTGTCCATGTGCATGGTCCTGTCCCCTCCCTATTGCTTTCTATGGATTGTTGTGCTGCACTCCCGTCCCGCATGCGCTGTGTGGTGTATTGTGCTGCTGCAAACCCTGATGCCTGCCCTGTAGGGTCAGTTTGGTGCACCTCTCCATGTCCCTCCTGTCCTCTGTTATCCGAGTCCATGTCCCTACCCGAATTCCTCCTGCCTACCATGATTCAATGTACCATACTTGCGAACATTTTGAACTTGGTAAGAGGGAGATTTTGAAAAAAAACTGGGGTACTGTTTTTCCCCTTTGAGTTACAATGAAAAAGAGGAGATTGTAGACAGGAGACAGATCAAATAAAGCCCATTTGAGCTTAAAAACATTGGCCGTTTCCTGGCTGAAACGGGTCTGTTGGCATGTATGGTTGTACTACCACTGCCTCTTCCTTCTGCCCACAATGGTCTATTATATTGCCACAGCCTCTCTTGCCAGTCCTGTACTGTTGGTTTGTTGCCCCTGCCCCGCTTTCCACTGCCCTCCATAGTCTGTTGTGCTGCCACTGCCCTTCCTGCCTGCCCAGTGTGGTCAAATTGCTGCCTTCAATTTTCAGAGTCCGTGCCCCTGGCCTCTGCCTCTCAACAGTATCCCAAATAACAACTAGATTGCTAACATTCTATATTTATTACAAACGTGTGGAACGCCTGACGTCATCTTGATGTAATCAAAACTGTAATACCTAGAGTATTTCCTTTAGAAATTACATATATGAGAGGGTCTTATTTGCAACTTGAGAACCAGGTTGGAGTTTCTGCTTCAGCTCAACATTCTGTGATTGTGGTCAAATCACTTAATCTCCCCATGTCTACAACCAAAATGAATTTGATCTTGTGTGATGTAACCAATGCTCATGTAAAGCATTCCAATACCTGACAAGTCTGCACTATATAAAACTGCAAATACACAAAAAATAAGTGTTTTGCACACTTCTGTCATTGGGCTACATGTGGGCTACATCTGGGTGATATGTGTGCTGCATTTAGGCTCTTTTGTGTCTGGTGGCCATCTTGGGAGATTTATTTGTTATGAAGTTTCCTAATTTCCTCATTTACTGCAGTCTCCTCAGTAGGAAATGCTTTCAGTTTTTTACTTTGATTCCATCAAGAAGGTATTCAGATATGTCACACATTTGCCATAAATTCTGAATGTTAGCACTCTAGTTGCTCATTAGATCACTGTAGTAAAGCTACTGCTCACCACGGAAGTCTGCTGCTGGTATTAAAAGTGCATGTTTCAGTCTGCATATCAGAATTTTATAATGAAATAGAAGAGGATTTGAGAAGTCACTCAAAATGTGCCCTAATTTTTCTTTCTTCAGCACTAATCATAATTTCTATGGCAAAATGAACCCCCTCATTGTGTTCCTTTTTAAATTAAATGTTTTAAGTGTTACCAGTTTATTCCAATCAAGATGGCTTCAGGTGTGCCATACTTTTGTCATAAGTAAGACAGTAAGCGCTCTAGTTGTTCTTAAGAACACTCTGGGACATTCTGTCATTAGGCTATACTTGGGCTATATCTGGGTGATATTTGGGCTACATTTGGGCTCTTTTGTCTCTGGTGGCCATCTTGGGAGATTTATTTGTTATGAAGTTTCCTAATTTCCTCATTTACTGCAGTCTCCTCAGTGAGAATACTTTCAGTTTTTTATTTTGGTTCCATCAAGAAGGCATTCAGATGTGTCACACATTTGCCATAAATTCTGAATGTTAGCACTCTAGTTGCTCATTAGATCACTGTAGTAAAACTACTGCTCACCAGGGAAGCCTGCTGCTGGTATTCAAAGTGCATGTTTCAGTCTGCATGTCAGAATTTGTTTATGAAATAGAAGAGGATTTGAGAAGTCAAAATGTGCCCTAATTTTTCTTTCTGCAGCACTAACCATAATTTCTATGGCAAAATGAATCCCCTCATTGTGTTCCTTTGTAAATTAAATGTTTTAAGTGTTACCACTTTATTCCATTCAAGATGGCTTCAGGTGTGCCATACTTTTGTCATAAGTAAGACTGTTAGCGCTCTAGTTGTTCTTAAGAACACTCTGGGACATTTCTTAAGAACACTCTGGGACATTCTTTCATTGGGCTATACTTGGGCTACATCTAGGTGATATTTGTGTTATATTTGGGCTCTTTTGTTTCTGGTGGCCATCTTGGGAGACTTATTTGTTATGAAGTTTCCTAATTTCCTCATTTACCGTTGTCTCCTCAGTAGGAAATACTTTCAGTTTTTTACTTTGGTTCCATCAAGAAGGCATTCAGATGTGTCACACATTTGCCATACATTCCACGTGGATTCATTGTATGCATAGTCGCCTTTTAATGAATATCACGCAAATCGTCATGGTGATAGGTATGTACAGTTTGTCCAGCATGTCCTAGGTGTTTCTATAAATATATATTAATTTTTTTTAATAAAAAACAAAGGCCGGCCCCGGGGGAATGGGGTCCCCGGGGCCATAAGTGGACTGAGGAGGGGGGCAATGCAGCCCCCCTCCTAAAGAATAATAATAAAAAAAGGTCTTGCCCTGGGGGTTGGGGGCCCCGGGGTCAATTAAGGCCTCGGAAGGGGGCCCCCTTCCAATTTTTTTTTTCAAAAAAAAAAATTAGGGGGCAGGACCTGGGGGATGAGGTCCCCAAGGCCAATAAATTAGAAAAAGAAGGGGGGCCACACAGCCCCCCTTCTTAAAAATAAATAAATAAATAAAAGACCGGCATCGAGCCGGAGGCCTCGCCCCCTCCTTGCAGCACTCTGGAAACGCGCCCCCTGGCGAGTTGTAAGTTGGGGAATTAATTCCCCTTCAATACTGAGGGTCCCTGAGGGCCAACTAACCCAACAGGTATCTCCAGTATGCGCCAGGGAGCTTGGTTGCAACCAGGTGTTCTGAGGCCACTCCCCTTTTTACACCTCTCTGCAACACAGCTCTGTGGTGCTTACTGGAGGTACCTAGTGGGCTAGTTTGACCCTAGGGACACTTGGGATTCAAGGCGACTTAATCTCTCAATTTAGAACGGCCACAGGGCTCATTTACACAGTGGTGAAAGGAGGGCACGAAGCCTGAGGTGACGTATGCATACACTCCCTGTGGCGCGTTTTAATTTGGGAAAATAATTCCCTTTCAATCCTGAGGGACCCTGGGGGCCAACTAGCCCACCAGGTGCTTCCAGTAAGCGCCACTGTGCTGCGTTGCAGAGAGGTGGTGCAGGCCGTGCCCCTTTTTACAGTTCTCTGCAATGGCGCTTACTGGACGTACCTAGTGGGCTATTTTGCCCCTAGGGACACTCAGGATTCAAGGGGACTTAATCTCCCAACTTAAAACGGCCACATGGCGTGTTTACACAGTGGGAAAGGGAGGGGACGGGGCCTGAGGTGACGTGTGCAAACAAACCCTATGTCACGTTTTAAATTGGATAAATAATTCCCCTTCAATCCTGCGGGCTCCTGAGGGCTAACTAGCCCACCAGGTGCTTCCAGTAAGCGCCACTGTGCTGCGTTGCAGAGAGGTGGTCCAGGCCATGCCACATTTTACACCTCTCTGCAACGCAGCTCTGTGGTGCTTACCGGAGGTACCTAGTGGGCTAGTTGGACCCTAGGGACCCTCAGGATTCAAATGAACTTAATCTCTCAACTAAAAACGGCCACAGGGCGTGTTTACACAGTGGGAAAGGGAGGGGACGGGGCCTGAGGTGACATGTGCAAACACGCCCTATGGCGCATTTTAAGTTGGGGAAATAATTCACCTTCAATCCTGAGGGACCCTGGGGGCCAACTAGCCCACCAGGTGCTTCCAGTAAGCGCCACTGCACTGCATTGCAGAGAGGTGGTCTAGGCTGTGCCCCTTTTTACATCTCTCTGCAACGCAGCTCTGTGGCGCTTACTGGAGGTACCTAGTGGGCTAGTTGGACCCTAGGGACCCTCAGGATTCAAGGGGAGTTAATCTCCCAACTTAAAACGGCCACTGGGTGTGTTTACACAGTGGGGAAGGGAGGGGACGGGGCCTGAGGTGACGTGTGCAAACACGCCCTGTGGCGCGTTTTAAGAGGTAGTTTTAATCCCCCTGCCCTATTATATACTAGGGGCTTACAGAGGAGGTCATGCTAATCACAGGGGGACCCCAAGGCATAGTGTTCCCTAATGTATGTAGATGTTTTCACTGTATTCTAAGTATCTTTTAACATAGCACTGGCTCTAGGACTGGTTAGTCAGACTCAGTTACCACCAGTATCCGTCTGAAAAAGTTGAGGGTACAGGATGATTTTGCAACAAGGCTTCTTTCTGCTCTTCTGTTTGTTCTTTCTGCACATTATCCTTCTTCCTGCACTTTTCTTCTTCTTTGAGGACTTCTGTTGCTTCTTTCTGCATTTCTTTTTTTTCTTACTGTGCGTTTTTTCTTCTTTCTTCACATGTCCTATCTCTGTAGGCATAGTTAGAAATTAGCATTTAAAAAACCTTTGAAATTCACTGAAATAACCATAGGTTTCAGGCACGTTATAGTTAGGAATTAGAATTTAAAAAAGCTTAGAAATTCACTGAAAAAACCATAGGTTTCAGGGGTGTTATAGTTAGATGGACTTTTCACTCGTACAAAACCATTGAAATTACCCCGTTATAGATAGCTCAGCTAACTATAACTTGCGCGCCCGCAATGCACTGCTGATGACGTCACATATTACATCACTCATGACATGTTCAGTGACATCACTCATGACATCACTCATGACATCTCAAATGACATCACTGATGACATCACTGATGACATCATCCTTGTGATAGAGTGGCAGACCTCCTCCCAGCCTAAAATAACCTTTGATACACACATTCAAACATAGAAACTAAAATTTTCAAAACAATGGACATACCAATACCAGTTACAACAACCTACTCAGTAATTGTAAGATCCACATCCACATCCACTCATTCACCAACAGTCCTATACAGTCACTCATACATGTACTCACTCATCATATGTACTCATACACCTATACATCCTGTTACACAACGCCACTCATCCATAGAGTTATTCACACACATAGTCACTCATGCTAATAATGAATCAAACATCCATTTACTTGCATATACAGTTATACACACACCACCACACTTACTTCTACAGAAACTTACACATACTTAGTCTTTTAAACAATCACTTATGGAAACACATACTTATTCATACAGGAACTCTTCCAATCTCTCACTCTCACATATACTCACTTATATACACCAATATTCACATATACTAGTTTAAAACATATGTAGTTACTCACAAAGACACTATTGAGACAGTCAAATCAAATCAAACAAAGCTTTATTTCGATTGTATTGTAACAATCATAAAAAGCACAGATAAAATACATCACAAATTTAAAAATAGATACACATTTTTGTCTGATAGAAAAAGTACATTTCATGTATATTTAAATCACATAATCAAAAGCACGATAAAAAAAATTAAAAACAATACATCTACAATGAGCCAACTCCTCATTCCTAGATTGCAATGCTCTTTCTTTGATGCAATATTTTTTTTAAGAACATCCACATGCTCCAAGCTACATTCTCAATTTTCTAAAAGCTGAAGCTTAATGAACGCAGGGCGGCATTGTCTCAAGCCATAGTTCTGTAAAATTGAGACTATCCAAGTTTTTCTTAACTCCTTATAGAATTTACAGAATAAAACCAGATGTAGAGAGGATTGATTTGACAAACAATCGCATGGACATAGTTGTAACTCCCTGGCCCAGTCGTTCATATTGGGGAAAGATACTAGTCTATGTATTGTCCCCAATCTAAATCTTATTAATAAAAAACACTGGGAACAAAACTAAATATGGCTGCAGATTAAAAGTTGTAAGTACCATCTGATCTTGTAAGACACTGGACTTAATGATTTCCCCCTGCAGTCAGAGTGTGTCCAGGAAAGTCAGGATCTTTTTTCTAAGGTCTTTCCTGGATACCAAAGTGCTGGTGCTAGGGTTGGTAAAATATTCGGAATTACCCATATCTTTAGTAAAATCTCGAATATACTTAACCCATGGTATGCTTTGGGCACCGTCCAGCCTAAGACTATCTTGTAATAGGTCCCTATTAAATGTAGTCTCTTCCTTAAACCAGATCCTATGCCAAAGCAGAATTAGCTCAAGTTTTATGAGGTTGCATATATACGGGAGACCCAGCTTCGTATGACAGACATAGGTGGATGTACTAGTGGATGCCGAAATAACATATCTTAAAAAAGAGTTCTCAACCAGTTGAATTAAATTAGTGTCAGCAAAACCCCAAATCCCAGCTCCATAGAGAACAGTTGAGACACATTTGGCTTTGTAGATCTTCAGAAGTTCCAGCGGTGGTTTACGTCTCAGTTTTCTTGCAAAGCTAACAAGAGCAGTTGTTGTTCTGATTAATGCTAGCTTTTTGGCTGCAACGACTTTTGATCATGTGTCATTATGGCTAAACAAGATGTCTAAATATGAAAAACTGTTGGTTGGAGCTATTGGAGTTCCCTCCACAAATATGTCATTACGTTTCTGGATCCCATGACCGCATCTCATTATAAAAGTTTTTGAGATATTAATTTTAAGATCCAAATCCTTCATAAAGTTAAAAAAATTATTTAGGGTCTTTTGTAGGCCAGTCTGGGTGCGAGACATAGTCACAGCATTGTCCGCATATAACAATGCTGGAATGGGGCGATTACCTATTTGTGGGAAGTCTTGAGCGTCTTTAAGGAGTGCCTGTCCTAACCCATTAATATAAAGATGAAAAAGGAAGGGGGCTAAGACACAGCCCTGCCTAACCCCCCTCCTAATAGGGAAAGAGGCGGTACACTCTCCTCCCAAGCCAAATCGCACATGTGTTTGAGCTCCCTTATAGAGATGGCGGATAAAGTAAATTATATTTTTGTCAATCTTCATTGCTACTAAAATCTCCCAAAGCTTTGAATGCCTCACGCAATCAAAAGCGGCCGTGAGGTCAATAATAACTGGATACAGGTTTCCCTTTTTGGCCCTGATATACTTCCCCATGAGAATTGACAAATTTAGACTCTGCTCCACAGTCCCTAGACCTTCTCGGAAACCATATTGGATGTCAGATAAAATTTGGGTTTCTTCTGCCCAGAGCTGGAGACGTTCCAGGATGATGCGACCCACCACCTTAGCCATTGAATCTAATAAGGAGATAGGCCTGTAGCATGAGGGGTCTTGGCGGTTCCCCTTTTTAAAAATGGGCACTATAATAGACTCCACCCAGGTTGATGGGAAGGCATCCTCACGACTAGCATTAATTATTTGCGTGATTATAGTTGTCCACAGGATAACATTGGACTTGTAGAGATCCACTGGAATCCCATCAGGACCCGAGGTCTTCCCACCAGTACTTAGGGAGAGTGCCCTGCTTACTTCATCAACGTAGAAGTGTAAATCTGGTGACTGCATATTAGCTCTGGATTGTTCACAATTAGAGGCCTGAGTGTTGGGGTTGCTATCATATATCCTGGAAAAATGTTCAATCCATAGACCCTCTGTGATGGACACTTTGATTGTTGGGCCCCCAGCCGAAGACAGAAATGGAGTTCTAACCGCTTTCCAAAAAGCGGCACCATCTTTCATTTGTGAGGCTGAGGTAAGCAGCTCCCATGCTTCATTTCTAATGGCATTTTTCCTCTCAGAAAGTGTCAGTTTATAGTTTTTTCTGGCCTGTCTGATTTTGACAATAACTGGGTGCCTTACATCGCACTCATAGCAAATGCTGTAGCTAAGGGGCTGCCATTCCGGATTCTTGGAGGGGCGCTGAGATTCTGCCCATCTTTAAAAAAGGTGACCGCTCCTGCCCGGGGAACTACCGCCCGATTAGTCTAATTGACTCTGTTCAAAAAATTATTGCAAGAATGATCCTGGCAAGAATCCAGCTCTGGATCGAGCAGGAGGATATCATCTCGCCCCTGCAGGCCGGTTTCAGATCTTGCACAAGCACCATCGACCAGGCGTTCAAGTTTCAACTGATCGTCTGGAAAACGGTTTATCTATGTAGTGGTACATTATATGCTGCCTTTGTAGATCTGCGGTCAGCATTTGACTTAGTCAATAGGACTAAACTTTGGGGTGCATTAGAGGAGCTGGGGATGCCGCCAGATCTCTTGAACATCGTCATCAGGTTGCATGAAAACAACTTTGCACAAGTTCGATGGGGAAAACAGGGGCAGGTTACCGACAGATTCAAAGTTAGTAGGGGTGTCAGGCAAGGGTGCGTCCTTGCGCCTACTCTATTTCTGTTATTCATAAATAGAGCTGTGCAGTACTTTTCATCTACACCTACGGATGCCCCCATGTTGGGAGGTACTAAAATTCCCCTCCTCATGTTTGCCGATGACACCCTACTCCTATCCCAGACTTTGTCTGGGTTACAGGTGGCTTTGAATGTATTTGTCAACTTTTGCTCCGACTTTGACCTGTCAGTAAATGCTTCAAAAACCAAATACATGGTCTTTAATAAAGGGAGACGTGTGAAAGGCCATGTGTCCATGAATAACAATTTACTCGAACGAACTAATGTGATGACTTATTTTGGGGTGTTTTTTGAAAATAAGTTGGACTGGAGGCCGCAAATAGATGTTTTAACTCTTAAATTTGCCCAGCTTTCTGGGTGCCTGATTAAAGAACAAAAGCAATCCCAGTCGAAAATGATAGGCCCTCCCATTAAAATCTATAATGCAAGGGTTAATTCAGCGATTCTATACGGCGCTGAACTTTGGGGTTTTGCTGATCTTTCCCCCTTGGTTAAGGCACAACGTAAATTTCTCAGAATGCTTACGGGCCTCCCCTGTTCTACTCCAGTGAAACCGCTCCTGCTGGACCTTGGCTGCCATTCCTTTGACGACATTGCTAGGTTTAAACCACTGGCCTTCTGGAGGAGACTATGGACGGTCCCGGAGTTAGGCCCCTATGCTAAGGCATTTCTCGATGTCCGGTCCATTATGGGAGCCGGTAACATTACCTGGTTCAGGCAAGTTAGTCAACTTTTGGAATCTATGGGTCTGGGAATTCTATGGACCAACCCGGCTACTAACCCTTTTCCCCCCAAGAAACATTTTAAAAGCCTTTATTGGTCAATGGTGCTACAAAAACATTTATCCTTAGTTCCAGCTGAGTCCTTGTCAGGCAGGTTTCTAGAGCATAAAAACACCTCTCTGCTAGAAGCCTACTGGGACATTATTACCAGGCCCAGAGACAGGAAACTATACCACCAATTTAGAGTTGGCACCTTACCGACTAAATCATTTACAAAAAAATGGAAGGGTGCAACCTGTGATTCTTGTAGCTGGTGTACTGATTGTGCTGATTCAGTTGTGCACATATTTTTTGTTTGCCCGGCCTATGCTGCCCCCCGGGCTAAGTGGCTTAAACCTTTATGTCGCACATTGGGAACTAGACAGGGGTTTGTAGCCCTAAAAATTCTGAGATTTGATACTGGTGAATGTGTTGTAGTTGCTGTGGCTAAATTTCTGGCCTGGGTATGGTTTATTAGAAACAGGAGTCATTAGATTTTTGTGTTATTTATGAACTTATTCTAATTGTGTAAATTGGATTTGTTGTATTATTCAGTATGTTTGCACTTTTATTCTGTAATTGTCTTTCTTGATGAAATATATCGATAATAAAGACTAATGAAAAATGACAATATCCTTTGGACTCTTATGCAACTCATGCTTCAAGATAGAATATGCACGAGTGGAGTTGGAGTCAATCCACCGCTGGGGGACTAACCTTTTCCCGCCCTGTTTAAACATTACTACCCTTACCACTGCCACTACCTCTTGAAATTATGATAAAATGCTCTCAGGGGATGCTAATTTATTCAGGCACGTGTCAAAGTCCGATCTACACCTGGTAAGTAGTTGTTTAGTTACTACTTCGGGATCCAGCATATTCCTGTGAAGGGTATATCCATTCGCTTTAGCAAGGTCTAAATTAGCTAAGGCCTCATCTACAACCTGATCTTCTCTACCTTGTCTCCTGATAGGGAGAGTGACAATGATACATAGAGGGAAGTGATCGCTAAGTGAGTTTGTACCCACTGAGGAGGTAAGGAGTCTGGAAGCAGAAATATTTGAAAACAAAATGTAATCTATAGTGGAGCCAAAGACCCTACCATTAAAAGTCTGTGGCATCATGGCAGGGTTAGTACATAGATCATTTGCAAAGCCTAAGTCAAGATTAAACACAAGTTCATTAAAAAATTCCCCTTTTTTTGAGTGGCAGAAGTGGGTATTACTTACACCTTCTTCTACATTAAAACCACATACCCTGCCATCATCAATGGGGCACAGAGCACAATTGAAATCCCCACACAAAATAAGCATTCTCTCCGTGCTGTTTGCTTCATAGAGGGTTCTTAGTTCATTGTACAAAGTATTAACCACCTTAGAGATACAATCAGCTGGAATGTTGTTATAGAAGTTGATCAGTATCATGGAATAGGAGGCAGTCAGAGCCAAAATTAGCAATTGATAATAAGGGGATTCCAGATGGGTCTCGAAAATAATGAGATTTAACTTGTTTGATATATATATATACAGAGTCCACCTTTAGGTCTACCATGAGAAACTCCTACAGCTTAAGTGTTAAAAGTTCTGTATCCGTTTATGTGGATTACATCCTTCAACCATGTCTCTTGTAGACAAATAAATTCATAATTTAATATATATTCAGACCACTGGGGATTGCCAATTTTGGTTCGTAATCCAGATATGTTCCATAATATAAGACTTCATCCAATTTTCACGTTAATGGAGGATGAGCTTTCTACCCCAGAGACACAAGTATTTCTAGGAACATAACTTCTCTGCTGCCAAATTTCAGACTGTTCATTAGACGGTACTTCAGGTGACTTCTGAGCCTTAGGAGCTAATCCAGTAACATGGGACACATCCCCTGTACTATATACAGTTGACTCATCCAAAGATGGAATCATGGGCCAGCAATAGGGCCGCTGGACCTTAACTTCGGCAGTTTTAAGTTCCTTGGACAATATTAGATTTAAGTCCTCGAGATTGGAGTATATTTACTTGCGTTAAGGTTCTATCTCCCTGCTGACCATCCTGCCCATCAACAAGTCTACAATGGTTTACATCGTGTGGTAGTCAGTCTATGTCCTCCAGAGTGTTAAAGATTTCAAAGTGATTGCTAGTTGGAATTGTGTATCTGGGCTGGGTGTCGTGAATAAACCCTCTTTCTCTAGGGGCCATTCGTAATAGGGTAGGAGGCGGGGCAGTATAGCCAGCTCGTCTAATCGAACTGACCCATTGCCCGCCCTATCTAGTATTAGGTGGACAAAATCCAGAGGCCTAAATGACAAGACAATGCAGTCTCCTTCGAGTGACTTCCTAGATTGACCCACCCAACCAATTATACGCACCATCTTATATTCTGAGAACAATAGATTAATATTAATCCCAGTCCTAGCGCTAAGGAAATGGAGTGATCTTTTACGCAGGGTTGACCAGTGTTCGAAGCTACTAGCAGGAAGCATAGAGGCATTAGCCAGCAGCACAGCATATGGGGTCACTTCTGATGGTAAATGCTAATTTGTGTCTTGGTTCTGGGAGAGCATACGGACTGGGGACCTACTCCTCATCGTGTTTAAAGATGGGCCACACCAGTGTCGTGAGCAATCAGCCCTACTTGCATTATCACTAGATGGTTTATGTAGGGATAAAGGATGGCCCTTATGGGAAGCAAGCACAACGTTTCCATGTTCTCTATTGCCCAATTTAGTAGAAGGAATGTTGGACCTAGACGGCATAGAAGGCATAAAGGAAAGACTAGGATTAAGAACTAGCTGACCATTATTAAGTTCACTATTCCCTAGTAGGTTACTGGGTAAGGCAACCTCACTCCTCCTCCCAGTGTTCTCCATAGGAATTTGCAAGGGGAGCGGTATAGACTTTTCCAGGCTAGCCAACCTAGCTTCTATACAGGAAAGTTTTTGTACTACAGGCTCTAAAAGGGCAGATATCATTAATTCCAGCTTGCTTAATAAGTCATCTTTAATTAAATTCGGTAGGGGTCCCCACTGCCCCCTTCAATCAGAGCAATGTATTATCCTGGGGCTGCTCATTGTTGGTTTGGCAGGGTTTCCGACCTACATGTTTCAGTATGGACTGGACTGATTTATTCCTGCCCTGTGCTTTCCTTTTCTTAGAAGGCGGTGCAAGGGCATGACCCTGCGTGGTCTTAGACTTCTGGGCCCTGGTTGTAATGGGGGACCTCTGTATTATTTTGCTAGTTACCGGTAAGGTCGTAACCACAGGGACCAGGTCTGTGGTTCCACAGCCATTTGAGAGGAGTGGAGTCTCCTCGAGCTCCTCCCCAGCAAATGATGGCACAGTGGTGGAAAGAGCATTACATGCAGTTTAACACTCGGGGTCCAGAGATAATCTCCTTTCAGTTAGTTCAATCTCATGAATTAAAACAGTCTCATCCCTCAATAAGAAGGCATCCAGGGTTCCCACAACCCCCTGCCCTATGCTTCCCTTTTTACTCATGACTGGTCCACAATGTCCACAATACAGGGCAGAAAAGCCACAATGGGTCAGTAGAGTCAATACAACAGTACCTTATTGTGGATTCCTACTTTGGATCTCCAGTGTCCCAGGTCAATGGAATGGCCCAGCCCGGCCTTCTTCGGCCTCTGACAGGCTCAGACGGGTGCCGCGAGCTGTTAAGTCCGCCCCTCTGGGCACTCTGCAACGGCGTCAGCGCCTCCGGCAATGCTTTCTGGTTTTTGAGTCCCCCTGTCCGGTCCGCGGTAGATTGTTGTGGCTTGCGACGACAACTCTGTTTTCTCCCTTGCCCTGTCCTCTCTTGCCCTTGCACCCTTCTGCTCACTGCTTCTGCCTCTCCTGGGCAGCAATGTCCTACAGCGAGCGGTTGATGCTTGTTGTTGCACGACTGGAGGAGGCGGGTAGTCAGGCGATAGTGCCGATCTCCCGCGGGTCCTGGCCCGGCCTCCCTTGACTGGGGGCCTGAGGGCCTAGGAGGTGTGCTGCTGGTTGAGGTGAACCGGATGTCGGTGCCGGTGGTTAGGTGGCAGGCAAGCAGCGGGAGGCGGTAGGCAGCAGCAGCGTTCATGTTTGTGTGGCTGCTGCTGTATCTGCTGTGTGTGAAGATCGGCGTCGTTGGATCCCAACTGGCACAGCACAGCGCCACACCCGGCCACCCGCGCGGCCCTCCAGCCACACCAGGGGGGATCCCCAACAACTCCGCTGCCCCCGACCGTCCAAACAGCAGTGCGCCGAGGCCAAGAGCCGCCCCGCACCAGGGGCCGACAGCAGCACCGTCACTCACTGGAATCGGCTCTGGACTTCCTCATGGCCTGCACATCCTCGAGGCCTCGATCCGGAGCCGCGTTGTGGCAACTCAGGCTCTGCTGCACGGAACGCCACCGGGAAGGGATCGGAAGAGTCTTCAGGGCCTCCGGGTTAATGAAGCAAGGCGCCCGTGAGTCCACAACCAATAAACCCAAAGCACAGAATGTGGTGCCGGTGATGTAGTCAACGTGTAATAACTGCTTTAGGGAGAGAAAGAGCAGTGCACATATTCTGACACCAGCTTGTCAAAGGAAAGAGAAAACAGTCATTCACTCACTAACACACCCATACACACACTCATCCACCCATACAGTCCTGCACACATGCTGTCCTCAACACATACAAACAGTGAGTCACTCATTCATGCATCTATGCACTACGTAATACCCCTACCGAACCATACAGACACTCATACTGATACTCAAAAAACCAAATAATAACCTATATAGACCCTCATGTAGCTACTCACCAAACCATGCAGCCACTTATACACAAAGTGAGAGACTGATACAGATATTTACATATTTAAACATTACCCACTAAGCCATGTATTCACTAAGATACACTTAATCAGTCAGTTTTACAATCAATTTACAAAAAAAAATCATTCATTTAGACACTTTTATACCCATTTATTCTTCCATCGACCTTTAGATATACATATATAAAACATATTTAATTTTCAGAAAAACACACATTCACTGGACGATGTCATCAGTGATGTCATCAGTGATGTCATTGGAGATGTCATCAGTGATGTCATCAGTGATGTCACTGACCATGTCATGAGTGATGTAATATGTGACGTCATCAGCAGTGCATTGCGGGCACGTGAGTTATAGTTAGCAAAACAAACTATAACGGTGGAATTTCTAGGGTTTTGTACGAAAAGTCTAGCTAACTATAATGCCCCTGAAACCTATGTTTTTTTCTGTGAATTTCTAAGGTTTTTTAAATGCTAATTCCTATCTATAACATGCCTGAAACCTATGTTTCTTTTCAGTGAATATAAGTATATGTTTATCTATATTATTAGATATCAGTTAGCTTTATTTAGTTAATATTTTATTAATGGTATATATTAAAATATTTAAAATGTACTACTATATATACATTAAGATTTTTTTTAAAAAATGTTTTTCATTACCCTCCTTGGTTGTCAAATATATAAACAGATGCCATTTAGGCTTGCATGTAGTAATTTTGATATTTCAGTTGATAATGCCAAAAATAGTTGAGGGTCTTATTGAAATTATGTTGTTTCAAGATAACATTTTCGTTCATGGAAAGGATGTAGAGGAATATGATTACATTTTGTGTGTGATTTTGGAAATGTTGCAGAATGCAGAACAGCAATAGTGTAGTGAAGAATGAGATGTGCCAAATAGCAGTAGTGTCAGTAACTTAACTTGAGCACATCATCTCAAAAGAAGAAATTTACCCTAATTAGATTTGGTGGAGTCAATCAGGAAAACACCAGCCCTTAAAAAAGGATGATGTGAGGTTATTTTAAGGACTTGTTGTGTTCTGTTCAAGGTTTGAAAGAGCTTCTATGAAAATAGACTATTGATATTGAGAATTTATTAGAAAATGGAAAAAGCTCAAATGTGATGAATACCAGAAAACATTTACCGCCATAAAAACTGGGATGCCATATACGCTATCCCTTGAAAGATCTGACATCAATAGGGAGACATTATTGCCAAGAGGCACCAGTGCTAAGGGATTGCATGCAGGATAATATCAGGTGATGGATGGAAAAGAGTGAGTGTCAGCATTCATGTCCAGAAACCTAAAGAGAGTTGAAAGTGACTACTGAGTTGTAAAGAAACATGTCCCTAGGTGTTATAGGATGATAGAACACTTCAAGTTCTCTTTGAGGGCTTACTCAGTTGTGATCACCTGTTTATGTGTTTTGTGCCGCTCTCTGGAGGGAGGAAAGGGAATCCCAGACATACCCCTGCAGGTGGGTACAATCACTGACTGCCTCCACCTGCAAGAGGATTTCTAATACCTCCTCAAAGTGCAGGCAGGTTGCTGCCTGCACTGTGGAACACAGAGTGGCTTTTAAGCAGTTGCTCCATATTTCAGATGATTGTGCTGCCCCAGAGCAGCAGGAGTTTGCAGCTGCCCTAAGGATGCACCTATTTAAGGGTGCACATTGCCGCAAACAGAAAAAGTGTGCCCCATATGTAATAAGGGACCTCGTCGGGACAAGTTACCAGTGGGATAGAAAATAAACTAAAATGGCTGGATTCAGTTTTAAGTTAAGGGAAATGTTGAATGATGGCCAAATGATACCACCATGTATTTTGAAGGACCCTGTGGCGGATGGTCCACTGCCAATGATTGGTCACTGCTGGTGCACAATCAGCAGTGCTTCATCTCTACAGGGGGTACAAGAACTTAGGGCCCTATTTAGAGTTTGCCTGATGGAGTAAAGGCAGTCAGGGTGGAGGAGGCCTTTATGTGCCTTTACTCCACCTGATTTGTGAACTGCATGGGTTTGTTTGAATGGCAATCATGGCAGTTCATACAAAACCATTTAAGAGTTTGGTGCACATTCATCATTGGGACAAATGCCTACACTAAACTTTTAAGAGTTTTTAATTTCCCCAAAACAAACTCCCAAAGTGGGGTCTGTTTTTGGAAAAGTACAAAGTAATCGCCCCAACACAATAGGAGTTGTTTCTCAAGGTGTGGAGGGTCATTTAACTTTTTTTTTTATTTACGCTCTCTGCCAGGGTATTCCTGGTTGTAATGGACAGTAAAAAAAAGCCATTCAACTGCACACTGTAAATAGTGGCATTGTTTGAAAGGCTTGCCTTTAATAGCTTATACTCTTTCAGGGCATCAGATGAACGTTTACAACAGTAAATTGTACACACTGTGTAAACCTGCCAGTCTGCCCTACTCGAGATTGGGGGCAGACCAAGAGTTTGGTAGAAAGGATGCTACGTCACCATTGCAACTGAGTACCATGTCTACCAAACTGTAAATTAGGCCCTAAGAATTTGTTGAGTTTTGAGACGTGCTGAATTAAGGTTTGCAACTTGCAACTTGCTCTGCCAAACTGTAAATGAGCCGCTCTTTTAGGGTTTTTGAGGGAGATACTGTATCCAATCAGTATCCCCTCCACTGCGGGGTTCCTCAAGGCTCCGCTCTGAGTCCCACCCTATTCAACATATATTTGAAACCTCTGGCAGAAATTGTCCATCCATTTGGCATAAAAATTGTCTCATATGCAGATGATACTCAGCTCGTGGTAGCTCTTAGCCATCTGGAAGAACCATCTAACACCTTTAGCGTGCTGTTTACAAGAGGTTGCCAAGTGGATGGACCAATCATGCCTTAAGTTGAATGGGGATAAGACGGAGCACATGCTGCTGCGCAATTCTCCTGTCTTTAACTCGACCTCCCTATGGCCAGTCTGCCTAGGCCCTGCTCCTATGCCCAAAGATCAAATTAAGACCCTTGACATCTGGATTGATCAGTCACTCTAATTCAGTTATCAGGTAACTAAACTTTCATCCATTTGTTTTGGACTTCTGAGGATGCTTCATAAGGTCCTCCCCCTTCTGCCCTTCCACGCCAGAAGAATTATGGTTCAAGCATTGATACTTTCCCGCTTGGACTATGGCAATGCTCTTTACTTGGGAGCACCTCAGTACACCATAAACAGACTCCAGGTAATACAGAACTGCGCGGCTCGCAGACTTCTGCATATCCCGCGGTGGAAATCTGCAAAACAAGCACTAGAAAGCCTACACTGGTTACCGATTAAGCAAAGGATTCAGTTTAAGGCTATGTGTCTCTCCCACAAAGCCTTTTGGAGGAAGGGTCCTGTCATTCTTCAATCACTCATCACCCCCTACCTCCCAAAAAGAGATCTTCGGTCATCCGGATCCTTTCTTGCATTCCAACCAAGAATAAGAAAGACTAGATGCGGCAGCCGCTCTTTCTCTTATAATGGTGCTATGGGCTGGAATGCCCTCCCTCTTCAACTACGTAAGGAACCCAATCTCTTATCCTTCCGCAGGCTCTTGAAAACCTGGTTGTCCTAAATCCTCTTCTGCCTCTGTTGCCCTGCTCTTTGTCCTCTGCGCTGGGAGGCCTACGGGTAGCCATCGCGCTCTACAAATCCCATTTCAATTCAATTCAATTCATACATTTTCCACTGTCCTTAATGGAACTCATCTTGGGCTTAAAATTAATGTTCTCTCATGTTAAGTCAAAAATCTTTGGGGCTCATTATGATGATGGGACCGCCCGCCAGACGTGCGGCGGTCCCACCAGTGCAATTAGTATGGCGGGCGCATCCTGGCCTTTTAACATTGCTGACGGTGCTGCGGGCTACTGCGCCGTGTGCAATGTTAAAATGCCATGCTGAGCATTTCCATGCCCTATGTGGCAGGCACCACGCCGTGCATGTCACACTGTGCAGGGAAAAGCAGGGGTGGTACCATGGGTACACCCCAGTGCACCCCCCCAGCACAGAGGGGGCCCGAAAAGGACCCCCAATCCATCCTCCGCCTGTGTTTTCATGATGGGAATACCGCCGCCAAATGACAGGCAGAAAGGGATTTCCTAATCCCTACAGCGGTGCCTGTAATGCACTGCCGCAATGCTGGTCTGTGCAAGGCGGGCGGAAAAGGACTGCATTGCGGAACCGTGGTGGACGGACTTTCCATCCGCGGCAGACACATTGGGATTCCCACCGCCAATCTAATTTGGCGGTGGCATTTTTCTGTGTGATGGCGGAAGGACCACCACCGCCGGCCCGGCAGTGGCTGTCCTTCCGACATCATAATGAGCTCCTTTATCTGGTTTTTGAAACAAACCATGAAAGCACACAAATAGAAAATAAAAGCATATGCGAAAAGAAAGAAATAAAAGAAAAGAATACAATACAATAATTATCTTCAAGTAAAAACATCGATGTTCAGACAATGTAACCAAATAATATTAAATACACAATGACTAAATAAAGTGAATTTAGAACAGATAATGCAGATCATTTTCCATTGCTTCAAATGATTATCCATACATTCGAAGGGTAAAATGAAGCAACCCCAAAAAATACAAGTAGCTTTCCGCTGCTACTTTTTAAGAAGATATGACATATCAGCTACATTACTATATAGGTATTAATAGGTGGGCCAATCAGTTAGATCTAGATAAATAGAGGCTCAAGAGATGTATGCGGTCATTTCCCACCACTTCTCCTGCGATTAACAACAGAGACCAAAAAATCTATAGATAGTGTTGCACACTGCATCCGTTTGCAGCAACTGCAGATAAGCCACTGCCTCTTTGCATTTTGGAATATTTAAAGCTTTTAACAGTGGTCTCAGTATGCATTTACGCTGATCTACGCATGTATTGTCCTCTCAAATTTCCTCTATGAAATTATAAATATATGCTTTCTTTAAACTGCTACTTCTATTAGACATCTGAGGGGCTTGTGTCACAATGGATCATGGGGGTGGAGGGGGTTGTGTAGGAAATAATGTTAAGCTAAGTGAAATTAAGTTATTTAAAACAATTCAAAACTATAATTTAACGTAAAAAAATCAAACATATTTAACATTCAGTTAATAAATATTTTATCAACCATTTTAACTTTATATGCTACTTATAAATACCTATATACATCTCTGTTATCAATTAGTAATGCTTAAGCTTTTTCCGATTTTTTACTTTAGGTGGGAATTTATTTTCTACTTTACAATTCAGAAAAATAATTATTTATTTGATTTAATATATTTAAATTAATTAAAGATTGTATTTAAAATTCTTCATAGTGTCCTTGCATTTTATTGTTTTGGTCCACATTTAAAATAATTATATGCAATTTTTTTAATTTAAAAATATTGTTACAAAATATTTATAGTTAAGCTTTCTTACTATTCCCTATGCATATGGAAACTCCACAGTTTGGGTGGAGATCTCCGCATGGTAAACTATCGGGAAAATAAAAAGGTTGATCAAACTTTATAAACATTTTGTACAAATATTTTTATGTGAAATGTTACTGTATAATAATTTTTATATATATATTTTGAATGTAGTGCAAAATACAAAATGGTTCAGCACTACTAACTTGAGGCCTCATTCTGAAGTCGGTGGGCCAGCCACCGGCAGGCTAGTGGTGTTGTCCCACTGGCATCCATCATAGGCCATAGGGGCCGACCGCTGCTTTTCCAAAGGGCTCCTTAATCTCTGCAATAGGTGTGGTGCCTGTTCAGGCACCGCAGTAGGGATGACGATGTCTGTTTCCCTCGACCTGCACTTAGCGGCCCAACCGCCATGTACATGCAGAAGGAAAAGTACTTTAGGGGCCCCTAGCAGGGCCCCCATCCCTAGTTGGCCTCTGCTATGGACTTTGGTGGGCACATGTAGTGCCCCCCAAACAACCATGTACCCTGTGCCAGGCGCCACATGGTCCCTGGCACACGGTGCATGGATGTTTCGAACATGCCTATTTATATTCTGGCTTGTGCTGCAGCCATTTTCCAGACCACTGCACAAGCCACAAAGGAAAAAGGCATGTTTCCGACACCCTTCATGAAGGTCGAATCGTAATTTGGCGGGTAGAACCGCCGACTACATGTCGGTCAGTATCCATCCCGCAATGATGGTGGTAGGATGCCCATCTGACCGCCATCATAATAAGGCACTTAATATTGAATTAAATCTTTAATTATTATAAATGATTTTTATTTTTTAAATAAAACATGTTTTTCTGTATTTCAATAAAAAAGTAATTCCCACCTAAGGTAACAAATTCATTTTTTGTTTCACTGTAATAGATATTACAACTGACTTCAGAATTAAAAAGTAATAGAATTATACTTTTAATTAACAAATATTTTTTACATGTATTTACATATTTCAAAAAGTAGATAAATTATGTTTTATTTTTATTAACACTACATTATAGTTATTTATAGTTAGCTATTTTAAATAATGCATTTCAATGTAACATTATTCCTATGGGTTTTTATTATAAGTCCTTATGCTTATTATTTCTTATGGGAGGGTGGTGCACTATCTGTGGTTGGCCATGTATTGTGACCCTTCTTTTTTGGCAGTAGTAACTCACTCTTGTAAATTGTACTCCTCCCTATTTTTCAGGGGATGGAGACATATAAGTTTATCATTTTAAGCAACTTTTCTCTGGAATTTTGTGAAGAGCCAAAGGTAGTAAATTATATATGTAATCACTCACAAGTGAAAGCCACCTTTGTGTTTAACATAGTACATTTTTAGCCAATTGAAAGGGTAACTTCAGCTATCTTTACTTTACTACCATGTGGCTACCTGTGGCTACCAGTGGCTGTGGTTGGCTTCCTTCTCATGGTTCTATAGACTTGGGGCCAGATTTATTATTCCTCCATGCAAACAAAGCAGCAAGGGAACTTTTTTGTGCTGTGTTGCTTGAAAACCAGAGAGCAGAAATGTGCCATATCAACTAAGATATGACAGACTTCTGATCCGTCCCAACACTGGTGTATTTGTGTCTGTCTAGCGCCAAGGCAGGCAACTTAGCACTACAATGGATGGGTGCATGAGCTGTGATCAGGATTGTTTTGTGCAGGAAGAGGTACCTTCTTGCACAAAAAATTCCTTAGAAGTGTATTCCTCTTTGTATGTGTGCTGCAACATGCAGCACACGTGCAAAGAGGAAATGAAAGGAAAAATAAAGATAGTTCTTGCTTTGCCTCTATCAGATAGGTAAACGATTTTGGCTCAAACCCAGGTTTACTGACTTAAAAAATCTGGGCATGTGTCAAATTACATGGGTGGACTTGTAGTGAGGAAATGAGGTTAACTGCAGACATTGCTAAGTTAGCATAAGTAGTATATGCTTGGCTTCCATTCTGCCGCTTTTGCACACAACGCTAAATGGCTCTGTTCTTGTGAAATACTTTGCTGACACTGCTTCACATGAGAACTGTCTACCTTTCACACATCCAACAGGGCACCCTGCTCTCCATCTGCACAGTCTGTTCAAGGTCGAATAACAATGTATGCTGTTGATTCACTTTGGTCAGTCCCACGCACATAGACATAACATGAAGCACAGCGGCCCAACTGAAACTCGGGTGCTTTTAAAATTGCATTACATGCATGAGAAGGCACTTGAAGAAAACCTTTCCAACATAGAAGAGCTGTACTGATCCTGAGATGTAATTCACTGCATCTGATCTCGTAGGTATGGGGTCTCGCTGACAAAGCCCAGAGGTCTTCTATAATTATTCTAAACTAGCTCATGAGCACGGGGAGGGCGGTAAAAGGAGCTATAGTCCTGTTTCCACTGTCATTATAATATGATTTCCTCTTTTGTGCTTTATGGAATTGTAACAATTATATTGTTTTTATGCATTAAGCTGCTCGTATTGGCTAGAGTACTGCACCTTAAAGCATGTTAGTTAAAAATAAACATTTTAAACTATACAGTGTCTCTGATTACTCACGTTGTGGACAAGTATGAGTGTGATCGAAAGAGTGTTCTTGTATCCCACTATTCCTCAGAGTTTACTACATCGCATATTCTAGGTTGTCTAATCATTGGTAGCTTTGCTGTAGTACGGAGAACGAATGAGACACTAATCCTAGTCGGATTAGGGTTCTGGGCACTGAGGTGGCTTTTTTGGTACACAACAATACACCGAGGTCCTGGTTTCCTGCGCATAGTTCTGTGCATGAGCAGAATCCTTACTTACATTACTCTGCAGCTGAAAAGTGATGTAAAGCTATGCAAACCTGGATTTGTGTGACTTTGTAAATGCCACTGCAGCACTTGCATTGCATTGCATCAACTTCCGTCACGCAAAGGCAATGCAAGTGCATAGTAAATCTGGCCTTTAATATGCATCTCACACATGAGAAACATCGATGTTCAATATGTTCCCGCTCTACATGAGTTGGTTTAGTTGGTGACCGTCCCTTAACTTTGCCTTTTGCAAAGGCAGGTTTGGAACATTCCTTTGGTTTTAGGTTTGGAACATCACCTACAGTCACACCACCAAACTCCTCTGGACCGACCACCACTGCGTGCACTTCGCCTTCACCACTACCACTATTCACCACCACCCTCACTGCCCAGCCATCATAGCTGGAACAAGGCCACCGAAGGACATCTCATCACCTTACTCAGCACTACCACACCACCGACAACAACAGACACCAACACCTCAGCCCGCAGCCTTCACCGATGGATCTCCAACAGCGCCAACACTTTGGCACTCCTCAAGAAGGCACCAGGCACGCAACACTCCAAGAAAGTCAGCTGGTTCACTTCTGCCCTCCATGAGTCAAGATACACCTGCAGAAAACTCGAGAAGAGATGGAGTAACAACAAAACCCTGGAAATGCACACAACCGCCAAAACCGCAGTCAACGCACACCACCTCCTCCTGAAAACCACAAAGAAAATGGCCCTCAAACACAGAATCAACGCCAATGCACAGGAAGCAAATAACTCTTTGCCATTGTCAAGGAGTTCATCAAGACCCAACAGCAAGACCACAGATGTCCGACCCTCCCAAAACCTCTGCAACAAACTCAGCACCTTCTTCCACCACACGATCAGGCAAATTTAGGACAGCTTCGACACCTAAGACCCTGCCACAAAGCCTGTCACCACTGCACGAAACTGTGCCGCACCCCAACAGATCCTGCGCAACTGAACTCCACTTACTGCAGATGATACACTCAAGCCCTTGAAGAGTACCCACTCTGGAGCCCATATCAGACCCTTGCCCATATCACTTCGTCGATAGAGCAGCCACTTCCATCGCCACAGAGCTTTGCCGCACCATCAACTGCTCCATCGAAACCGCCACCTTTCCTTGATGACTGGAAACATGCCGGGATCAACCCCCTGCTGAAGAAGCCATCCACCGACCGACAGACCTCAAGAACTTCAGACCCATCTCCCTCCGCCCCTTCCCACCGAAGATCATTAGGAAGGACATAAACGCACAACTCTCCCAGTTCATTGAAGAGAACCACGTCCTGGAAATCTCTCAATCCAGCTTCTGAAATAAACACAGCACGAGACCGCACTCCTCACCTCCACCGATGACATCCGCTCCCTCCTCGACCATGGCAAAACCGCAACCCTCATCCTACTGGACTGCCTTCGAAACTGTCTACTACCTCACCCTAACCATGAGACTCCACGACACCTGCATCCATGACAAGGGCCTGGATTGGATCCATTCCTTCCTTAATGGCCAAACACAGCGAGTCAGACTACATTCATTCCTCTCAGAATCTATAGAGATCAACTGTGGAGGGCCCCAGGGTTCTTCCCTGAGCCCCATCCTTATGGCCCCCCTCGCGACCATCGTCAAAAACCATGGAAACAACATTGTCTCCTATGCGGACAACACCTAGCTGATCCCCTCCCTCACCAACGAACCCACACTCACCAGAAGCAACTTTCACAGTGGGATGAAGACCGTGGCCACCTGGATGAAAGATAGCTACCTCAAGCTCAACTTGGACAACACCGAAGTACTCTTCCTTGAACCCGCCCCTTCAGACTAGGATGACTCCTGGTGGCCTGCCGCACTGGGAACCCCTCCCACCTCCATGGATCATTCACGTAACCTCAGCATTACACTGGAGTCCTTGCTCACAGTGAACCACCAGATCAGTGTTGTATCCTCATACTGCTTCCACACGTTCCACCTGCTTCAAAAGACATTCAGATGAATTCGTACAGAATCCAGAAAGACAGTCACCCACACACTCATCACCAGCAGACTCAACTACGGCAACACACTCTACACCTGCGTCACCCAGAATCAGCTCAGGAAACTACAGAACGTTCAAAACACCACAGCCAAACAGGTCCTCAACATCCCTGCTGCAGCCACATCACACAACACCTCCAACAACTTCACTGGCTCCCAGTCAACAAGAGAATTACCTTCAAGCTCCTCACACATGCCTACAAAGCTCTCCATGACGCAGGACCAGCATAACTGAATCACCGCTTCTCATTCCACGTACCCAACAGACAACTTTGCTCCACCCAACTTGCCCTGGCCACTGTCCCACGGATTCACAAGACCAGAATCGGAGGAAGGTCCTTCTCCTACCTCACCACCAAGACCTGGAACACCTTGCCCCTCCAACTTAAGCAATACCCATTGCTGACCCAATTCAAGAAGGATCTCAAGACGTGGCTCTTCAACTGAACCTCCATGCCCAGACGGATCAGCAGCTCCTTGAGACCCTCATGGGTGAGTAACTGTGCTACAGAAACTCCTGTTTAAGTGATTGACTTAATCAAGAACTATTGGATGAAAGGTTGCAGATAGGATGTCATTTCTTGCTAGGGCTGCTCATGGATTATAAACATAAAAGCACGTTTTAATTCTCTTAGGTGACAAAATACAGCCAGGTACGAAGCTTCTTCAAGCAGTCCAATCCAGGTACTTGTAGCTCGATGGTGGGTTCTGCTATATGACCTAGATCCCCATTAGCTTACTGAATTTTCAGATGATGACCCTCACAGTGAAATGTTCCAGAATGTTTGTATTTTTTGCTTCCAAAGATGGCTAAACCTTTATTGTACATTAGAGTCTATTTTAGATAAGACTGATATTTCCGCAGGTGAAATCCCCAGTCTCAGACAGGTTAATTATGTCCTGCTCCAGGTACCATGTGCCAAGCTGTTGCTACAATCAAGCAATCTAGTAGACTTTTGAATTGGTGGTCATGGACATGAAAATCACTGCCATCAGAAAAAAGGTTAATATATGCATGTATCAAACCTATTTTATTTCCTGGCATATTTCATCATCGTATATTGCACGGCTAAAAGAGTCAATTTCCTTTTCACAGTTTTACCATTTGGGGGGTCAAGGTTATTCCTGTATGTGTGCATCTATTGGGAGACCACACCGTCTATTTCAGGATGGATGGATTTATCTAATAAAGAGCAGCTGGAAACTCTGTCTTTCTGCCACATATATTCCTTTTTGGCTTTGTCTAGAGTCAATAGATGCTTCTACACATTTTGAGAGCCTCGGTGCTTGCAAAAGTGTATCAGGCATGAATAACCATCCTTAGATGCATAGCACCTCTGCACAAAATACAATATAATAATCGGCTGAACAGTGGAGTGCCACTACTTTTGCTCACCGTTTGAAGCAGCACAGTGAGCAGTTCTCCAGAGACAACACCATGCTTTGCATGCAGAATGTTTATTGCATATTCATCTAGGCAATTTGTAGGTCATGCCACATAGGCAAATAAGGACTTGTTAGGTTCTATGTCATATATGAAAACAAACAAGAAACACAAAATTGTCTAGTCATTTTTTTTAGCATACCTCTAACCTAAAAGTAAATACATACAGTATATTGCTAGACTTGCTGTCAGCAGCTACTTGTGACTGAAAGAGAATGCTAAAGCATCTGTCTAGTGTGTGCTTCATCTCTCATGGTAAGAAAAGCAGTGTTTCTTTTAACTCCTTGGCTGCTAACCCTTTTCCCTCTAGAATGATAAGACCTTGTTTGACTATTTAGGGTAATTTTGGCGTATTTTCCCTGAGTTTTTGCTTTCTGACCGCCCGGTTTTGACTTTCTCACTGCTGATCAGTGTTAAAATGCAAATGCTCCTGTTGTAAACTGTGTTATGGATTGGTTAGTGGGCTGCAGCACTGGATGGTGCCACCCACACCAGCAGCCTGTAAGTGTAACTCTGGCCTGCTATTGCAGAGCCTGTGTGCAGTCTGGGACTTTTATACACCTGAAGGAGAAGGGAGTGATAGAAGTGTCTTTATTTAGTGGCATCACTCCCTACTCCTTCAGGTGTATACAAGTATTGCCGGGGAGTCCGGAGTAGGTCAGTCCGTTACCCTCACCCCTCTTTTGTGTGAATTATTGCAGTCTGGGACTGCCATGTCGACTTGGCAAGTGTACCCACTTGCCAGGCCCTAACCTTCCATTTTCTTACATGTCAGTCACCCCTTGGGTAGGCCCAAGGTACCCCTGTGGGCAGGGTACAGTGTATGTGAAAGTTAGGACATGCCCTGGTGTGTGTGGCATGTCCTGATAGTAAATTACTGGCAATTTTGTTTTTCACTATTGCAAGGCTACCTGTTCCCATAGGACAGAATGGGGGGTTTGTTTATATACATCTTATAAACATAACTGTCCCTGGGAACAAGGTAGAAAAATAAAGTTTAGTATGCCTGAACTCAGAATCTAAGAACGCATCTTTTAGTGAAGATGATTTTTAGATTCTGTGTTTGAAAATCATCTCAGCTCAGCTCAGCCATCCAGTAGGCCTCTGCTAGGGTTGTGGATTGACTGTCTGGGTTTTGGATGACAGGGGCTGGGGAAGAGCCGTGGCTCCAGATAGTCTAGGTGGGTCAGGAAAGGGCAGAATATACCTGGGCTGCATTTAGAGTAGGGGGAGGTGATTTCCTTTCACCTGAATGGGCCTGGTCTGCCTCTGAAAATGCTGTCTCCACCTCCTGCCAGGAAGCCACACCAGAGAGGGCAGAACTGGTTCTGGCTGGGCACAGACACTCTCTGCCTGAGAGGACAAATGATTTTGGGCTATAAAAAGTGGTGCCCAAGCCCCTAAACTTTAGAGCTCTTTTGGACCAAGAAGACTGCCAAGAAGAAGAGCTGGAGAAGCTATGAGGAGGAACTACCACTTTGCTGAGTGCTTTGCTGTGTTGGCCTGCAGTAGCTGCTTCTGTCTTGGGCAGTGAAAGGACTAGACCGAACTTTCTGCAATCTACTTGTGTGAGTTTCTCCAAGGGCTTGAGGTAGAACTTACCCCCTGTTAAAGAAGTCTCAGGAACAGCAAAAGACTTCAAGTTCTTCTGCCCTCAGCAAAGGGGACCATGTGTTTTGTGCTGCAACAGAGGAAAAAGCAATCCGACATCATCTACGATGTCGCTGCCGACTCCGTGTCCTAAAGGCACCGCAGAGGGTACCGGCGCAACGCAACACCGCGAACCTGGTCGCAACTATGATGCCTGCTGAGGCCGCCACTGCTCGCACCGTGAACTTTGGGCACCACACTCCGCATCGCCTCGCATCACAGCGCTGCCTTGGTATCCCCAACGACGCTGCTCCACGCCGAAATTGACTCCTCTGCTTGCACTGTGGTTCGAGGGTACTGCTCGTAAAGCTATATGATGCCTCACCCGCATCCCATCACACAGTCTTGGCCTACCAATGCCGGTGCCATCGACTCCAGTTTGTCAGCCGACGACTTCAGCAACGAAGACGCCGCTACCTGCACCGTGACCTGCCAGCACCACGACGAGCACCGCATCCCTTCGCACTGCGGCCCTGGTCTCACAGACGCCGCTATCTGATGCTGCCATCGAACCGCTGCTCGCACCGTGACCTGAGGGCATCGCACACCACACGGCTGCACTTCGCACCACAGAAGAAGTGCAGCAAGTCCAAAAGCACGGCGTGTGATTTACACGTCGTTTTTTTGGACTTGATGCATGTCTTTTCTTAACGGAGCACGGCTACGGGCTGATTGTGGGCCATTGTGAAAATATTTATGTTAATTACAGCGCATTACGGTGCTGCAATGAGCAAATATTTTCACAATGGCCCACAATCAGCCCGTAGCCGTGCTATATTAAGAAAGTAAATGCAGCAAGCACAAGCATTAGCGATAGAAAGGAGGAGGGGAGATGATCCACAGGGATGGCAGAATCTGGGGGATTATTTGTCTCTGGTGCAGCTGTCCCCCCGTGGTGTGCATTTCTTTTCACCGCCCGGTGGTTTCTGGGAGCTGTAGTTCTAGGTCGCCATGTTGGAACTCGCTTTGGATTATTTAGGTGGTGATGCTTTGGGTGTGGAAACATAAAATAGAGGGGACAGTAGAGAAACTCGTAAGAAGCCTGAACATAAAGGAACACGTTAACATGTTATGGCTGGGGAGCTGGACAATGGGCATTGGAGGGGAATTAACTCATTGGTATGTAGGGAAAGACGTAAGGTAGCTCGGAGAAGAAGAAAAGTGTACCGTGGGGTGGGAGCCAGAGGGGGGCAGGGGTGGCCCGCAAAGGAAGCACTGAAAGAATATAGAAGGTGGGTGTGAGAGCCCCGACGAGCCGGACCACCGGAACCATACAAAGATGGACCGCGTTCCCGATACAGACAAGGAAGGACGCCACGGTCTAGTGGCGCGGACCCACCACGTCACGAAACAGCCGACGTCATCGGAGGTCCAGCTACAAGAATGGTGGAGCAAAGGAGAGGAGGCGGAGCTTATGGCTGTCCCTGGGAGAAAAGAGGCAGAGACAGGAGTGGTGGTGTGTGTCCGACGGGAAGAAATGCGAGCTGAAGAAGTGGACGATGGAATCGAAGCGGAAGAAAGACCGAAGAGGGGCAGATCGCCAGACGAAGGACCGGAGCGAGAGGAGACTCAAGGGGAGCCCAGCAGTACCGACCACAGGATTTCAGCAGCAGAGTATACCGTGGTAAAGCCCGGAGGCCCAACGACAACAGAGGACGTCCCGGGTCCCAGCGCCACGGCCCAGCCCCTGGGTCATGGGTCAAGGCAAGTGAACTCAAGGGGATCGTTTTGGTGTGGGCCGGCCGGGGTTGCATGGGGTTATAACCGAGCACCTTTTGGCTTTATTACCGCCACTCCTAGCCGTTGCCCCTACACGTGATCCTCCTGTTTCTCTTTCTTTTACTTTTTCTTTTTGTTAAACCACGATTCACAGTCTCTCCTGGTGAAGGTAGCACTACGGATGCAACCTAAAGACAACGTATATTAACCCCAGCTTCTCTGGTGTTTGTTTGTTTTCCCGGGGCCGGAGTACTGTAAAGAGCAGCACGAGAAGGAAGCGCTGAGAACTGTTTTTCCGATTGCTTCCTGTTCCCTATCAAGGAAAGACGACAGCCTACGAGAAGAGACTGGAAACCCGTGTTTGAATAACCCTCTTTGCACTTATATATATCCAAAGTCGAGGAACAAAAAAACGACCGACAATAAAGGAAGCAGTGGCTTCTTTGCACTTTAAAGAATCAAGCAACTGTGTTTGTGTTTCTAAAACCCCCATCATTCTCAAAGCGATTGTCCACCACTACCCTTTTTCTTCCACCTGGGTCACACAGAATATCACAGTGGGTAAAGTTGATAATGAGGAGGAAACTTAAGAAGAGCTTATAAAAGATGGGGTAACAGGTGGAGCAGTGTTAACTGCAGGCGTCTGAAAAAATGGATGTCAGCAAGAAAGTTGAGTTACGAGAAAGCGGAGATTTGAGCAAAAAGACCTGGTGGCCTTAGTGGGGATGGTGAGCGGTTTGTGTTAAGCATTTTTTAAAGTATTCATGTTAATTGCTGCAATTAACATGTATACTTTCAAAAATGCACACAATCTGCCCCAGCCACACACTATTAACAAAAAGCATGCAGCAAACCCAGGGCTTTAATTGGGCTGGGTCCTGCCGATGCGGAGTTTTTAAAAGCCGGTGCTGACACAGGTCCCAATCAGGCTCTTAATTTTTGTCCTCACCCTCAGGGTAAACAAAAATCTCAACTCTGCAGCCGTGCAACTGCTCAAATCCTTTGGTTTAACTTCAGAGGACGTTTTATAGTTTTTTCACAGTCTGGTCATTTCAGAACTGAGGCATTTTCAATATTATATTCAAGAAAGCCGTAGTTGTTGCTTATTTATCTTATGCTACTATCAACCACTGACAAAGTCAATAGTCCTGGTTTGTTGTAGGTACAATTTTACTTGTATTATATATCTGGATGCAATGACAGAGGCAGCACAATACCGGTCGGGCGGAACACTAAGCTAAGAATAGATTTTTAGCT
The DNA here is from genome assembly GCF_964204655.1 of Triturus cristatus. NCBI lineage: Eukaryota > Metazoa > Chordata > Amphibia > Caudata > Salamandridae > Triturus > Triturus cristatus. The sequence continues at coordinate 699,790,753 of NC_140585.1, read as the reverse complement.
TACATGGTTTTAAGCCACACCCTTAATTACATCAGGCACGCCCCTTTGAGAGACCCCCCAGTTTTTCAGTCAGTTTTGGAGCAGTGGGGGCCAGTTTTGTTACTGGGGGCAGTTTTGCAGTGATGCTGCAATATGGGCCCTCAGTAACAAAAGCACCAGTTGCGGGGACCGGTTTTAAGACGTAGTGCTTGACACTTGCCCGCCCCACCCCTGGTTGGTGGAAGCCAGTGCGGCAAAATTGCCAGGGCTACTTTGAGTTCCCAGTCCGGCCCTCCCTGCTCCATCAAACAGGCCTCCTCACTTCCAGTACCTAGATCATTTATCTGCACAATCAAGCAGGAACCCCAGTGTCAGTACCCTTGTTGCTGCACCCACACACGCGGTCGGGTTCTTGGCACACATTGCCGTGGCTGAAGCGCACAGAGACCTCACACTGCCGCACACAGAGGGAAAAAATTAGAGGGAACATTGGTTACAACCATGGTTGTTTTAGGATGTTATAAAATATTAAAATAGAGACCATTTCGAGTGGCATCGATTTCCCCGCTTATTTTTACCTCATGTATAGGATTTTCAGGGAGTGCTTAAAGTGTGGACAAGAAAAAAATGTTTGGGCCTGAGTTATAGTTTGGCAGACAGGTACTTTGTCACAATGGTAACCGATGTAATGAGGCGGACGGGCTGTCTGCTGCGGTGGCACCCCTCAGTTAAGCCCCCAATCAGGCCATTAGTCATTAAACCATATTAAACTATATCAATTTAGGCCTTTTATACTTCACATATACGATTAGAATGAAAACAAAATGTTAACGCATATTATAAAAACGATTGTTCATTTAGGAAAATAATTTAACTTTATAATGAAAATACAGTTGTCTGTCTTCTTTATTGGTGTAACATGCCTTTTCATAATTGAAGCCATTTTATAGTGAATTTAACTTTTTCTGATGATATGGGGTGTATGACACGAATGCCATTTTTAGCAATGGACTTAATACGACGCAGCTTTCGGCATGGAAATAACTGAAATAGCTCTCAAAGCATCACATGATGGCAGTGTTTCCATTTCTTGTAGGAATATTCTGAAATGCAGTTCTATTGTTCGGGCTGTACAAACCTAGGGAATGCAGGCATGGGTATATAATTCATGGAACGAGGGCCCTAACCAAAACGAACATTAGCGTGAATTCTTCAGCATTTCAAAATAGTTTTACAATGCACTGCATTTGTATGGTCTCCCTTTATTTCTAAATTAGAGAAATGTTTCAATGTAGATACTCATTAGGCCTAGAATAAGAAACAGAAATAATGAATTAACTATTTTAATTATTATTTTGCACATGAAAATGAAAGGTTTGCAGAGGTCTAGTTCTATGTTCCCGTGGTAATATATATATATATATAATTGTCTAGAAACATACAACCTTTTTGTACTAAGATGCGATGATATTTAATGCAGTGGCTTTTTGAGACATGCCATGTTTTTTTTTTTTTCCAAAATAAAAAATATGGTTTGACGTTCAATTGAGGCAGTGGTGGTACCGAGCAAAATAGTGCAATGATTAATATCCACAGATGAACTTGGTGGTTTCGTCGCTAATGTGCACCTCACCATCGGCAGTTTTTATTTAATTTGCATAAAACGTAATCTTGGCAGGTACTCAGGGATAGCTTTCTAAATCTCAGGGACCAGAAAGCAAAACGTGGAAGCAAATCTCATGAAAGTGGCCTTTTTAATGTGAATCTTACCTGTTCTGTTAAAAAATTCGTCCTTTTTGTGAAAGTTACTGGACGTTTGCATCGAAAACCTTCCGTCTATGCACAACAACGCATGTGTTGGTGTCCTATATATTTCCGTATATTTTGGTAATGTGCTACTTTATTGGTTTGAGTGCCTTATATGTTATGGATTGTTAGGGGCATATTTACAATAACTGGCTCATCCCTGCTTATCAGCAGGGATGCGCCAGTTATTGTGCGCCACCGCTCCGCCACCATGGATGTGCCGCATATACAATGCGGCGCACCATGGGGCAAAAACGGCACAGATATGTGACGCATCTGTGGCGTAAAAGTGGCGCATTGCTGGAGTTGCGTCGCAAGCACGACGCAACTCCAGCAAAGCTCTGGGGGGCCCTATCTTGTTAATGCTGCGTCAATCCTTACGCCTGCTTCAGGCAGGTGCAGGGTTTTGACGCAGCATGGCCCTAAAAGTGACTGAGTGAAATCTGGAGGCGTTCCTGCGCCGGAACGCCTCCCCCGCGCAGGACCGCCTACATGTGGTGCAAGGCTTTACAACGTGATGCATCTCCCAGATGCGTCACGTTGTAAGTACCCCGCACCATGGTGCAGGATTTACGCCGCCGCAGCGTGACAAAAGTGACGCAACGGTGGCGTAAATGAGGCGCAAGGGGCTTGTAAATCTGCCCCTTAATCTCTTGCCATTTCCAGTTTTCAAATACCATTTTGATCCCTCTGTCTATGAGGTGTACTAGTCCTAATAACTGTCTTTTTATATGGGTTTAACTCTTTTAGCATGTGCGGGCAAGTTTAATTACACTGCGTCCCCTACCTCCAAATATGACCGCAGGAGAATGTTTGGTGGCAAACAGCACCACTCCCGCGATATATTTTGGTTAGGTAGGTGCTTGCTGGTGACATTAGTAAATGGCCAGCAGGTTAGAAATTTGAATTTCGGCAAAGCTGGCTCAGCTTTTCAATATTCTGTCCGGTAAACTGAATGATGCCACTGAACTGGTGAGTGAGAACACAGATTGAAGACACTGCATACAGACATTGTTTGTCTTTATTTATTTATTCTCTTGAAAATATACGACATTTAGGCGTTCATTTTCAAAAAGTGAAAGATATATACGACTTTTGCTTTTGATGTGATGGCTTACATTAATATTTACAGATTCTGTTTTCAGATGAAAAATATATGCACGTATTATGAGTTATGTTTTCGATTGCTGGAAATAGTTGCATTTTTCGTTCCCCGATACAACTCAGCAGCCTTTGCCGTTCTTGTAGCCAACAGTTTTACAGCCAGCAATATTAGCATTAATTCATTTGCATATAATAATAGTAACAATAATAATAACACTAATAATACTAACAGTCATAATAATAAGAAGGATAAAGGGCCTCGTGTATTATAGGTCGAGTCAAAAAGTTGTTTTTGCATAGCGATGACTTTGTGACCCAACTCTCATTGTGCACTGCAGAGGGTATGCCAGCCCTTTGCATAGCAAAATGCTAATTGGATTTGGATTCAAATTTGAGAATATTACCAAAGGATTGCAAATGCAATTATTTCAATTCCATATCATGTAAAGTTTCATCCTGCCAGACACAATATAGTTTCAACCCTCCTTTGCACATACGGATCCTGACGAACTAAATGACACAATCCAAACATGACATGACAAATCCACTATGTAGAATCTTGTTCGAATTGTCTAGGCATAAGATTTTGGACTTTAAGGTTGTGCTTGCAGTACAAACCCTATGCTAGACATCATGCACACACCTTTGTAAATGTTATCTTCGGTATGTTTTCACACAAAGATCAATTTGCCGCCCAACTCATTATGCACTGTGAATGGTACATTAATCCGTTGCAGTGCAAAATGTTAATTCTTTTGGATTTCCCAAAAAACCTGCTTCAAGTATATTATTAAGTAGTAAGTCCTTTGAGACTTCTACCAAAGAACCGTACATGCAAAGATGGAGGCATGTGAAGTACAACAGACTTCCAACATTGTATTTGAATTTGCAAAACACCAACTTGACAACACCTGTCACTTTGTGGACACTTAAAAAAATTAATTGTTCATTTACATCATGGGAACATGCAACTATACCCAAAATACTCCACGTGACATTTCTCTACATCAATATATCTTGTAGTTTACCTAACTATAACTGCATCAATATGAGAGAACAATGATTTAAAGTAGTTTTACATTTTCTAATTGGTGTAATCGTGCCATGTTTCCAGGAGGTAAGGATTGATTCTTTGCATTTTATCACCTTTATTTTAGGAATAATGAGGAGAAGAATAATACATTTAAAACTTTATGAATTCACATTTACTTTTTCCATTTAAAATCCGACAAACTGTATCAGTTCATTGAAAGATGACAATAAAATGAATACATTTACTATTATTTACTGGTGCCTCTGCAATATGTTGATTGTATTAGCCTGATTGCATGAGAAGGTGTGTAGAATGTACGGTCATACAAGTGAGTGATTGTTTATCCCGTGGGCATAGGATTGTCCTATTGGAATGCTGGTGCACCAACTATACAGAGCGTAAATTGGCCTCTCTTTATGGGTGGACGTGCCTTCTTCAAAATAAAAGCATACCTGTTTATTGGCTCCATGACTGAACGGCCTTTTATTTCCTGTACACCATATTGATCAGCCCAAAAACCCATCATAGTTGGCCATTATACCAGAAAATGATGGTAAACAAGAATTCTTGCTCTTTCACCCTACTGCTTTTTTCTGACTAGCTAGTATCTGGATCTAGTCCCTGGTGAACAGCATTGTCTGGATAAAGCCACAAGGGTATGCTGAAGACTACTGCCTGAATGTCATCCATATTTTTAGAAGAGCCATCTGCAGTTATTCAAGATCTTATCTGGTGATATGGAGCATTAATGAAAAGTCCTGATCTCCCACTGTGCTGCTGTTTGTGCTCACATGCTGCCTTTGAAGAAAGGTAATGGTCTGGGTCAAACTACAGGACCTCTTCCTGCCAAAGGTACTTGCTTCTATGTTTGACACCTGTCCCCCTAATATATTGTCTAACTTTTTTGGTTACCTTTCCTGCATGACTTGACTGAAGGATGCTTGAGAAGACTTGGCTTAAAAAAGAGATGCCCATCATGGGTATATGATCTTTGAAAAGCCTGAAATACATGCAGTAGGGAGAATGCCAAACAGCTCAGAATTGTAGCTGTCAGCTCCCCTGTGAATGTAGAATCATCAGTTCTCTTGCCGCTCACTGATTAGGAAGATCTCCAAAAGCAAAATACAATGGTGCCGATCACGATCCGGTAAAAAAATAGCCCGTACGACTCGTATCCGGTCTTTTTACCGTACGAATCATACAAGTGCCGTACAAACTGCCAATTACGATTCGCATGGGAAAAAGACCATACGAATCGCATTGGGAATTATTCCCCACACGTCCTCGGGTCGGAAAATGTGTCCGACACGTCCTCTGACGATTTGCCGTACAAATGTGAAAAGTGAAGTCCGACCGCGGAATCACGATCCATCCCGTGCATCCGATGTTACAACCGTATGGAAAAAACACCGTCCGCACCGAACTCCCATAGCAACCATGGAGATATGTGCCCGCATACGCGCCCAACACTCCCCCCAGCCCCCGTACGTTCGAGTCGTACCCCCCGTGTATGTACACCCCCACCCGTGTATGTACACCCATGTACGTGTCGTACCCCCCGTGTACGTTCGTGTCGTACATCCCCCGTATTTACACCCGTGTACATTCGTGTCATCCCCCCGGGTATGGACAGCCGTGTACGTGTCGTACCCCCATGTATGTACACCCGTGTACGTGTCGTACACCCGTGTATGTACACCCGTGTACGTGTCGTACCCCCCCTGTATGTACACCCGTGTACGTGTCGTACCCCCCGTGTATGTACACCCGTGTACGTGTCGTACCCCCCCTGTATGTACACCCCTGTACGTGTCGTACCCCCGTGTATGTACACCCGTGTACGTGTCGTACCCCCCCGTATGTACACCCGTGTACGTGTCGTACCCCCGTGTATGTACACCCCTGTACGTGTCGTACCCCCCGTGTATGTACACCCGTGTACGTGTCGTACCCCCCTGTGTAAGTACACCCCTGTACGTGTCCTACCCCCCTGTATGTACACCCGTGTACGTGTCGTACCCCCGTGTATGTACACCCGTGTACGTGTCATACCCCCGTCTATGTACACCCGTGTACGTGTCGTACCCCCGTGTATGTACACCCGTGTACGTTCGAGTCGTACCCCCACCCGTGTATGTACACCCGTGTACGTGTCGTACCCCCCTGTATGTACACCCCTGTACGTGTCGTACCCCCATGTATGTACACCCCTGTACGTGTCGAACCCCCCGTGTACATGTCGAACCCCCCGTGTATGTACACCCGTGTACGTGTAGTACCCCCCGTGTATGTACACCCGTGTACGTGTCCTACCCCCGTGTATGTACACCCCTGTACGTGTCCTACCCCCCCTCTACGTTCATGTCATACCCCCGTGTATCTACACCCGTGTACGTTAGAGTCATACCCCCACCCGCGTATGCATGGAGCGTACCCCCACCACAACATTCTAAGTACGGAGCGCACCCCAGGCCCCAACATCACAACCGCATGTACGAGTCGTACCAAGCCACACACAAGGACAGCACTGTACAACAAAATGGCCCATGTACACACCGTACACACGCTAAAATCGCACGTACACAACCAGGACAAACCAAAACGACACAAGAATACACCATTCGAATGGCACAAAGCCACTAAACATGTCAAACAACCACTAAAACAACACATTCACTGACCTGCAACTGCCAAAAACAAACAGAGGCCCAAAACACCACCACTCCTTATAACACACCCACCCAAAGTTCAAACACAGCCACACCCACCAATGGACCAATAAAAAGGGCCCACACACACAAACCATGAGCCTTTGCAACAGACTCACTGCTGCCAGACCCCACAGACAACCTACAGCACCATATTAGAAGCTTCACCACACCTTACACTTGCACACCTTCACACACACCTTCGCAAACATCACATTCACACACACACCTGTACAACCACACCCACACACCCACAACCATCCACACCCCCCCCACCATCCACACCCACACCCCTCACCATGCCCACTAACAAGAATCCAAAGTTCACTAACCGAGAGTTGGAGGTCCTTGTCGATGAAATCCTCAGAGTCGAGCCACACCTCTTTGGAACATTGGTCAGACAGACCAGCATATCAGCAAAAACAGCCATGTGGCAGACCATCGTCGATGCTGTGAATGCTGTTGCGGACACCAGAAGGAACAAGCAGGAATGCCAAGCCAGGTGGTACGATCTGCGGAGGAGGGTCCGAGCCAAGATGACGGATGAACACAACCAGGCCAACGTCACTGGAGGAGGGCCGTCCCGCAGACCCGTACACTACCATCCCTGGGAGGAGAGGGTGATGGCCATACTGCCGGTGGAGGCAGTCGAAGGATTAGGAGGACTCCGAGACCCGGGTGAGTACACAAACAACGCACCTCACATGGGGGAACGTCATCCACAACCAAACTCACAAACAGGCACGCAACCACCCCAAGCTATCGCATGACTCAACCACACTCCATGAACACGCACCTGCCGCCACCATGCCCCATGCACCCAGCTGGACAATGTCAAGTCACAGGCCACAGAAGACACCAACACATGACACGGTAACCCGGATGGCGGGAGGGTGGGCCCCAAAAATCACATAGTGCAACTCAGAAGCAGACAACAATGCCCTCTGCCCATATGGCCTAGGTCACAGCCAGACAAACAGTGTGTCCCCACACAGGAAAGACTTGCCAGCAAATGGCGGACGCCTTGCATTAAGACATGGGGGTGAAGGCACGTTTTTGCACATGACAGCAGCTAATGAACAGCCAACACTGTGAAAGAGTGGCAGCACACACCACCACAGCAGCAGCGCAGACACAGACACTACACCCAATGGGTGCCTGGAGATCAGAAACAAACTCACAGCAACAAGCCAAGGGCCATTAAAAGATCTGCAAAAAGTGTGTGCCTAGGAAGCTGGGCTGAGGTGACAGAGGGTGACACACAGAGGGAGGGAGAGGGGGACAGAGAGGGAGGGAGACACAGGGAGACGGACAGAGGGAGGAGGCTGACACACGGAGGGAGGGAGAGGGGGACAGAGAGGGAGGGAGACACAGGGAGACGGACAGAGTGAGGAGGCTGACACACGGAGGGAGGGAGAGGGGGACAGAGAGGGAGGGAGACACAGGGAGACGGACAGAGGGAGGAGGCTGACACACGGAGGGAGTGAGAGGGGGACAGAGAGGGAGGGAGACACAGGGAGACGGACAGAGTGAGGAGGCTGACACACGGAGGGAGGGAGAGGGGGACAGAGAGGGAGGGAGACACAGGGAGAGGGACAGAGGGAGGAGGTTGACAGAGGGAGGGAGAAAGGGAGACAGAGTGAGACGGACAGAGGGAGGAGGCTGACACACGGAGGGAGGGAGAGGGGGACAGAGAGGGAGGGAGACACAGGGAGACGGACAGAGGGAGGAGGCTGACACACAGAGGGAGGGAGAGGGGGACAGAGAGGGAGGGAGACACAGGGAGACGGACAGAGGGAGGAGGCTGACACACAGAGGGAGGGAGAGGGGGACAGAGAGGGAGCGAGAAAGGGACACACAGGGAGAGCAAATCAGCCTTGTGGGGTGTGGGAATGTCTGCTCGTCAGCAGGTGGACTGCGTGCATGTAGACAAGGGTGGCCAGTGCCAGAACCCCCCCTCTTCTCCATGGCTAAACACAGGGCCATGTCACAACCTGTGCACGAGCACAACGACAGCTACCTGCATTATCTAAGTGTGTGGAACCACTCCATGTGCCCGCGTACAGTGCAACACGGAAGGTGCCAATGCATGGCTCTCCACACCTGCCCACTCCACTGCTGACTGCAGTCACAATTGACGCAGCAAGTAAGACTGTGCCACACATAGTTAAAGTCTCAAAAGCTGTGCCCAAGGGACATACCCATGCACAAGTGCACTGTGAGTGGAATGCTAGACAGATCAAAATTCCCAGAGGAAATGTTCCAACTTTGAAACTAATGAAACATGGATGTTGCATGGAACAAAATTAACATTGTCTCTCTCACACACAGGTCAACGTCGTGGTTCACCCCCAACACTGGGGGGGAAGACTCACAGGACCCGGCTCTGCGGGAGGCCGATCCCACCGGCAGCGACGACTCTCACCACTCTGTGGACGACCCCGACCAACCTGGCCCCTCTGGTGTCCAACGACCTGCAGCACCTGCATCAGGTACAACGGGGCCAACCACCACCCCCACTCCTGCCACATCCCAGGAGACACCCAGGATCCCTGCCCCACCACCACAAAGCAGCCAGTCTGTCCAGGAGGGACAAGGTTCTCCGGGCACCCAGGAGGAGGCAGGCAACACCGCAAATGCCATCCCTCAGGGGTCCCGGAGACCCGATGTGCCCACAACGGCAGGCCAGGCGCAAGTGGGCAGGGGTGGTGGGAGTGGAGGACGGCGGAGGCGCCAGCCTGACCAGTTGGCTGGGGAACCGGTATATGCCCATGTCCGAAACATCCTGGACACATACTGGCAGGACACCACGGGCATGGCCCAGGTTGTGACCGTCCTCGAGGGGATCAAGACCCAGCAGGCCCAGCAACATGCGGAGCTACATGCCTGTCTACTGCAACACCAACGGAGGATGGAGGACAGACAGGCTGAGCTCGTGACGGTGTTCACGGGAATTCACAGTACACTCCGTCGGATGGCCGACAACATGGCCAACCCTCCCTGTGCCAGAAGGCGTAGAACATCACCACCCACAGGGAGGGATCAGGAGGAGGAAGAGGAAACATCCGATGGAGCATCCCAAACATCGTCACGGCCTGCTTCTGAGGGTCCCCGCAGGAGGCCGGGTCGTCCATGGAAACAACCGTGAGGGTCGGCGCTACAGCACCATCTCCGAGGACACCTGGCCTGGCACCTGGCCCACTGGAGCAACAGCATCACAGCATCAAAAGACATTCTCTGCCACATGGCCTTGCTGGTCACTGTCTGACCAATGTTGACAAAGACTGTGGCATGGACTCTGAGGATTTCAAATGGCAAGGACACCAACTCCCCTAGTGAACTTTGGATTCCACACACCCGGAGAGCCCCTCATGTCAAACCCCCCCCCCACTAAAATAAAAAGTCACACCATGAAGAGAAGATGCCTGCTGGTTGCATTATTACCTTACCTGTGTCTTGTAAAGTCTAACCATGCCTGAGTTCTCTTTTGACTTAAACCATCCACACCCTGGGGCCTGAGTCTGGCACAGGACACACATGGGTCACAGTGTATTAGGCAAGACAGACATGGAGCAACATACACACCCGTGATGTGCCCAACCAGCTGAGGGGGTGGCCGCACAACCGTGCCGACAGACATATTGAGTACAGCAACAGTCATGCGCAGAGGTCAGGGATCATGTGGAGTGTCCTGGGGGGCACCCAGGTATGTGTAGACAGGTGGCAGAACCATGTCCTGCAAGCTTGAGTCCGGTGGATGCAGAGAATGGTGGCCTGGCCAACGTTGGATGCATGGGGATGGCACATGTCACAATACCCACACAGTCATGGACATCATGCACAATACACAGTCTAATCCCACACAAACAGCTTGCATCTTGCTACTCGACACATAGACACATAGCCACTATCACGGAAAACCATGCCAGACATGCCGGATGCACCGTGGCAACACACCAGCATTGACTGAGAAGAGGCACCTTGGAGGCATAGGGACACCTTTATTAGTCATGTATTCGGGATTGCAGAGGCAACTCGAAGTACACATGAACAGTTCATGTGGAGTAACATGTGGGTCCAACACTGGCACCCCCCTTCTGCAGCACAAATGCGTGATAGCCATGGAACTGGCACACAAGTGTCGGCTAACAGCTAAACACCCCCAGCTGCTCACGGAGAGCCTGCCATACACCATTGATCCGCTGATATGGAAGTCCCACAGCATGTCAAGCCAATGCAAACCGTATGTGTCCGAGGGCAGTGTTACACACATTGATGCCATCATCACATTCCACAATCCCATCACTGATGACTGTCAACAAGTCTGACCATCTATTCAGGTGTACCCAGCTGCATGTAATGTGTACCATGGTGATGCTACATGTCTGTAGAGGAACCAAACATCAACAGGGGCAGTGTGCATACATCGTGAACAACTGCCACACCCAATACACCCCTGATGCATCCCTTACCCTAAGGTGACTTCCAAACGTGTCCGTGCCTGTAACGCTGAGTCAGCACACGATGACGTGTCCATGAGGAATAGCAGTGCCACAACAATGCAACCAGCAGACGGCATGCGCAAGTACCTGGGGAAGAGAGACACACAAGAAGTCAGCCACAAAAAGCACAGCCACTTGCATGTGCATGTACTCGACACATGTATGGATGACAACATGCTAGGTCACAATTATGACTGGGGAAATACAACCATCACTGGCACCATCACTCCAGTGACACACCCACACACACCTCTGACTCACGTGCCATACATGCAGGTGGAGACACACATCGCAACACATGCCACACGGGGACCAATGCGTGCACACTCAGCCACTGGTACTCACCACTAAGCAAAGAAGTCACGTATGAGCCGAGTCCGGATGTCCTCTTGCGGCTCCACATCCTCCACATCACTAGCCCCATTGCCAAGCCCTTCGTCCTCCACGGGTGGATGGTCCTGGTCATCTTGATCCAGGATGAGTGGCACAGCTTTCTCAACTGCCATGTTGTGCAGCATGCAGCAGACCATGAAGATTTTGCAGACCTTCGCCGGGGCATATGGGAGGGCGCCGCCGGTCTTGTGGAGGCATCGGAATCGGCTCTTCAGGAGGCCAAACGGCCTCTCTATCACTCGCCTTGTCCGGCCATGGGCGGTGTTGTAGCGGAGCTGGGCCGGCGTGATGGGGTTGCGGAGAGGTGTGATCAGCCATGGCATGTTGGGATAGCCAGCGTCCCCTACATGGAAAGCACATGGACATAAGCAGGACAGGAGAAGCGGTCGTGCTGGAAGTCTACGCAAAATACAGGACAGACAGACTGTACCCACCAACAACACATGCTCGTTCGTTGCGCAGCTGCGTCATCATTTCAGGCACCCTGCTATGCCTCATGATGTAGGCATTGTGTGCTGATCCTGGAAAACGAGCACAGACATGTGAAATCACCATGTTGGACAGACACACCACAAGGGCATTGATGGAGTGGTAGTGCTTGCGATTCCGGTACGCTACCTCCTGTGCCTGTGGTGGTACCAAAGCCACATGTGTCCCATCTATGGACCCAATGACATGGGGCATCCCTCCCAGGGCATAGAACCCCCGCTTGACCCCAGTCAACATTTCAGGGGTAGGAAAATGGATGAAGTCATCCAGGTGAATCAACATGGCCTCTAAGAAATCATGCAGCACACGGCAGAACATTCTCTGGGACATGCCACCAACATGAGCTATGGTATTTTGAAAGGTACCCGTGGCTAGAAAATATAGGGCTGCCATTACCTTCAGCTTGGGTGTCAGTGCCGTAGGATACCTGTGCAGTGGTTGCAGGTGTGGTGCCAGTCTCGCCGTCAACTCCAGAATCAACCATTGGGGGAAGCGGTAGCACCGGATACAGTCATTATCCCGCATGGCAGCCAAGTCCGGAATTGGTCAGGGAAGAGGCGGCGCTCTGCAGTAATTTGGAAGTGACAAGGAAGAGTGAGTGCACCACAACAACAATTAATTAGTACTGAGCACATGTTAATCTGTCTATACACATATGCTACATACGGAGTCAGGTATGTGTCACATGCCCTGGACACGTATGGCTGCCAGGTGACACTCCTACCAAGACCCAGCTACACACGGAGATTGTGAACCTCCACATGCCATGGCATGGGATTAGCTGTGTACCAGTGCAAGTGAACAGCCAGACGCAAGACAGGAGTGACATACATCCACACATCAGCAGAAGTAGGATGTAGATTGCAGAGACTGGTAGCGGAACACTAGAGCCACAGGTCACATGACATTACACTAGGACAGCCCACACACCTTGCCATGAAGGTGTACATGTCATGACTCACCACACATTCATAGAGAGGATGCAGACATGTCCTTGTTACGCTACTCCGTGTCCCATGCATACATACGCACCTCACATCCGATACCACATGTGGCATGGTGTGCGGAACAGTGTGCAATGTCAATCTACACATAGACACATGTTGGTTGCTGCAACAGCTGCAGCTTTTGAGGGAGCTCCAACATCAACCTAATTTGAACCCCCCACACATACATGACATAGTCACATCGTGAATCGTGGGTAGTGACATGTCAGGTGTGGTAACCCCTATACCGGGCCTCAGCGGACACTTCCGTGTGTTGGTGTCCGTGCCATGCCTGTGACGCTCATCACAAGTGTGCAGTACGACATGCACACATGTCAAAGGAGTCAAGGGCATGCCTGGCACACATCTCACCGTCACACATTACATGTGTACACATCTCATCATACAAATGGTGCCTTCTCGACTCAGGAGTCATGTGCCACATCACAGCCTTTCACACCTGTGCCCCACACATGTAGTACTGCCCAGACAATGCCTTGATGTCCATCCATGGACAAGTATGTCAGCCCTATTCCTTCCTGTGTGCTGCCTGTCACCACTGTGATGTGTGAAAACCACCGTACTGCTGCTAAGAGGGCCTGTGTACGTTCCCATATCACTATGGGAGTGCTGCCGTATGTGTACCCATAGTGATGGTGAGCGTACAGGCATGTGTAAGGTCAGTAAGTACGCATACGCAAGAACACCCATAGTGGTACGGCCCGTACACGCGTGCGTACGTTCACTATCACTATGGGTGTCCTCGCGTATGCGTACTCGCAGTGGTACGGCCCGTACACACGCCTGTACGTTCACCATCACCATGGGTGTCCTCGCGTATGCGTACTCGCAGTGGTACGGCCCGTACACACGCCTGTACGCTCACTATCACCATGGGTGTCCTCGCGTATGCGTACTCATAGTGATAGTGAGCGTACAGGCGTGTGTACGTGCCGTCTCACCATGGGTGTCCTCGCGTATGCGTACTCATAGTGATAGTGAACGTACAGGCGTGTGTACGTGCCGTCTCACCATGGGTGTCCTCGCGTATGCGTACTCGCAGTGGTACGGCCCGTACACACGCCTGTACGCTCACTATCACCATGTGTGTCCTCGCGTATGCGTACTCATAGTGATAGTGAGCGTACAGGCGTATGTACGGGCCGTCTCACCATAGGTGTCCTCGCGTATGCGTACTCGCAGTGGTACGGCCCGTACACACGCCTGTACGCTCACTATCACTACGAGTACGCATACGCGAGGACACCCATGGTGATAGTGAACGTACAGGCGTGTGTACGGGCCGTACCACTGCGAGTACGCATACGCGAGGACACCCATGGTGATAGTGAACGTACAGGCGTGTGTACAGGCCGTACCACTGCGAGTACGCATACGCGAGGACACCCATGGTGATAGTGAACGTACAGCCGTGTGTACGGGCCGTACCACTATGGGTGTTCTTGCGTATGCGTACTCATAGTGGTATGGCCCGTACACACGCCTGTACGGGCCGTTGCTATGCATTTGGGGTGCCCTAGGGCCCCGGAACGCACCGTACGTGTGTGTGAAGCTCAAATTCACATAGGGGACACATGAGGGACAAGTATTAAGGCCTACATGCATGCTGGTTGTCATGGAGACCAAGTTTTAAGTTTGAATTTGTTCTGGAAGGTGCACAGCAGAAGTCAGTTGGAATGAATCTACTTTATTGCAATGTGTTTGTGGGGTTGACATCATGCTGAAGAAAAAAACACAATAAGAACCCACTGACTGTGCTAGGTTTGAAGGGATTGGAGGAAACATAGGATGCAAATGTGAGTGACCAATCACTCTGTACTCCTGTGCATGAAACAGGACAGCAAGGCAGATATAAGGCAGCCAGGTCCCATGAGGGATCACTTGCCTGCACATATTTCGATTCTACCACACTGCTGCTGCTCCTGATTCCCTGGAACCATGTCAAGGTCTGTGGAGAGGTCACAGCCATTCACCCTGGAGGAGAACCTGGCATTGCTGGATGTGATCCTCCCACAGTACCCCCTGCTGTATGGGCGACCAGGGTATCAGGTGAGTGCAGACGCTACTAGCACAGACTGTGTCCCTTTTTGGTGACTGTGACTTCTGCCATTGTGTCCAGGTGTGACACACATGCTATGTACTGTAGGGGGGGCCCAGGGGGAGAATTCCTGATGTCTCCCAGCCAGTGCCCAGAGACAGGAGGGGTGGGTGCCTATCACTCCCAGCAGTGCCCAGAGTCAGGAGGGGTGGGTGCAGAGTCCTCCCAGCAGTGCCCAGAGTCAGGAGGGGTGGGTGCAGAGTCCTCCCAGCAGTGCCCAGAGTCAGGAGGGGTGTGTGCAGAGTCCCCCCAGCAGTGCCCAGTCACAAGAGTGGTGTGTGCAGAGTCCTCCCAGCAGTGCCCAGACACAGGAGGGGTGGGTGCAGAGTCCTCCCAGCAGTGCCCAGAGTCAGGAGGGGTGGGTGCAGAGTCCTCCCAGCAGTGCCCAGAGTCAGGAGGGGTGGGTGCAGAGTCCTCCCAGCAGTGCCCAGACGCAGGAGGGGTGGGTGCCTATCACTCCCAGCAGTGCCCAGAGTCAGGAGGGGTGGGTGCCTATCACTCCCAGCAGTGCCCAGAGTCAGGAGGGGTGTGTGCAGAGTCCCCCCAGCAGTGCCCAGTCACAAGAGTGGTGTGTGCAGAGTCCTCCCAGCAGTGCCCAGACAAAGGAGGGGTGGGTGCAGAGTCCTCCCAGCAGTGCCTAGAGTCAGGAGGGGTGGGTGCAGAGTCCTCCCAGCAGTGCCCAGAGTCAGGAGGGGTGGGTGCAGAGTCCTCCCAGCAGTGCCCAGATGCAGGAGGGGTGGGTGCCTATCACTCCCAGCAGTGCCCAGAGTCAGGAGGGGTGGGTGCCTATCACTCCCAGCAGTGCCCAGAGTCAGGAGGGGTGGGTGCAGAGTCCTCCCAGCAGTGCCCAGATGCAGGAGGGGTGGGTGCCTATCACTCCCAGCAGTGCCCAGAGTCAGGAGGGGTGGGTGCAGAGTCCTCCCAGCAGTGGCCAGAGTCAGGAGGGATGGGTGCAGAGTCCTCCCAGCAGTGCCCAGAGTCAGGAGGGGTGGGTGCAGAGTCCTCCCAGCAGTGCCCAGACGCAGGAGGGGTGGGTGTGATGCACAGTGTGAGCCTTGATAATTGATTGTGTCTTTGCCCTCATTCCACCTGTGTACTTTCACTGGCACGTACTGCTTTTGCCCTTCCCCAGATGAGTATGTCCCTATGGCAAAGGTGCAATGCGTTGGCTGCATGACATGCCTTGTTGTAACCAGCTAATTTGTTCTCATATGTGTCTCTGTGACATGTTGCAGGTGTATTGATGTAGTGTCACTTGTTCATCCTCACAGGTAGGCGCCTCTGCCAAGGAGCAGATCTGGCTGACCGCCGTCAGTGCCGTGAGGAGTGCGGATGGTCGCAAGCGGCGCCTGTCCCAGGTGAGGAAACGCTGGCAGGATATCCGGTGCTGGATGCGGAGGATCGCACGAGTCCTGCTGGGGAACTCACCAGAGAGCCATAAGAACCGCGGGCGCCGCCGTCTCTCCCACATCCACAAGCGTGTGCTGGCGGTGGTATTTCCAGACTTGGACAGGCGCTTACAGGAGATGCAGCAGCAGGAAGGGGGTAGGTACATGTGTGTTTGTTGTGTTTCACCAGCATTTGTAAGTGCACTGTTCCATGGATACACTGCCAGGGTTTAATGGTGCTGTGCAGATCCTGTTACCCACAGTATTGCAGTGCTCTCCTGCCTCCCTTCCCCTCCTTGCAATGTGTTCTCTGGTCTGTGTGACGTCACTCCGTCACAAGGTTATGTAGCCTGGCACCTTCGCCACGTGTACAATGCCTGCAGCATCATGTGTGGGGGTGGTGTGTAACAGGTTTTGGGACCTTGCCTGTGCCCTGTCCAGTTCCGGTCTTGTGGGTTCCATGTCATTTGGCACTAATGCTGAGTCCAGACATGGGAGTTAGTCTCTCAAGTGTGAGGCCTTACAGCACGCATGTCCTATGTGGTGGCCTGTGACATGATGTGCATGAGTGTGCGGTACGCATAGTGCGGGGATGGTAGCGTGTGTTGCAGTCATTCCCATTCAGGAGCATGGAGTTGTGTGGCCACTACTGTCCCCAGGGGCATATTTTCCTAGGTATCATGTGTGTAATCCGAATATGTCGACAATCTCTGTGTCTACAGCATAGGTTGTGCTCTGTGCCATTGTCCCCTGGCCAAATGTATATTGACGTGAAATGTAGTACAAGTGTCCACTGTACAGCCTGACCTGATTTTCCTTGTTCATACTCACGGTGGACATTGCCTGTGTGTCTTGTTACAATCATCTGATGATGCCCATTTGTACATGATTATTAGGACAGGTGCACCTTGGGTATTTTGTGTGCAATCTTGAATTGTTGCATCCCATGTGTATTTTACCCAGACTAAGGGTTGTAAGTGCTTCCTGTGTCTCCAAATAATTGTCTCGTGTAGGGGGTGGGTGGTGCGGGCATGGCCTTCATGTCACAACCTGATATCTCCTTGCTAGGACTGGCCAGTGTGTGATGTTTGTCTGGACATGCACTCAAGGTGCAGTGAGCCAGTCATGGTGGGCATGTTTTCAGTATAACCTATGCTGCATGTGCCTCTTGTTCCTGGATATGGTCCCTGCTCATGCCTATTTCCTGCCACGCTGTGTGGTGCATATGCAGTGCTGGATTGTCCCCAGGGCCTTGCTCCTCAGTCAAAATTCCATTCCATCTCATTTGCTATTGTGTCATGCTCTCCATAGTTTTTCAGTGGCATGGTGGGTCAAACAACTGTGTCTTGCATGCCCTACATATGTACCTTGTTTTGTAGATGTAACTCTTCCTTTGTTCCAGGCTATGCACTGTAACCTACGTAGATTTGACTCATGTGACATATGTATACAGGTGTATGATTAATTTCTGTCTCTTCACCCTGCCCACAGCATCGTCGGGGGACACGGAGGGAGACATGGGCACAGACGGAGCAGAGGGGCCGAGTACCAGTGCCAGCGGTGACATCGGGGCTGGCACATCAAGTGGGACTGAGGCGGAGGAGAGTGAAGCCGGGGACCTGTCGACTGGCACAACAGAGTATGAAGCTGACGGGTCCGAGGATGATCTCTCCGAGTGGGCGGAGGCTGCACCACCATCTGACAGCGGCACAACATCGCACCCGCCCCCTCCATTGCCATCAGCCGCCTCCCACTTGCCCGTGTCCCTTCCCAATGTGCCCGGTAACCACATGTCTCCTTCCTGCCAGGCACCGCACCCCCTGCCCCTGTCTCCACTGCTGCCGCCAATGCCGAGTCTGTGGACATCCAGCGGCAGTTGCAGATTGGTCAGGCTGCGATCCTTAATGTCCTCCATGGCCACAGCCAGGTCCTCAACAACATGGAGGCATACTTGGAGGGCATTCATTCATCGCAGGCTGACCAACGCAGCTTGCTGAGGTCGATAGACTCGACACTGGCTGCAGCAGTGGGTCTCCTGCAGCGCTACGTCCCACCCCCTACCCCTGCCCCATCCACACTTCCCACTCCCATGCCTGTCCCACGTACACCCAGACGTCAGCATGCACCCACCACAACACACACAGGCACCACACCAGCAGGGAAGGTCCACCGCACACCTCCTGACACGCACACACAGGGTGAAGTAGGCACACCCACTGGGTCGGGGGGCAAACGTGTGACACGCAGCCAGAGTGGGAGTCCGCATTCCACCAAATCCACTCCCTCCAAATCCCCTCCCCTCAGCTCTCCTGGCCACATCTCCCCCAAAGACTCCTTCATGGCCGCTCTGTCCCTGAGCCCCACAGTGACACCACCACGCAAGCGGTCAAGGAAGTCCCCGGTCAGGGTGGTTGATTCCCCCCCCCGTCCACACCCTCCCCCAGTGGCGCTGCGACCCATCCCTCTGACCCCTCCCCCTCCTTGGGGCCTGTGGTTCCTTCGGGTGCAGGGGATTCCCTGGAGGACCTTGCTAAGGTGTGCAGCGAGATCCTGGCCTCCGCCTTTGGCCCTGCCCCACCCCCTGTGGTGGAGTCCTCCATCCCTGCACCCACAACGCCTACCCTTCACCCTCCTGTCCCTGCGGTGCCTGGTTCTTCCCCCCCACATGATGCCCTCACCCCTGTGGAAGACGACGGAATGTAACTGTGCAGGCAAGCTAGGGGACACGCATCCCACTGTGTCCCCCATCCAGCTGTGACTTCTGGACTGCCCTATGGGCTTTGTAATTATTGAACTTCCTACAAACAAGATTTCTTGGTTCATGCTGAATAAAGCAATTTATTTTTTTCCCTTGGAACACTACTGCTTTGCTGGTATTGCTGTTGGTGGGGCTGCTACATGGTTTTGGGTGGTGTTCATGTGTTGGGTGTGTGGGAAATGTAGTAGTGTGCTGGTCATACGGGGGACCCTGGGATCTGTGTGCCATCACACGGTGTTAGCTAGGATTCTGTGTTCATGTAAGCAGTTGCTGCATGGTGAAATTGTCCCAAGGTGTATTCCTTCCTCTGTGTACCCTGACATCTTCCCTGCAGGGTGTTCCCAATATTTAGCGCTGAGCTGTGTGTACATTAGCTGGGTGTGTGACGGACTCCTTCAACTTTGCACATGCATGCTGAGCGATGTCTCCACCTGCATCATTCGTGGCATCCTTGGTAGTCATTGTACTTGTGTATGTGGACTATTGCCATGACTTCATGTGGACATGCTTTCTTTTCTGCGCTATGCATGCGTATACTCCCAGCCTCGCACACATGTGTTACATGTACTGCAGGGTCTTTGTGCACCTGACTGAAATTTGTGGGCATGGTATCTGTGGCTACTCCACACTTGCGTTCCATGGGCACTGCTGTGAGTGTTAGGCACACACCCCTCTTATGTCTGGGCACTGCTGGGAGTGTTAGGCACCCACCCCTCCTGTGTCTGGGCACTGCTGGGAGGACTCTGCACACACCCCTCCTGTGTCTGGGCACTGCTGGGAGGACTCTGCACACACCCCTCCTGTGTCTGGGCACTGCTGGGAGTGTTAGGCACCCACCCCTCCTGTGTCTGGGCACTGCTGGGAGTGTTAGGCACACACCCCTCTTATGTCTGGGCACTGCTGGGAGTGTTAGGCACCCACCCCTCCTGTGTCTGGGCACTGCTGGGAGGACTCTGCACACACCCCTCCTGTGTCTGGGCACTGCTGGGAGGGCTCTGCACACACCCCTCCTGTGTCTGGGCACTGCTGAAAGGACTCTGCACCCACCCCTCCTGTGTCTGGGCACTGCTGGGAGGACTCTACACTCACCCCTCCTGTGCCTGGGCACTGCTGGGAGGACTCTGCACACACCCCTCCTGTCTCTGGGCACTGCTGGGAGGACTCTGCACACACCCCTCCTGACTCTGGGCACTGCTGGGAGGACTCTGCACCCACCCCTCCTGTCTCTGGGCACTGCTGGGAGGACTCTGCACCCACCCCTCCTGAATCTGGCCACTGCTGGGAGGACTCTGCACCCACCCCTCCTATCTCTGGGCACTGCTGGGAGGACTCTGCACCCACCCCTCCTCTCTCCGGGCACTGCTGGGAGTGTTAGGCACACACCCCTCTTATGTCTGGGCACTGCCGGGAGTGTTAGGCACCCACCCCTCCTGTGTCTGGGCACTGCTGGGAGGACTCTGCACCCACCCCTCTTATGTCTGGGCACTGCTGGGAGTGTTAGGCACCCACCACTCCTGTGTCTGGGCACTGCTGGGAGTGTTAGGCACCCACCCCTCCTGTATCTGGGCACTACTGGGAGGACTCTGCACACACCCCTCCTGACTCTGGGCACTGCTGGGAGGACTCTGCACCCACCCCTCCTGTCTCTGGGCACTGCTGGGAGTGTTAGGCACACACCCCTCTTATGTCTGGGCACTGCTGGGAGTGATAGGCACACACCCCTCCTATTTAACAATATGTACGCTTAGCACATACACGTGTGTGGGTTCGCTCCATGGGGGTACGGTTCGTACTTACACTGTTGGGGTGGGGGGTACGCTCCATACATACGCGGGTGAGGGTACGGCTTGTACTTACACTGTTGGGGTGGGGGTACGGTCCGTACATACACGGTTGGGGTGGGGGGTACGCTCCATATGTACGGGGGTGAGGGTACGGGTTGTACTTACACTGTTGGGGTGGGGGGTACGCTCCATACGTACGCGGGTGTGGGTACGGGTCGTACTTACACTGTTGGGGTGGGGGTACGCTCCATACGTACGCGGGTGAGGGTACGGGTCATACTTACACTGTTGGGGTGGGGGTACGCTCCATACGTACGCGGGTGGGGGCACGGGTCATACTTACACTGTTGGGGTGGGGGGTACGCACCATACATACACGGGTGAGGGTACGGGTCGTACTTACACTGTTGGGGTGGGGGTACGGTCCATACATACACGGTTGGGGTGGGGGTTACGCTCCATACGTACGGGGGTGAGGGTACGGGTCGTACTTACACTGTTGGGGTGGGGGGTACGCTCCATACATACGCGGGTGGGGGGTACGGGTCGTACTTACACTGTTGGGGTGGGGGGTATGCTCCATACGTACGCGGGTGTGGGTACGGGTCGTACTTACACTGTTGGGGTGGGGGTACGCTCCATACGTACGCGGATGAGGGTACGGGTCGTACTTACACTGTTGGGGTGGGGGTACGGTCCGTACATACACGGTTGGGGTGGGGGGTACGCTCCATACGTATGGGGGTGAGGGTACGGGTCGTACTTACACTGTTGGGGTGGGGGGTATGCTCCATACGTACGCGGGTGGGGGTATGGTTCGTACTTACACTGTTGGGGTGGGGGTACGCTCCATACGTACGCGGGTGGGGGGTACGGGTCGTACTTACACTGTTGGGGTGGGGGTACGCTCCATACGTACGCGGGTGAGGGTACGGGTCGTACTTACACTGTTGGGGTGGGGGTACGCTCCATGCATACGCGGGTGGGGTTACGGTCCGTACGTACACTGTTGGCATGGGGGTAGGCTCCATGCATACGCGGGTGGGGGTACGGTCCATACATATCCGTACCCATGCTGTGGAATGCTTGTGCGGGCCGTACCCAGGCCTTTGCCACGTGGGTACGAGCCGTCCCGCCATTGTTGGGCTGACGTAGGTGTGGGCGTGGTACGACTCGTACCCACGCTCTTAAGGCGTGGGTACGGGACGTACCTGTATAGTTGTGTTGCCGGTTCACGTCGTCAGGCACTTCCGTTGTGGCGGACGCTGGCTTTGCTGGACATGCCCCCACCCCCTCGTGGTGACCAGGGCATGGGGGTCAGGTATGTCCAGGTCATGTGTGCTGTGTGACTTTGGTGGTGGTTTTGTGGCCTGCCCCTGGTCTTGCCCCCCCCTTTCCCCCCCTCCCTTAGTTGTTCTGACCTTCTGCGGCGTCTGCGTCGGAACCTGTAGAGGAGGTCGACTGCTATGAGGGCCGGGATGACACGTAGGTTCGGGTCCATGTCTGTCCGTCGTGTACAGGTCCTCCTTGTTCGCGTCGTCCTGATTTCCCGGCAGTTTTTGGCAGCCGGAAAATATTGTCCGTGCGGGATGACGTCGGTGCGAATCGTAATTCCTGGTTCGTGAATGGCAGGCTGCGTGCGTCCCGACTTCACGTCGGCGCTTTCCCGGATCGCATTTGTATGTTTATTTTCATCGGTCGGGGTTTTGTACGATTCGTACGGAAATTGCGTTTCCGTGCGAATCGTAATTCCATGTTTGTATATTTTGTCGACCGGGTACGCGTCGGACGGTGAATGTGCTCCGTCCGGCGGTTCGTACCCGGTTTTTGCAGGATCGTAATCGGCACCAATGTGTTAAATCGAATATGGTTTTTAATGTGATTGTGGTTAATGTCTAATGGCCAATATAGCGTCTGTTTTCTCACTTGGATAATTTATTAGATAAGTTAGATTTTATCTCAAGACAGGAGTCTAGCATTATGCATGACCTTTTTCTCCCACTTCTGAGCAGCAAAGCCATTAAAAGCTTGTCAAATACAACTTTAAAAATCTCAATGTGAAAGAAAATGTTCAATCCCAACACATACTGTCCATCCTCGATCTTCCTCCTCTTTTATTTGCTGCTTCTGAGCAGATAAGTATATAGAGAATGTATAAGGACTGTTTGTGTTTGAGTTGTTTAATGGAAAATTTGGGATTGGTTTATTTTTTTTCACCAATTTATGGGTAGTATTTAAGAATGTGAAGGGTTATGAATATTTTGAGTATGATTGTTGTATGTTTGAGGTTTTTAAATAAATTTAAACTGATGTAATTGCCTGTTAGGATGACATTTCAAGAGGAAATGTGGTTGAAATCTGGTGGCTTACATATTGAGTATATTTTTAAGGAGCACAAGCGAATTCAAGGGCCATGAATATTAAAATTCGGCAGCACTTGATGCTAGTAGGAGCGTGGATCGTTTTTTGTTTTGCAGCTGCTCAGAGTACTTTTTTCCCCCATAGATATAGCTCCATTTGCAGGCAGTTCTGAGGGATAAAAAAGTAGATTTCCCGTATATATGAGGAGTATAGGACCTATATTATGTTAGCATGATGCATCTATACGTACACTCCCTGTTTGATATATATGCTTTTGCTTGGAGGAAACGTTTATTTCCTCCCTGTATATCTATTGCTATAAGAGTAGGCCGAGAACCATACAGATGCCATGTTCTGATCATACACGTTACAACAAACAAATGATGGACGGAATGCTGACAATGCAAACATTCTCCCCCAGTCAAGAGATCTGGGTTAAATCCATCGTTCTTTTGCCCACTACACCACCCCAGTTTAGACATGGCCATATTCAAATCAGTCTTGACCCTGTGCCTCATGGGAACAGTCCAGCCCAAACTGCCAAGCCATGTCTTCCCTGGACCGGAATCAAGCATCCTAGGACCGGTTTCTGGCTATCAGCCGTCATCAGCCCTGATAGCTTGACTCCAGTGGCGTAGTGAGCACGGGTCCCACGTCTGGGAATACCCATCCCACTTAGGGCGAAAAGCGTTACAACAAACAAATGATGGACGGAATGCTGACAATGCAAACATTCTCCCCCAGTCAAGAGATCTGGGTTAAATCCATCGTTCTTTTGCCCACTACACCACCCCAGTTTAGACATGGTCATATGCAAATCAGTCTTGACCCTGTGCCTCATGGGATCAGTCCAGCCCGAACTGCCAAGCCATGTCTTCCCTGGACCGGAATCAAGCATCCTAGGACTGGTTTCTGGCTATCAGCCGTCATCAGCCAGGATAGCTTGACTCCAGTGGCGTAGTGAGCACGGGTCCCACGACTGGGAATACCCATCCCACTTAGGGCGAAAAGCGTTACAACAAACAAATGATGGACGGAATGCTGACAATGCAAACATTCTCCCCCAGTCAAGAGATCTGGGTTAAATCCATCGTTCTTTTGCCCACTACACCACCCCAGTTTAGACATGGCCATATGCAAATCAGTCTTGACCCTGTGCCTCATGGGAACAGTCCAGCCCGAACTGCCAAGCCATGTCTTCCCTGGACCTGAATCAAGCATCCTAGGACCGGTTTCTGGCTATCAGCCGTCATCAGCCAGGATAGCTTGACTCCAGTGGCGTAGTGAGCACGGGTCCCACGTCTGGGAATACCCATCCCACTTAGGGCGAAAAGCGTTACAACAAACAAATGATGGACGGAATGCTGACAATGCAAACATTCTCCCCCAGTCAAGAGATCGGGGTTAAATCCATCGTTCTTTTGCTCACCACACCACCCCAGTTTAGACATGGCCATATGCAAATCAGTCTTGACCCTGTGCCTCATGGGAACAGTCCAGCCCGAACTGCCAAGCCATGTCTTCCCAGGACCGGAATCAAGCATCCTAGGACCGGTTTCTGGCTATCAGCCGTCATCAGCCAGGATAGCTTGACTCCAGTGGCGTAGTGAGCACGGGTCCCACGTCTGGGAATACCCATCCCACTTAGGGCGAAAAGCGTTACAACAAACAAATGATGGACGGAATGCTGACAATGCAAACATTCTCCCCCAGTCAAGAGATCTGGGTTAAATCCATCGTTCTTTTGCCCACTACACCACCCCAGTTTAGACATGGCCATCTGCAAATCAGTCTTGACCCTGTGCCTCATGGGAACAGTCCAGCCCGAACTGCCAAGCCATGTCTTCCCTGGACCGGAATCAAGCATCCTAGGACCGGTTTCTGGCTATCAGCCGTCATCAGCCAGGATACTGATTGGGATGGGTATTCCCAGACGTGGGACCCGTGCTCACTACGCCACCGGAGTCAAGCTATCCTGGCTGATGACGGCTGATAGCCAGAAACCGGTCCTAGGATGCTTGATTCCGGTCCAGGGAAGACATGGCTTGGCAGTTCGGGCTGGACTGTTCCCATGAGGCACAGGGTCAAGACTAATTTGCATATGGCCATGTCTAAACTGGGGTGGTGTAGTGGGCAAAAGAACGATGGATTTAACCCAGATCTCTTGACTGGGGGAGAATGTATGCATTGTCAGCATTCCGTCCATCCTTTGTTTGTTGTAACGATGTTCAGATCATATGCTCGAGCACGGGCCGTGATCATGTGTTGATCACGTGCAGTTGTCAGGCCCCTTCTAACTATCACAAGGATCACCGACTAGGTAAACGTAGCGTGCTTATTAGGAGAAATAAAAGGGTGATAGGTACCACCGATATAGATCAGACCGATACTCCATCGCATCATATCACCAACATTATGAAGGGAGTGTTACCCTTTTGGGGGCCTATGATTAAAAGCCAAGAAGTACGACGTTTGTCTAGAGTAGTTGAAGGGGTAATTACCACTACTGCAGGAATACTGACCAATATAACAGTAGAGCTACAGGCGACCAGACTCGTTTCGCTTCAAAACCGTATGGTTTTGGACGTTATCTTGGCAGATCGAGGAGGAGCATACCGTGTGATCGGCAGCTCTTGCTGTGTTTATATTCCTGACTTCGCCCCCTCCGTTCATTTGGCTATACAGAAGCTACATAGTTTAGCTTCCGAGATAAATGTAGAAACTGGTACGTGGTCTCTCTCTGGTTGGTTCTGGGGTTTGCTGTCTACTTGGGGATGGAAAATCTTGATGGTACTGGCACGTATAGCCGGTATCATATTCACGTGTGTGGGTTTGTGTACAATGTGGGCCTGCATGTTGCTCTTATTGCGTGACAAAACTCACTCCCTCTGTGTCTGGTCCATCCCCAACAGTGGTAAAAGCTCAGCTAGTTCAGCAGGAGCTCAAGGACCTAATACAGATTGAAGAGGGAATATTTGAAGATTGAACTGTTTTAGTTAGCTACATTATGCTAAAAGGGCCATTCTGAGGGATAAAAAAGTAGATTTCCCATATATAAGGAGTATCGGACCTATATTATGTTAGCATGATGCATCTATATGTACACTCCCTGTTTGGTATATATGCTTTTGCTTGGAGGAAACTCGTTTATTTCCTCCCTGTATATCTATTGCTATAAGAGTAGGCCGAGAACCATACAGACGTCATCTTCTGATCATATGCTCGAGCACGGGCCGTGATCATGTGTTGATCACGTGCAGTTGTCAGGCCCCAGTTCATCTGAGTTACTGGTAGCCGTTGAAGGTAGGCTGTTTACTCGACTGTTCTAAGACTCAAGGTCGCATCTGGTTTTGGGGGCGATAAGCGCATTCCTGGAGGCGCCATGTCTACACTCCCAGGCACCAAGACGCAAGGGAGTCACCCCTCCTGACCTCATCAGTAATAGATAGTCAAGCCTTTGTACTGGTCTGATGTGTGCCATATATGATCCTCTCTTGGAGCTCGAGGGCCAACTCGTGTTTTTTCCTTTTACAGTGATTATATGTGTTGAACCGAAAAGTATATAACCTCATGTTTGAATACGAGCTAACAGTCTTCTCGGCGCACCTGACGGGTGAGGTTCGGAGAGGTTCCTCTATAGAGTATTTTGTTTAATAAACTATTGAACCTTCTTCACTGCCAACTGACTGAATATTTGATAATGGTATTGGGACTATTGGTAGGTATAGTCCTTTAGTTCGATTTTATGTCACTTCAGTTGGCGACTCTGGTGGGACTCCGTGACTGGGTCGTCCTACCCGTAAACGGGTGGTAAGGACAAGGGGTAATTCTGGTCGAGTGGGTGGACGGAAACAGGATCCTTTGAAATTTAGCCATTTTTGGTATGAACTTACTCCGCTCTCACGATCAGAGTGTCCTCAGCTGCTAGTGACCCTTCACCGGAGTCCTACGGGCGTAACCCAGGAACTGACCGTGTTGGTCCTCAGGAGTTGGCAGTGGAGAACACGTAATTGTGCCTGTGTGCACCAGGTGAGTGGAATTGTTTTGATGTTCTTGGCATGCACTGTTGAGCAGTGCTTTTGAAGCACTTAACTGTGTAAGTATTTGGTGGTCAGTGTACCACGGAGAATCTTGTGGGTCTGACGGGGCAGCATTATGGTGGCTGCACGTATAGATGCTCCACGGACCTTTTGTGAATAATAGAGACGCCGATCGGACGCCCGGTGTGAACCATGTTTGAACATGGCCATGTTTTGAAGTTTATTTTCATGATCGAATGAGGAACGTGTGACGACAATAACCATGCCGTGTTTTAGCAAATTGAGTTGTTTTGGATGTTGTTGCCGCCCTAATGATACGCGTTTGGCTGAAAGTCAACCTGCCCCGCCTGAGGGCAGCCCAAGTTATGATATGTATGTAAAGCATGGTATTACACCTCTCTTGTTTAATACACTATGGCATAAATATACTAAAGATAACGTGGAATTACAATGGCCCTTAACCAGTGTCTTTTGATGAAAAAAAGATAAATTGGCTGCAGGATCGATTATTTTCTAAGCGTAGTCGACAGTCAATGTTTGACTCCCTAAGCTTGTGGCAGAAGGAAGCAAAGCGTAGACGTATGCGGGAGGAGAAAGTATGTAAGATGAAAGGAAATCAGACGATGACGCAGAAAGCTATAGCTTATGATAAAGCACAAACTGAACAAGGGATTGATTGTGCAGACAGACAATTTAGATTGCATGTGGATAAGACCTATGTGGCTAGGACTGAAGCGGAAGGTGAGATAGAGGATTTATTGGACACTCGTCCACCTCCACCTTATGCTCCACAGCGTATATATCCCGTTGTTCTCACGACTCTAGTACAGGCTCCTTCAGCTTCCGCCCCTGTTGTTTCCTCATCCCTTGCCTCTCCGGGAACGTTTCATCTCCCTCAGTGTCTGAGACAGCTACTTTATGGCCTGTTACCCTGCCGTCTTCCGTTATGTCCACAGCTGTTTTGTCTCCCCCACCCCTGTGTGGGCTTCCCTTTCTGCAAGCTCGACCTCATCTCCAGCTGTTTCCACTCCATTTCGTGCTCCGGGGGATTTCGACGCACGGAAGTTGTTTACCTGTTCGGCTGTAGGACAGAATGAGAAACAGATGATTGAGAATCAGTCATCCCAGTGGATGTGACAGCCTATATACACTATAACTGATATATGGAACACGCTTCGAGACTGTGAGCCTGTTATGCAGCAACATGCCTTGAAACACATGGCTGCATGTATTTTTACTCTCTAAGAACAGTGTTTTCCAGGAGGGATGGCCCCCCAAGTGATCTATGACATGCGGGACAGGGCTCATAAGTCTGAACTTAGCCCAGATGAAGTGTATAGAAATGTGAAGGTTTTATTAAATTATCGAGAACGGATGCATCAAAAGTGTCCCTCGTGAGACACTCAGCATCCTATGTGAGAAGTTCATCCTATCTTTCATCCTGAAATACCGGAACTAAAGGATGACCACGGCGTGGTGACTAGACCTCGTGTAGAGGCTCGAGTGCAGGAGCAATGGGTTTACACCCCCTGGAAGAGGAGTGAAGTCCTCTCGCTAAAATCACGATTACCCGACCCCCGTAAGAATCCCACGGCTTATTATAAAGAAAACAGAAGCGGCCACTTCGGCCGTCATGACCTTAGCTGACACCGAGCTATTTTTGCATTGTTAATTCCCGTTGACGTATGGCATCAGGTGCATGATCAGGACCATGCTCAAGAATTAGGCGGAACATGGGAGCAGATAGAAGATTGGGACAAGGATCGTAAGCCTGGAAATTAGCCGAAAATTGAATTATTGGCATTACCTGGCCGTATTATCATCCTTCCTTAATTCCGCCTCGTAAAGTGGATTGGGACAAATTGACCGCATGTAAACAGAAGAAAGATGAAAGTGTTTCTGATTTTTTCACCAGATTTGAGGGCGTATTCATTGATTTTAGTGGACAGGATTTATCGTTGGAAGGCGGTATACGATTATTTGTTAATCGTTTTGTGACCAATTTGTTACCAGAAGTCTCTGCACGGTTACAAGCCGCCAAAAGTACCTGGACCACTTCCACGCCCTCGGTAATATTGAGTATGGCCCAATATTACAAACATAGAAAAAATGAGAGTAAGGATAAGATGGAAAAGAGAACAAGGGATCTTAAAACACGGGTGTTGTTGCAACAAGTTGTTCAAGGACGAGGCAGAGAGAGAGGCGATAGAGGGTTTGTCCCGAGGGGGGCAGGAACTGGACAAGGCAGAGGGCCGGCTGTCGTTTTGGGAATAAATCAGTGTGCTTATTGTAAGGAGGAAGGGCATTGGTGATTTCAGTGTCCGTTGTTGACGGCCCAGAACGGGGCTATGAGAGGTAGAGGAAGAGGTCGGGGAAGTGTGGATCGCAGTGATATGCAACGAGAAGAGGCAACGCAAGTTGGACAAGAAAATAATTATTTTGATAATCCAAGAGGTAGGCAGTATTATAATGAGGAGTGTGCAATGGATGCGACCTTAAGGTATGCTTATACATAGGATAGCCATGGACAGAGTGAGGGCCAGGTGTCAGTACCCGTTGATCAGCAAGGACCTTATGTAGAGGCGCATTTGATGGGGACATCTGAAAAGTTTTTAGTTGATACGGGTGCAATGAATAGTTATATTTCTCGTTCCCTGGTCCCAGGGGCTGCTATGTCCGGGCACAAAATTGTTTTGGTAGGATTCTCGGGAATTCCGGTGGTGAGCCCCATCTCCAAACCTATTCCTTTTACAATTGGTCCTGTTACGATAGACACCCCATTTCTTTTGACTTCCCATTGTGGCGAAAGTTTGTTGGGCTTGGATTTGTTGAAGAAATTACATGCTAAGATTCATTGTTCACCTGATGGTGTTTACTTGACTATTAATTCCCTTGGGAAGCATACTTTGCAGTGCTTCACTAAAAATGAACCCCTCCCTCCTGAGTTTGCTGCTATTCCAGCAACATTGTGGGCCACTGGTGACACAGATGTAGGATTATTAAAGATTCCGACCGTTTCTATTACTTTGAAGCACAATGCTCGGCTTCCTCGTATACCTCAGTACAAAATTTCTCCGGCTGGCGAGAAGGCTTTGCTCTCCATCATACAAGATTTGGTAAAAAGGGGTGTGGTGGAAGAGACAGCTGCTAATTTGTGCAACAGCCCCATTTTGCCTATCTTAAAAAAAGCCCCTGTTGGAAGCGATCCTGACTATGCTGATACCTATCGTTTTGTGATTGATTTGCGCGAAATTAATAAAATAGTGGTGCCCCAATACCCTGTGGTTTCATGCATCACTACTATTCTCACTATGATTTCTCCTACTGCTAAATATTTCTCTGTGATTGATTTAAAAAATGTTTTCTTTAGCATTCCGATTCATCCTGATAGCCGCCATATTTTTGGCATCTCATTGTCTGGTCGCAGCTTCCGGTTCTGCCGTGCTCCCCAGGGGTACACAGAGAGTCCTAGTATTTATAGTCAAGCTTTGAAAAACATTGTTGAATGATTTGGTGTTGCCCCCTGGTAATGTGCTTTTGCAATACGTAGATGATTTGTTAGTGGCCTCTGATACCGAGGAAGGTTGTAAGAAGGCCACTGTACAATTATTGTCTCATTTGGCTGCTAATGGCAATAAAGTATCCCTTTCTAAATTTCAATATTGTCGACAGGAGGTGACCTATCTCGGTCATCTAATGTCGAAGGAGGGGAGGAGACTAACCCCTGAGCGTGTGACTACCATTTTTAATATGACTGTCCCTCGTACTCAGCGTGATGTTCGTGCATTTCTCGGCATAACTTCTTACTGTCGCCAATGGGTCCCTAATTTTTTCCTTCTTACTAAACCTCTTCTGTACTTAACCACTAAAGATGTGCATGAACCTTTACCCTGGACTGATGCTTGTCAAGATGCTTTTGACTCTTTGAAATCTGCGCTTTGTTCTGCGCCTGTTCTTGGTACTCCTGAGTACCGCAAACCTTTTGTGCTTTACGTACACGAGGTGGACGGTTGCTCGCTTTCAGTGTTAACACAAGGATTTGGTGGTAAGCAGAGACCTTGTGCCTATTTCTCGGCGGTGTTGGATAATGTCGCCAGAGCACTCCCTAGCTGTTTAAGAGCTACTGCTGCGGTTGCAGTGGCTATTCGACAGTCGGAAGGGCTCGTTCTGAACACTGACCTTACAGTGATGGTACCGCACGCTGTGGATACATTATTGAACAAAACAAAGACCCAGCACCTTACGAGTGCGCGTCTTACCGGATACGAATTGACTTTGTTTGCTCCACACATTACGATGAAACGATGTGCCACTCTGAACCCTGCTACGTTACTAACCCTCCCTTCGAATGAAAAGAACAATGATCTTCATGATTGTATATTTCGGACTGAGGAAGAAACAAAGGGACGGGTTGACCTGACTGACACTCCTCTATCTGACCCTCAAGGGGAGGTGTACGTCGATGGCTCTTGCTTCAAGTTACCAGATGGCACGACAACTGCTGCATATGCGATAACTACTCTTCACATTATAATTGAGGCTTCTCGAGTACCCTATCAGTCAGCACAGGCGGCTGAATTAGTGGCATTGTTTCGGGCCTGTGAGTTAAGTGAAGGACTGAGAGTAAATATTTACACCGACAGCCAGTACGCCTTTGGCGTGGCTCATAGTTTTGGCCGACTTTGGGCAGAAAGAGGTTTTCTTACTTCTCATGGTCAGCGAATACAGCATGGCCCCTTGATTTTGCGATTACTGACAGCATTGACGTTACCAGATATAGTGGCTGTAGTCAAATGTAGTGCATACAAGGCAGTGGTTGATGCAGTAGGGGAGGGTAATGCTTTTGCCGATCAAGTAGCTAAGGAAACTGCAAAATCCAAATTGACCTCAATGTTTGTGACTAGCTCTGCTAGGTGGGTGGCTGAAACAGAGATGTTTGACAATACCATGGAGAGTGTCCGAGAAATACAGAAAGAAGCTACCCCTATTGAACTGGCTCACTGGAAAGAGCAAATTGGGAGATAAGATGCAGATGGTTGTTGGATTGATCTGACAGAAAAGCAGTGGTGGCTGTTGCCTAATGCATTAGTGAATGCGGTGGTGACAATGGCACATGGTTCAGCTCATATTGGGGTGAAAGGTATTTGTGCATTATTAGATCCTGTATGGTACAATCCCAATATTTCTAGGACCGCTGCTCATTTGGTACAATATTGCATGGTTTGCTTACAACATAATCCAGGGGGCAGGGAGCCTGTTCTGAGTGGAAACTTTGCACCACCATCTTTGCCTTTTGAGGTGCTTCAAATAGATTATATCCAGCTGGAGCGTGTTAACAATTTGAAGTATGTCCTGGTCGTGGTATGCGCTTTCAGTAAATGGGTGGAAGCCTACCCGACAAAAGAAAACACTGCTTTGGCAACGGCAAAAGCGTTGGAAAAGGAGTATTTCCCTCGCTACGGATTGCCTCGTGTGATTTGGAGTGACAACGGAAGACATTTTAATGCAGAACTCATCACACATATGTGTAATGGACTACAGATTAAACTGAAATTCCATGCGGCTCGACACCCCCAGTCCGCTGGGTTGGTTGAGAAGTATAATGGGATATTAAAGCTCAAATTAGCAAAAATTCAAGAAAGTACTGGATTGAGGTGGCCAGATGCTCTGCAGCTGCGATTAATGTCAATACGAGTTACCCCACATTCTCGTTCTGGTTTGTCTCCGTATGAGGTCATTTTTAGGCGCCCTGCTAATGTTTGGGGCGTCCCGAGAACCAGAACTTTTCGTGATATAGAGTATCCTATGCTGACAGACTATTTGTATGCTTTGACTAAAGATCTTCGTTCCATTCATCAACAGGTTTCAGCAGTTTTGCAGCCCCTGCCGGAGGGTCCTGGACATTGCTTGGAACCAGGACAGTGGGTTCTGGTCCGTAACTATCAGCGAAAATCCAGCTTGGATCCTCGTTGGTCTGAACCGTTTCAAGTTTTGTTGGCCACGTGGACGGCGGTAAAAGTGAACGGCAAGCGACACTGGATTCATGTGTCACATCTGAAAAAACTACCCCTCCCTCTTCCATATGATCAGCGAATCCAGAACGGGGTTCTGACTCAGGAAAGTGAGCGAGTTCTCCGATTCATCCTTTTTTCTGACACCCAGGTAATTGGAGAAGGGCAAGGAGAAGGTGCACTGGGCTCAGAAGGGGCTCTGTCATCAGCACAATTGATCACCCCAGATTCTGTTGTTCCTACAGCTAACCCAGAGGCTTGCAGTACCCCTGTTTCACCGGATTCGTCATCCTCTGTTTTGTTCACTGATCAAGAAGTGCCTGGCCATACTCAATACAATCTGCGGCCCAGAAAACAACATGGTACACCAGGTGAACATATTAGGAGATAGGGAGAGACGTGAGTGATAGGGTACAGACCTGTGCTCTGAATGTCTGTTAGATACACTTCTGGTGTACTGAGCGAGACACTGGACTGAACACGCTGGGAGCATTGAAGATTTGTTTGCTCTGTTCAGAAAGAAAGACTGAATTTCATGTTTAAAGGGGCCCAGGTTGTGTTTTCTTCAAAGGTTGTGTGAGAACATAACTCCAACGTGAGAAGTTTGTTTTGGTATTATCTGTAATGAGCGATAGGAGCCTGCCTGTGAGGCTCTAAACGAACACAGAAAAGAAGTACCCTCTGGCAGGTTGGACTGCATTGCCCTAGTTTATTGTTGGACTTTTAGTTAGCATATATCCCTTTGCTCGTTTTGTTCCTGAAGAGGAACACCCTTTTGTACCATGATATTTCCCTACATATATGCCTGTTTTTTCTAGTTGGACCAATCGTGTTAAAATTGCATTTATAGCTACTATAGCAATATTGCTAATTATATTACTGGGAGTATTCATATATTTAGAATTTCGCCACCCTATGCATACTGTTTTAGGAACAACTACCTCACCTCCGGAACATGTGTTTCATACTTTAGCCCCTCATAAGGAAAGGCATTGTCAGACCTATGTGAAAAACGCATTCCTTGAAATGCTTCACCAAGCACACAGTGCCACCAATACTACAAATTGTTGGGTTTGTGGTCTTTTACCATCTGTTATGCACACGCACAACTTATTTAAATCCCTACCTTTGGCTCATCTGGGAAGGTGCGAGGCTTGGTTCAAATTGCTTTCTATGATGTATATGCATTACGTTGTGAATGCTCGTAGGTTTTGAGAGAGATTAGGAAATGATTTTAGCATATATTGAGGTTCATCAAGGATTCAGCCCCGATGGGAATAATGGAGAGAGAACCTTAGATCCGAATGCCTGTATGAATATGTATATAACGCATGAAAATACCACTTGGTTGAAAAATGAAATTTCGGACTTTGTTGAATTCAATTTTACTCAATATTATCGACACTTTCAGGGCCGTAATGTTACTGAAACTAGGGCTATTCCAGTGCCTGTATTAAACAGTACCTCTACGTTTTGTGTTCAAGGGGTAGGGTACATATCAGTAGGAGAAAGCCGATGTAATTACACTTATACTTGGCTTCCACAAGGTTGGACTGGAAGTTGCTACCTGTCCTTCCTGTACCCTCCAGTTTATATTGCCCCTTCTAACTATCACAAGGATCACCGACTAGATAAACGTAGCGTGCTTATAAGGAGTAATAAAAGGGTGATAGATACCACCGATATAGATCAGACCGATAATCCATCGCAACATTTCACCAACATTATGAAGGGAGTGTTACCCTTTTGGGGGCCTATGATTACTAGTCAAGAAGTACGACGTTTGTCTAGAGTAGTTGAAGGGGTAATTAACACTACTGCAGGAATACTGACCAATATAACAGTAGAGCTACAGGCGACCAGACTCGTTTCGCTTCAAAACCGTATGGTTTTGGACGTTATCTTGGCAGATCGAGGAGGAGCATGCCGTGTGATCGGCAGCTCTTGCTGTGTTTATATTCCTGACTCCGCCCCCTCTGTTCATTTGGCTATACAGAAGCTACATCGTTTAGCTTCCGAGATACATGTAGAAACTGGTACGTGGTCTCTCTCAGGTCGGTTCTGGGGTTTGCTGTCTACTTGGGGATGGAAAATTTTGATGGTACTGGCATGTATAGCTGGTATCATATTCACGTGTTGTGTTTGTGTACAATGTGGACCTGCATGTTGCTCTTATTGCGTGACAAAACTCACTCCCTCTGTGTCTGGTCCATCCCCAACAGTGGTAAAAGCTCAGCTAGTTCAGCAGGAGCTCAAGGACCTAATACAGATTGATGAGGTAATATTTGAAGTTTGAACTGTTTTAGTTAGCTACATCATGCTAAAAGGGCCGTTTTGAGGGATAAAAAAGTAGATTTCCGGTAAATAAGGAGTATCGGACCTATATTATGTTAGCATGATGCATCTATACGTACACTCCCTGTTTGATATATATGCTTTTGCTTGGAGGAAACTCGTTTATTTCCTCCCAGTATATCTATTGCTATAAGAGTAGGCCGAGAACCATACAGACGCCATCTTCTGATCATATGCTCGAGCACGGACCGTGATCATGTGTTGATCACGTGCAGTTGTCAGGCCCCAGTTCATCTGAGTTACTGGTAGCCGCTGAAGGTAGGCTGTTTACTCGACTGTTCTAAGACTCAAGGTCGCATCTGGTTTTGGGGGCGATAAGCGCATTCCTGGAGGCACCATGTCTACACTCCCAGGTACCAAGACGAAAGGGAGTCACCCCTCCTGACCTCATCAGTAATAGATAGTCAAGCCTTTATACTGGTCTGATCTGTGCCATATATGATCCTTTCTTGGAGCTCGAGGGCCAACTGGTGTTTTTTCCTTTTACAGTGATTATATGTGTTGAACCGAAAAGTATATAACCTCATGTTTGAATACGAGCCAACAGTCTTCTCAGCGCACATGATGGGTGAGGTTCGGAGAGGCTCCTCTATAGAGTATTTTGTTTAATAAACGGTTGAACCTTCTTCACTGCCAACTGACTGATTATATGGTAATGGTATTGGGACTATTGGTAGGTATATAGTCTTTAGATTGATTTTATGTTACTTCAGTTCAACGTGAACATTCTTCAGGTCCTGTCATGTCAGAGCTATTTTTGGTGGCACATAGGCCTTGTCTTTATGTTTATGATTGTTTCAAGGGGCGATAGGCATTAAAGGATGTTTCCATGTCAACAAAGCGCTTGGTAGCGTGTTCGTTAGCTGGGATCGGTCATCAGCGAAGATTTTCTGCTGTGAAGAGAGTTGTTTTGTGAGGTGAAGCAATATTTGAGTATATTACTGAAAAATAGTTTTGGCTCTGCAGCATTTGAAATAATTTCTATATGGAAGGTACTAGAGAGAACTGAGGGTTGAGAGTAAAAAAAAGATATTAAGAAATCTTTATTATTGTGTGGTAATTAGGAAAAAGAGAGCATGGAGAGATTGAAGAAGATGAGTTTTTCTCTGTGTCTGATGAGGATAATACAAATAGAGGACCTGGAGTTAAATGTTTCAGGAAAAGAAAACATGTGGATGATTCATCCCAAAAAAGAGGGAGCCCTAGCGGCTCGCAAGGAGTTGGTGTCCAAAGCGAATAACACTCTTTACAACGTATGCGTTTGCAACGCAAGTCGTTACAATGACGCATTGTTACGTTGCATGGCATTACAAAGCAAGTCATTGTAACGACTTGCAGTAAGGGGGCGCTGGAGTTTTGAATAGAATAATTTACTATTCCAGCTCCAGTGTGTACAACAGTAGGGAAGGTGTTGTATTGAAAATCCAACAAATCCAACACCTTCTGACCCCTACCGCAAGTCTTTGTAACGACTTGCGCTGTTATGGCATGTGATGCAACAAAGCATCACTGTAACAACTTGCGTTGTAAATGATGCATTGTAAAAGTTGTTTACCATCCGACGTGGCATGCAAGGTGGTCAGTTTTACACTGGGAGAGGTGAAAGATTCAGGTGTGATTTGGATGTGAGAGGAGACAGAGCTAGTGAGGAGTTGGGTGAATATATTATTGATTTGGAATATAAAGACAAATTAGATGATGAAGGAGATATGGGCAGTAAGCTAAAGACTAAAGATTCTTTGACAGTGATGGACTCTTTTCGGGAAAAGTGTTTGACCCAAAAGAAATAAGGTTTCCCAGACGCAAGGATTGGTGGCCCATAGAAGATGTGACTGAGAATATAAGGGCAGGATGTCATAAGTCCTTGCAGAAAGAGGAACACAATATCACGAAGGCTGAGTGTTTGAGGCCAGTCATTGATGATAAGGTGACCATAACTCCAAATATGGATCCTGATTTGTTAATGCACATGTTCAAGTTGGGTAAGGATCCAAGGAAGGTGTTAGAAATATTTCTCAAAATTTGTGAAGACAAATTATTGAATGTGTTACGACCCCTGGCTAAAGATTTTGACCTGGTGGACGGGGCATTCCTTAAAGGTTCTGCGGTTGACTCAATTTTATTAAGAGAATGGTGCCAGAGGGCAATCTGTATGTTAGGGAATTCAAACGCATGCCTTCTGGCAGAAAAGCAGAAGACTTTGCTCATGAGGATTAATCCTAAATTGAACTAGCAAAAATAGAGTTGTCAGAGGATCAGAAGGGGTTTCCTTTTGGAGATGGTTTGGCGAGGTCTTTAACTAAATATGTTAAGACATTCACAAGTCTGGATAAGGTGCAGTATTCCATACACAGGGTATTTTTGAGTGGAAGTTTTTATGACAGGGACCATAGGAGATGGCACCCTAGTGGCCGAGTAGGATTCAGGACCCACTATCACAATACTTCAGACCAAGGTTTTGAATCATACAGCGGAAATCCTGGCGGAGAACAATAGGAAGAAGAGGTAATCAAGGCAGGGGGCTGTCCTTTAATCAGAGTCAGGGGCAAGGTGAGTATGAAGACAATTTCTGGTTCTATCCCTTCAAGTGTGGGAGAAAGGTTGCAGTATTTCAAAAGTCAGTGGCAGTTGATAACAAAAGATGCATGGATTTTGCAGGCAATAGAGGGTTATCGAATAGAGTTCGAAATACAGACTTGCCAACTATCGGAACCAACAAAGTTGGTGTTTCAGGAGGATGTGCAAAAGGTGGTTCAGCAAGCGGTAAGTCAGATGCTGGACAAGAATTCTTTTTGGTAATTTTCAAAGGACAAAAAGGTGTTTGTAATTACCTGTTTTTGGTAGAGAAAAAAGACAAGGGTTGGAGGCCAGTAATAAACTTAGAGAATTTGAATTGGTACGTGACATATAGGCATTTCAAAATGAAAGGGATTCATTTGTTGAGAGGTTTAATACAGGGCAAAGATTGGATGGTGAAAATAGATCTACAAGATGCATATTTCACAATTCCAATTGCAGAGGACAGTCAAGGATACTTACAGTTCAGATGGAGAGAGAAGCTGTATCAGTTTTAAATACTTGCTTTCGTTTTGTCAGCAGCTCCATTGTGCTTCATGAAGCTGATGCGTCCTGTGGTAGGTTTCTTGAGAGAAAGGGGTATATGGACGATCCTTTATATAGATGACATGTTGATAATGAACCAAGAATTAGAAGAGTTACGCAGAGATTTGGACCTAGTTGTAAGTTTATTATAGAGTTTGGGATTTGTCAGAAATATGGAGAAATTGGTGATGGTACCGACACAGTCTATGGAATTTCTAGGTTTCGTAGTAAACTCGGTGGTAAGTCAGTTACGGTTGCCAGAAAAGAAAGTGAAGAAAATAATACAGGAGGTGAGTTCTATATCAAGGAAGTGCAAAGTGAAAATGAGGGAATTGGCTTGAATGATAGGTCTATTCCGCAACGGCAGGCGGAGGTAAACATGGTGGGGCAGTGGGATGGGGAAGGGTGGGGTGGGAGCGGGGGAAGTCAACAGACGACGGTATAGGTATAAATAAGTATATAAATAACACCGATTCTGTCATCTGTCGGCTTCCCCACCCACCGCGCGCTGCCCACCACCTCACCACCTCACCACATTTACCTCTGCCGGCCGCCACCGGGTCTATTGACCTCTTCGATTCAATCAGTATTTCTGGGTCCTTCACATTACAGAGCCCTTCCAAGGTTGAATACTTTTGGACTGGCACAAGATTTGTGGTATGGAGACTCGGTTTGTCGGGACAGAGAACCAAGAAAAGAGTTACAGTGGTGAAAAGAGAATTTGGAGGCTTGGAATGGAAAGGCGATATTAGAACAAAACCAGAGTTTGTGTTAGAGACTGATACATGCAGTTATGGATGGGGGGCATCCTGTTTGGATAGGAAACAGGAGGAGTATGGTCATTGGCGGAAAGGAAGGATCATATAAATTGTCTGGAAATGCAGGCCCTTTTGTTACCCATTCAGTTTCAGGAGGAATTTGCAAAAAAGTTCAGTACTTTTAAAGATGGACAATGTCACAGTAATGACTTATATAAACAAGTTGGGTGGCAGCAGTTCATAGAAGTTGTCAGAGTTGACAAACGAGATGTGGGAATTTAGTTTGGAACATAAAATAGATCTCAGAGCAGAGTATCTTCCTGTAAAGCAGAATGTAGTGGTGGACTGGAATTTCATGAATGTGATAAATTACAGCAACTGGAAGTTGAAAGCAGAAGTTTTTTAGAGTATTGTGAGAGCAATGGGTATTTTGGATGTGGATCTTTTTGCTTCCAGGTTGACCTTTCAACTGCCAACATATCTGAGTTGGAGTCTGTCTTTATCCAGTAGCAATAGGTGCTTTTCTACAAGATTGGTGCGATTTTTCGGTGATACAGAGAGTGTTGTCCAGAGGAAAAGGCAGAGATGCCAGTTAGTTCTAGTGACGGCTTTTTGGAAGACTCAGTCTTGCTTCCCGTCCGTGATGGAGTTTGCAGTGGAGCAACCATATTTGATAACGTCGTTCAAAGAACTGTTGTCGGTTGTAGAAGGATAGGAAGATCCTTTAGTGGAGTCGGGTTCTTTCAATCTACTATTCTGAAGGATTTCAGGGCTTCTAGAGCATGCATTGGACTTTCGGAGTCAGCTTCAAGTCTGCTCAATGAGTCATGGGCTCCAGGGACCAGGGAGAGGTATAGAGGAATTTGGAAGGTGTGGTTACATTGGTGCATGCCAAGGGATTTGGATCCCATGGAGGCAGATGATCTAGAGGTAGCTAATTTTTTAGCAGAGTTATTTGAGAAGGGGCTGCCATACAGAACAGTGAAT
The DNA here is from genome assembly GCF_964204655.1 of Triturus cristatus. NCBI lineage: Eukaryota > Metazoa > Chordata > Amphibia > Caudata > Salamandridae > Triturus > Triturus cristatus. The sequence continues at coordinate 699,750,090 of NC_140585.1, read as the reverse complement.
TGTTATAGGTCAGCTGTAGCAGCAAGGCATTCTTTAACCCCTTCTGTGCCCATGATGAGATAGTCTCGTCATGGAGCGCGGTTGCGCTGTGCCCATGACGAGACTATCTCGTCATGGACCCCGCCCGCTAATACAATGCCCGGCACAGGAGGGGGAAAGGGCGGGGCACTCAAGGGGTTAATTCAGGGTGTTTCTGTGGGTAAGAGTCCCTTTCTCTGTAGAGTAAGGAAAGGGATTCATTTGAGGAGACCACCTAAAGTGAAATATCAGACTTTATTGGATGTAGATTTGTTTCTATGCATGTTTGAGAGTTGGCCAAGCAACAAGTATCTGGAGGTAAGGGAGTTGAGTTGGAAGTTGGCCATGTTATGTCTGATTTTTTTCAGGAGAGTTTCAGATGTAAAGGCATTGGAAGTATCTTGTAGATTTTTCAGCCAGATGGTGTGGTTTTTGATGTGTGCAAATGGACAAAGACGATGTATAGTTCGAGTTTTTTTTATCCAAGATTTGATTAATCTCCAAATCTTTGTGTAGTTCGATGTCTGAAGGTGTACGAATGTAGCATGTTGGATAAGAGGAGTGCTGGGGTTGAGCAACTGTTAACTTTTTATGTGAAGCCTTTGAGGGCAGTATCAAATGATACGATTGCAAGGTGGGTGAAGGAGACCATGAAGGAGGCGGGAGTGGATGTGTCCAATTTTTCAGCTCCTTCAGTCAGAGGGGATATGGCAAGTAAGGTTTGTATGATGGGAGGTCTGTTGAATGACATATTAAAAGCAGCAGATTGGTCCTCGGCAGAGACTTTTAGGAAATGTTATTTTCGAGGTGTGGATCATGTTTCAAAATGTGTTTTGAAGAACTTTGAACATGCATAATGCTAGCCTCCTGTATTGACATAAAATGACGATTCTCATAGGTTCACTGAATAAAGAATTGAGGGCCAAATGTACAACCGTTTTTGCATGCACAAACAGGTTTGTGAACCAGTTTTCCCATGCAAAAACAGAATGGGGAATGTACAAACCCTATTTTGCGAGTCGCACTTTTTTATGACTCGCAAAATAGGGGTTTGCAACTCGATATTAGGAAGGGGCGTTCCTTTCCTAATAGCGAGCGCAACCCTATGTAAGAATATTTTGTGTCCGCAATTGTGGGTACAAAACACTTGTAAATTACCACCCTCTTCAAGAGGGTGGTAATGCACTTGCAAAATGGAAGGGGTCCCCAGGGGACCCCTTCCCCTTTACAAATGCAGGGCAGAATATTTTTAAGGGCAGGTTTATCAGATATCAATGGCTGGTATGCAATATGTTATTCATCTAGTAAGTAGATTCCTACAGTGGAAGCCCAGATACATTTACAAAAGATACTATCATAGAATTTTGACAGATTGGTCACCAGTCAAAGAATTACAGAATCCTCTTACTTGGGACAGGAAATGATTTATTTTAAAACAACATGTGCCTCGTGATTTCCGAGCTAGAAAGGATCAGTGAACTGAGAAATCACATCATTGTTATATGTACTATTTACTTAGGCACTAAGCATATGTGTTTCTCAGAAGTTTATAATGTAGATGAGACAGATATTTATTTATTTTTGGAGTTTTAAATAGATATTGTTTTTTATAAAATGTTTATTTTGGATACAAAGATCCATAAAACACAGTAGAGCAAATTGCCAGATAAGTACAATACAACCAGAAATATTGTACAAATGTTAGTCCAACAATAAGATGAAAAATAAATAAATACATAAAATAAGAGAGCTTCAAAGGAAATGGAGAAGCATTCTATAAGATACATAAGTAAAGTGTACTTTTAAAACATCATTGCTTCAGCACTTTGACACAGCGAATGTGGATAATCCAGGCAGCATGAAAAAATTTCATCATCCCAACAACAATTACCTCTCTCATGTTCGGAGTTAAAGTGCATGGTGCATGAACATAGTGTTGAAAGCCCAAGAGATTACATACTGGGCTCAGCCATAGTTTTCATGGTCTATCATAGGCTGGACAGGAAAAGGCAAAGTGGTGCAGAGTTTCCGTCGCTGAATTACATGAGGGACACGTTAGAACTGCAACACCGCACACCCCATTTTATACAGAGGTCATTTAACGGCAAAACCCATACCTGCATTTTAAAATGAGTTGCAAAGGAATGGGACATGGGATAAGTGAGGGAGAGCTTAATGTCTGAAAAACTAATCAGTGAGACTACCTAAATCCATCATAAGCTTGGAGAAAGGGGAGACAAGCGACGCAAGGCAATTGGACATTAAGGACCGTCTCAATCTTATTCTGGATGAAATTCGTGAGATGAAGAGGGCCCAGAAAATCGAAACTGCTATAGTGTATCAACGTCTGGGGAAAATTGAAGAGGTGATGCAGGGCTTCCCTATTAGACTCCAGGAGGCCGAAGCCAGAGTCTCGCTCCTGGAGGACCAGATAGTTACCGTGACTAAAGACATGAAAGCAGCCGCAATTAAAGAGAGACATCTTGAAAGCAAGATTGAGGATCTTGAGAATCACTCACGGAGATCCAATCTACGGATAGTCGGAGTTCCTGAGGGAATTGAAAAGTCCCAGCCACTCCAATGGGTGGAATCCTTTATTAAACAGACTGTTCTTCCTGAGTTCGAAGGAGACCTCACAATTGCAAGGGCACATCATGTACCAGCACAACCTTTCCCGAACTCTCCAATGCCATGAACAATTTTGGTAAATCTTATGGACTTCCGAATTAAAGAAAGAATAATTACAAGAGCAATTCAGCAGAGGCAGTTCTCTGTAAATGCTACCACCAAATGTCGTATCTATTCTGACATGAGTGCCTCTGCTGCGCGTAAAAGAAAAGAATTTGTTAAACTCTTGCAACTCTTTAAAACTCATGGCGCCCAAGCATCAATTGCACAACAATCCAAACTAAAAGTTCTTGTCAAGGGCAAGTTTTTCTTGTTTTCAGATCCGGATGAAGCCCAGGCATTATTAGAAGAAATTTCAAAGGGGGACTAAGTTTAACAGGAGTTGTTCATGGAAAGAAGGAGAGAAAGAAAAAAAAAGTTGTGGCCTAGTTTGATTTTCATAAATAACTCTTAATTTTTAAGGTTTTTAGTTAATTCACAAAAGCTGGGGTGGGGTGGGGTTGTGGGTCACGAAGGGTGTAAGGTCAAGACACCCCAGGGTGTAGTAGGGCGGGTAGTAATGTGGTTAGTGTGGCTGGAAGGGGATATTCCACATTCTAGGGAGGGTTTTTTTTTTCTAGGGGTTGGAGGGCTAGGGGGGGGCGAGGGTTCACATATGGCAAAGGGGGGAAAACAGAGCAAGAGGTTTTTGGAATAAGGTTACTATTAGAATTTATATTAAAAGGCAAGGCAGAAAATTGATCATGAATAGATGGATAGATGGTTAGGGAATTGAATAGATGTAAGATTCTATCAGCCAACGTAAATGGTATACTGAATAAAAAGAAGTATGGCGCTTTAATTAGATGGCTAACTTCATTAAACCCTCAAATCCTTTTCCTTCAAGAAACTCATCTTAAGTCTAACTCCCCTAAGCTATTTATACCCAGAACTTTCTCGAAAGTATTTTTTGCATCCTCAGGCTCAGCAACGAGGGGTGTCGCAATTTATCTTTCAAATAAGCTTCCTTGGGAGATCATAGAAGTTCATAGGGATTTGCAGGGGAGATGGATATGGGTAGCAGTAAAGCTATATGGGAAAAGGCTTAATCTAATTAATTACTATGGCCCGATAATTGATGATGAGGCTCCATTGATCCAAATATATACTTTATTATCTGGTGCCCCGGGGCAGATGATATTTGGAGGAGATTTTAATTTTATTTTGGATTTAAGAAAAGATACATCAAATAAACAGAGGAGACAATTAAAAACGAATACTAAAAAAGCGTTGTAAGCTATTATTAAGGGATTTCAATTGGTGGATGGCTGGAGGGAAAGGAATGCGGAGAAGGAATTTTTTACTTTTTATTCACATCGCTTTCAAACCGCATCCAGAATTGATTTTTTCCTTAGCTCCAGGTCCCTTCAGATTTTAGAAGTAGGTATAGGATGTAACCCCTTTTCAGACCACGCCTATGTTAATCTGGAGATTAAAATCAAGGGCGAGGATAAGGAACGGCCTAGGTGGCAGCTCGACCGTCTCCTATTGCAGAATGAGGAATGGGTAAAGGATTTTAGGGTCTGGATCGGGGAATACTTTAGGATCAACGAGAATACCGCTACCCCCTTTTCTGTTTGGGGAGGGTTCAAAACGACAGCTCGGGGTCTAATAATAGCTTTTACAACTGCTCAGCATAAGGTTCGAAGGGATAAGATAGCCCAATTACAGATAGAACTGGAGCAGGAGTATGCCCTTCAACTTCAGTTTCTACCTAATAAATAAAGACCAGCCAAAAATGACATTGAAAGATTTCTTTACCATGGAAGAGGTCTGTAACTCTCAACTATTTCAACAGAGGGTCTACGAGGAGAGCCAATTAATTGGCAAACTCCTGGCAAACTCTACAGGGAAGAAACAGGAATCTGCCTCAATAATAAAAATATTGGATCCTCATGCCCGGTTATACTCCACCGAATATAAAATACAAGAAAACTCGATTAAAGAGTATTTTTCAACTTTGAATCTCCCTCAACTATCCTTGGAGCGGGTCCATAACAAGTTGAGGTAGGTGAAATTTTAGCAGCTATCAAATCAACTGCAGGTTCCAAAGCTTGTGGGCAAGATGGCTTCCCAATTGAGTTTTTCAAGGCTTTTTCAGAGGAATTACTTGTTCCTCTGAGAAATGTGATTAATTTTATTAGAGAAGGGGGCCCGGTCCCGAGCGAGTTTAAAGAGGCGATTATTGTTTCATTCGTTAAAAAAGATAAGAATCCCGAGGATATGAATTCGTATCGGCCCATAAGCCTTTTAAATTCTGATTATAAATTATTAATGAAGGTCTGGGCCGAGCGTTTGTTACCAGCTGCTCAGGAAGTAATTCATAAGGATCAAACTGGTTTAATTGCGGGTAGATCAATGGCTGCCAATACTCAATTTTAAATACAGGCTTTAGACTATATTAATATAAATCATATCCCAGCCAGCATTGTAATGGTCGATGCAGAAAAGGCATTCGACCTCGTAAATTGGAAGACTTTATTTATTACTTTGGCTCAATTTGGTTTTCCGTTGAATGTTGTAGGGATGCTAAATAATATTTATCAGGACGCTACAACAAAGCTTGTAATAAATGCCAGCCCCGCAGGAACAATACAAATCAGGCGTGGAACGAGACAAGGCTGTCCACTCTCTCCCCTACATTTTACTTTTTTTATCGAACCCTTGGTTTTAAGAATTCAAAACAATGCTGCTATTCACCCCCCAATCTTTGATATGCCTAAACTTAAATTATTTGCCGACGATATTATTCTATACCTGGCCCCAAATAGGATTAATTTCGAGGAGGTCTTGGGAGAATTTTTGCAGTTCGAGAGAATAGGTGGCTATAAAATTAATGCAAATAAAACAGAAGTTCTCGCCATGAATGCTGATATCGACGCATTTCCCTGTTCTTTAAAATCACAGGCATTAAGAACTGACCCTATAAGATACCTTGGGATTTATGTCTCCTCACAGTTTTCTCAATTATTTGAGTTAAATTATTTAAGGATGAAGACAAAAATAAGTAAATTATTGGAGCAATGGTCATTGCTTCCATTATCAATAGTAGGGCGAGTATCATTAATAAAAATGTCTATATTACCCCTATTGATTTTTTTATTTTCCAATGTTCCTATCAAAATTAATCAGGTATTTTTCAGGGAAATGGATACGCTTTTCAGACAATTTATCTGGGAGAAGAAAGCCCCAAGAGTTAAATTGAATACTTTACAACTATCAATATCTCAGGGGGGGCTCGCGCTCCCACATGTAAGATCATATTATGAAGCTGCCCTTCTTGATTTAGTATCTGGGCTGTTAGGATCCAGCTCTTGTAGAGATACTTTTTTTATCAATAGAATGCTGCTAGAAATTGGTTCATCCACTTCAGTGTTTTTAAAAACTGCTAAGCTTCCTAAGAAAACTCGAAATAAAACTTTAAAAGACTTCCTTTTCAGACTTCAAGCTGTTTCTAGGGAAATGAATCTGATGGGCTTTCAATATCTCAATATAAGAGAATGTGCCAGCCTCGGTTTCCAGATACAAGTTAGTCACATCAATGTTTGGGAGAATTCTGGATTTATCGAATTGAGACATTTCATAGTTCAGAATAGGCTGATTTCCTGGCAGGAAATATTGGCCAGGATAGGGACTCATCGGAAACCGGCCTTTTTTGAATATCTGCGGTTAGTCTCCTGGTTGAGAAGTACCGGTGGTATTACTGAACCCCCCAATCATTCGACAGTTGCCTTTTACGGGGCCAAACTACGAGGAATAGGCAACTGGTATAAGTTGCTACATAAAACAAAATATCCTTTGGTGATCCAGAACCATTTGGAAAAAATAAATCGGGAAACTGACTGCAGATTATCCGAAAGGGAGTGGGAGTGGATCAGCTACTCAGGAAGCAGAGCATTGCGTGCTGCTAATTATAAGAGGATGGCCTTTTTTTCAAGGTGGCTAGCCCATTTAACACCTTCTTCTCTAAATAAAAGGTTTCCAGACGTGGAAGATAAGTGCTTTCGGTGCTCTAAACCTGGGGAAGGTGGTTGGCACCATATTTTTTTTGTATGTCCCGGCCTAAGGTCTTTTTGGGAAGTCGTTTTTTCAGACATCGAGCGTGCAATCGGAAATAGAATCCCGATCGAAGCTGAGGCTGTGCTATTTGGCTACTGCAAGGGAGTGTTACAATTGTCTAAACCAGAAAGAGTTTTTATTTTTATTGCTAGTGCGGTAGCACGCTCATTAATCTTGCAAAATTGGAGATCTACAGAAGCCCCCTCTCATTTGAAATGGATTAATAAAATGAAAAGAGTAAAAAGATTGAGGAGGCCTATGCTAGGAGGGTAGGAGCTGTAAAAAAGTTTGAGCGAAACTGGAAGTTTTTTGAAATACTGGAGAAGACTTAATAGAAAATGAACTATTGGAAGTGATATACCCAGAAGTCTTCTCCTAATGTGGTCTCTGTATGGAAGTAAACCTCCTTTTTGATTGTTTTGTTTATAGATTGTTTATTGTTTTGTTTTGATTGTTTTCTGTTTATAGATATTACATTTTAAATACTGGAAGTGGTGAATAGTTTCGAAGTATGCCTCTTTTATTATTGTTTTTTTGCTAATGAATTCCCTTTAGTGTAACATTACTGCAATTACTTATGTCTTGCACTTGCACTTTAGTGGTTTCGAGGATTTGTATTTATGCTGTTTTGTACATGGCACATTGCACTTTTGATTAGTGCCTTTTTTTACACTTTCGCACTTTAATGTTATATTATCTATGATAAGATTGTGGAAGTGAACTTCCCTTTTGACGGTTTTTCGTAAAGAATGCATCAGCACTTTATAGATATTATATTCTAAATACTGAAGTGGGGAATTGTTCCGATGTATCTTTGTTTATATGCTAATGAATTCCCTTTACTGCAACATCATTGTAATTATTCAATCTTTGCACCTGCACTTTAGTGGTTTTTGAGTATTTGTATTTTTGCTGTTTTGCACAAGGCACATTGCACATTCGATTAGTGCTCTTTTTTCTGCATACTATTTCATTTTAATGCCATATTATCAACAATATAAATGTTAAATTTATTCTGTAATGTACTCTTGAACCTCTTGCTCTGAAATAAAAAATAAAAAAAGAGACTACCTGCTTTGACACATTTAAGTTCCCTCAAGCACAGATGCAACTTTATTCGATCTTTGACCATGGAACAAGGGACTAGTTTTACCATAACAGGTTTATCCCAGAGCAAAGGTAAGCCTATCTCATACAGCATAGCTTAAATATAGGAAAACCAGGCAATCCTCTCACTTATAGTTATCAAGATAAACAGCTGATTAGGTGCAATATGATCATGGGAATTATAGGATTAAAGTGGTCATTTAGAGTTTGGTGGAAAGTTTGGTAAAATGTTGTGTCCGCCATAAAACAGCAGATGCACCTTTGCAAAACAATTCACAGTCATTTAGAGGGGGACTGTACAGTTTCTAACAGTGGTGCTTCATGACACTCCACTCTTAGAAACCTTTGACCTTAAAGCCTGCCACTCCTATTTAGGCCAGTAAGACCATTACTACTTTCTTTACCCATGGTTGCATTGAGAATGGTGCCGGCAATGGTGCCGGCCCTATGTGGAGAAATCTCAAAATGGCCCAGCCCACAACAAGAAAGCACCCTGCATGCCAGGCTATTGCTATTTTATTGTGTAGCTATATCCTCCCGCTTTTGAATCATGCTGTATTTTTATTTTTTACCCTGATTTAATTGCAGTATTTATATTTCAAATTACTAATGGAATTGAGTGCTGATTGCCCATGGCAACTACATAATTAGCAAAACTTGTTTTCTTAAGCAACATTGCAATTATTTTTAAACCAATAAACCAGTATTTACATTTTATGACAAAAGTACATTTTGGGCTGATGACACAAGTGTGGGCACCACTAATGTAATTTCACCATTAAGGATCGAAACCCTTTGTTGTTTGTGCAAATAAAGTCTGTTTATATCATATACTTATCCATGTATTGATTTTGTCAGTAGAATTTCTTTTTAGCAAAAATAATCAGTCATACTAATAAATTCATATTGTTTTCTTGTGTGTGTCCTTTTTTGATAATGATTTATTGGGAACATTAAAAAATGATTTGACAATGTCAGATGTTATTAAGATTTAAAGATGTATTCTCAATGACGTCTACTTCGATAAAGGTTTATGGGAAACCCGAATATTGATTCTGCAGTTTCTCTTACGGCTTATGTTCACTTTTAGTTCCAGAACTAATTTTATGTAACTTGTAGTCGAAGTAGCCATTTTAAATCTCTAAAGCTAATTGCTGGTGCACTTTCTTCTCACTAATAATAATCACAAGATTCTACTCAACAGAATCTATCATGACTATAAAAAAATCATTTTTTGTTTTGTCCAGGCTGTGTTTTGAAAGCTGGCTTTATAAATGAAACGTCTGGTCTGAGTGAGATGGAAATCTGCATTCCTTGATTAACTTTTGTCTTGTCTTATAATGTGGACCAGTCACTTGATGCTGCAATTTGGACCAATCACATCTCCTATTTTTTTACTACATCAATCCAGCACACACCAATATGATTGTTCACTTTGTAGAATCATTGAATATGGTGCTCTATGTACATTAAATGGAAGATCAACTAAGTACCTGGTTTTGCAATTACTTTGGATTGTTTTGGCAAAATATTCTATAGTTCATTGTCTGACAGATCAATTACAAGTGGTGTTCGGCTGTAGTATTACTGTATTGACCAAGTATTCTATTAAATGCATATTTGACTGCTGACCATTATGGTTAATTTTCAATGCAAAGAAAGTAACAACAGTAACATGGATGGGATTGCATATTCAACTAATTGCCTTAGAAAGAGATGTATTGTAGGTTTTACCCTGATTAGACTATTATTTAAGAGGGTTTAGCATTTAAGGATTCAAGATCAATTCATTCAATGGAACATTTATCGCTACTATTTATATATCTATTTGAAAGTTGTATAAAGTGCTGCATGTTACTGTGTCACTTAAAAGCACAAAATGTATTGTCAGGAATATGTTCTGCAAGAGGAATTTGTGATGTTAGAGGCTAATTGTAGAGGTGAATATTTTGTCTGATGATATTCTTTTAGGACCTATTTTATGTGTGGATCTCAATTGTAGAAGAGATTTCAAATTTTAGATCTGAATTCTATGTATGGACATGTCAACACACAAATGTGAATCTATTAACTCATGCTATCAGCAACTGCTTCATAGTTATTCATAATCTCCTAGCCAAATATAGAATCTAAGATGCAGAATTCATCAAGGCTAACAATTCTTCAAAAGATGTTCTCTTCATTAGTTGCAGTGTAAATGACTATAAGATAATATATAAAGGATATAAAAAATGTATTCTTAGTCACTTCCACAAACTACAGATCTGATTCTTTCATAAAAGTCTGATATGTGAGGAAGACGTTCAAAAGCATGCACATCATCACTAGTGCATTTACAATTCAATAACCTGATCCAATTAGAGCTTTTTGTGATGATTAACAGTCTATATTTCAGACTAGCGGAAGATTTATATCAGACTCATACAAGAAAATATCAGGAAAATTGTTCAGGACCTAAAGAATACTCCTGATGACTCTACTCTTCAAGATATTCATTAATCCTCTCATCAAATCCCCTAAAACCTCGGAGTCTCTTATTATGTTCTCATGCCAGTAATACACAAATATACCTGGGAGTCTCAGGGACAAGAAGACGTATTCGTTAACATCTGAAACTGGCCTAAAAACACCTGAAATATAGATGAGTCAAACCAGTTTCCAACTAAATGGCTCCTAAACTAAAATCCTGGGGGCATATTATCAAGAACGGCGTTAAAATGATCACCGCTTTGGCAGCAGGAAACAGCCGCTAAAGCGGCGATCATTTTAACACCGTCCTTGATAATATGCCCCTTAGTTCAATGCTCACCTCAAATAATTTGGAGAATTCATTGCATCTAAGGTCCACCAACTCCATTTAAAGAAGCTCCCGTAATCAAAGCGAAGGTAAAAAACCTAACTAGATTCTGAAATGAAGAACTGCAGCTAAACCCCAAGAGTGCAGCAGTGATCCCCACTGAACAAATCTTGATTAGTTCATGTCAACTCTATCTATCATGGTTTGCCATTTTTCCAACGCATTTGCCTCCAAAAAGACCAAACCAATGCAATGCACCTCATTGATAGATCAAAAAATAAAATAAAACATCATCCAGCACCTCAGCAATGTACCATGGCTGGCAAATGAATTCAATTCTTTTTACCTTAGCTACTGAGAAGGCTCTTTAACAAAGTGTGTATGGAATAAAATCAAGAGATTCACACCTCCTGACTTCTCCTCTCAAATGACCCAAAACACTTTTAGATTCCTATAACAAAGTGCCTTACCAGAGAAAAGAGATGCTTCTAACTGGTTGTGATTGCTTGAGGAACATCCTCCCTGTGCACATATGCACACCAAAAATAACCTAAAATTCTGAAAAAATATTCTGTTCTAAATTTAATTGCGACCTCATATCTTTCCCCGTATATGTTTTGTGAAAGACTATTTGCAAGCCTTGGAAAATCTCATCTGCATCAGGAAGAATCTGATAAAAGCAATATCAATCAAACAGCATTTGTAAAGCACTACACTGTCACCCCTAGGGGTATCTGGGTGCTGTGTCTCTGTCCAAGAGCCAAGTTTTGAGTCTCTTTCTGAAGTCTGCCAGCAAGGAGGCTGTACAGAGCTGGAGAGAAGGTCGTTCCAGGTCTTGACAGTGATGTAGGAGAAGGAGCGGCCACCACTGCGGCTGCAACAGATGCAGGAGTGGAAGGGCAAGTGAAGAGGAGTGCAGGTGTCTAGTGGGTTGGTGGATGCTCAGTCGATGGTTGAGGTACGCAAGTCCTAGGTTGTGAAGGGCTTTGTAAGCATGTGTGAGGATCTTGAACTGGCAGCTTTTCTGGATGGGGAGCCAGTGGAGGTCTCTCAGGTGTGGGGCAATGTGAGTTCATTTGGGGAGGTCTACGATGAGTCTGACTGCAGTGTCCTGTATGGTCTGGGGTCTTGTGAGGGGCTGGATGCAGAGGACACCGTAGAGGGCATTGCCATAGTCGAGGCAGCTGGATACGAGGGCCTGAGTGTTGGTCTTTCTGGTGTTGGTTGGGATTCCTGATAATCCGTGGGTCTGACAGGCTTAGAAAAGCACTGACAATTTTGAACACAAACAAAGGACTCTCAATCGTGCCTAGTGAGAATCCTTAAATAAGGACGGAATCCCATCACCAACCAAAGTGGCATGCTTCATCATCTGGGATTTCTCCTCTTGGCTACAACACCTAGTGTACCCAAGGGCTACAATCCCCTCACTATGAGGGAGGAGATCAGGGATGTTTTCAGATGCCACTCTTGTATACGATCTTCTAAAATCCAATAGATGTAAAGTATTATAGTACTGGAGTGATGGGCGCAGTGCAAAAAAGTGTAAAGTATGTGATAAAACTAACTACCAAGAGAAAAGGGGGAAGTTTAATAATTAACTCTTGGGGTCAGGATTAAAAACAGTGCATGTGCAGTTTGAAAATAATAACTGCATCTGTGCAAAAACAGGTCAATTATCTGCGCTGGTCTTAAAACTTTCCTTGGAACCTCCACTCCCGGTTTTGTATCCTTTGTTGGTTGGGATTCATCTGGAGATTCTGCGGAGCATGCAAAGTGTGTGGAAACAGAAGGAGGTGACTGCGCTGACTTGTCCTTTCATGGTCACTTGGCTGTCGAGGATAATGCTGAGGTTGCATGCATGATCAGTCAGTGTGGGAGTGGGTATGAGTTCTGCCGGCCACCACCTGTGGTACCAGGTGGAGGTGTTCTTCCTGAAGATCAGTATTTCAGTTTTGTCAGAGTTGAGTTGGAGGCAGTTGTCTCTCATCCATTTGGTTACATTGGTCATAGGGTTGCAGAAGTTGGCTTTGGTGTTGGAGGGGTCCTCGGTGAACGAGAAGATCAGTTGAGTGTTGTCTGTGTAGGAGTTTATGTTGAGTCCATTGGATCTGACAACGTCTGCGAGGGTGGCCATGTATATGTCGAACAGGGTGGGGCTGTGTGATGATCCTTGTGGTATGGTGCATCTGATGTCTTTGGGTGCAGCGGTGAAGGGAGGCAGTAGTATACTTTGTGTGCATCCTGTGAGGAAGGAGGCAGTCCACTTGAGGGTATCTTGATTTAATGCTTATGTTGTAGAATTTGTTGATGAGGGTTTTGTGGGAGAGGTCAAGTAGGATCAGGGCCACAGTTTCTCCATGGTCGAGGAGTGTTCTGACGTCATCTGTGGCAACAATCAGCGTGGTGTCAGTGCTGTGGTTGGCACGGAATCCTGATTGAGAGAGATCCAGTAGGTGGTTTGATTCCAGGAATTCAGTGAGCTAATGGTTGATGGATTACTCAAGAACTTTGGCTGGGTACGGGAGCAGGGAGTTCGGACGATAATTATTTAGATCGTTGGGGTCAGCAAAGGCTGTCTTTAGGAGGTGTCTGATGTCTGCATGTTTCCATCTATCCGGAAAGGTTGCTGAGGAGATGAAGGTGTTGAGGATGTTGGGGAGTTTCATGCTGATTGTGTTCATTGCAAGGTTGTAGAGGTGGTGGGGTCAGGGGTCAGTGGGCCCCCTGTAGTGGATCGAAGACATGATGGCTAAGTTGCTCAGGGTGTTGAGAGGTGACAACTTGGTGATGGTTTGGCTGGTGTTTGCTGGTTGGTTGAGGTCGCCGGAGTTGAGGGTGGAGGGTTGGATGTTAAAATTGTCTCCTGAACAGAGCATAAAATCCTTAAATACTACCTGGTGCAAGGCATTGTGATATAATCTGTTGCACTCACAATTAAATGGACTCTTAGGCTCCAAACACTACATTTTAATAAATTGCACCTAATCAAATCCCCAATGTACTATACTGGGGTAATGTTTTCAAAAAATAAAGTGTTGATGCATAAACTGTTCTAGGTATCATATATGCTTTCTTATACCCTGAATTACTTTAGTGTTATATTTGAACCAGCTATACTTTAATCACAGCATATGGGATTATTGTTAAATCATCTCATCTTCTACTATGCTCTACTCTTTTAAATTCTGCTTTATCTTCCTTTGCCACATCATTATATTCATTGCATAGTTAGAGGCCCCGGGTTCCATTTGTCACTCTTCACTATTTTAATCAGGTTTGTTCACTTTGCAAGAATCATTTGTTTCTTTAAATTCTTTTATGTATATGAATTTTGCTCATCTTTGCTTCAGCCCAATTTTTTTAACCATATCATGAGGATAGCCTCAACTTTGTGGCAGAAGTGGCTTGGTTTCAGATTACTATTTCAGCTCACCAAATGGTCTCTGTCCCAAATTGAAACTGTGGTGTACAGTTGCTCTAGCGACTGGGGCCACACCCACCTGCTGACTTCATGCTGGAGGTCTTTACAATGCCTTTGCACATGCTGAGCACAAGCGGAGCAATTGTCTCCTTGTACAGTCTGCCCCTCTATCATTATTTCCCAGACTAACCCTCATGCATGCCTCGCTCAAGCTAATTTCTTCATCAAAAAAATCCTGGTGCTTCGCAAGCCTGCACTCTGATTAAAGCTTGTTCAATGTTAAAACAGTAAAACTACTGGACTAAAATGCTGAGTCAAATTTAAATATTTAAATAAAGTTCTGGTCCCCATATTGCTTTGTCTGTTCCAGCTAATTTTTAAACTATCCATCAAGACCACGCCACTCAACTCAGAATTGATATTGCTATAATTATTCTAGCTAATCACTTATTAAGTGCAAAGTTTTCATCAAGTATTGTAATGGCTGAATTGTTCTTATGTTCCTTTATTCTGTTCCTCAAACACAATCAAAATCCTGCTTATCTATTGTCTGCCATACTGTCCAGCATATTGTATTCATTTCCTTTTTGAGCTAATTTCTTTCTTTGCCTAAATTCCACTAGTGTGCTGATAATAGATGATTTCAACCTTTGGATTGAGGATCAAGCCTCTTCTGTAGTTCCTCAGCTACTTTATACTTGCTCCCCTTTTAACATGCACTAGGTAGTATCTGGCCTCACCCACCTGATTGGAGGCAACTTTCATCTGGTGCTATCCAATCCAAATGTGGCCAGTTGGAATCACAACATTGTACTCCCATGGACAGAACCTCTTTCCATAAGTGTGAATTCTTCAAAAGAAATTCCATCTACGTTAATGCATTATTTTAGTATGACTCAGCTAAATGTCTCTAACAACCTAAAACTTTTCATTCAGAATTTGGATGATTTCATCTCACATGCTTTGGATACTAATATTCCTCCTCACAGAACAAGCCCTCAGCTCCTTGGTTCACCACAGAGCTGTCAATTGGCAGAAAGTAACTGAGTGAAATAAGAAAGATCTTGGAATATTTCATAAGGTGCTGCTATTGGGACAAGCTACACAGAAGAAATTTGCCACCACAAAAATTCTTTGGACTGCTCATGTGGATTTCTACCAGTAATCTACTGAAAAGTCTAACAATCAAACTGAAGAGGTTTTAAATATATTTGCTAAATTGGCTTCTCCCGTAGCTGGTTCTTGGATAGTTATTTCTACCAAGGAATTGTGCTCCCAGCTCTTTGAAATTTCTTAGCATACTGCACTTTCTCCAACCTTCTCAACCATTCCTTGGTTTTATTCAGCAGACTTTCCATGTTAGTCTGTCAGAAAAAAACATCTTCTGTTTTTTCCCTGTCATCTTTGAACAAGAAGTCTCAGCTACAATTCTATCTGTCTCCTGTGACTCTACGGTAGATCCCTGCCCCATTAAATATGTTAAATTCATTGCGCCTTCCTTTGGCCCTGCATTCACCAAGCTTTGCAGACACTTCACTCTGACATGGTCCCAAATGGTTGGTAACAAAGCCCTAATTGTTACCCTGCAAAAACCCCATTGACTGTTCCTACTGAACTAGCTAATTACAGACCTGATTGTCGTCTTCATTTCTGCATTACACTTTGGAGAGCATTGTGAATACTCATCTCTCTAGCCACTTGGAGGCAAATTCTTTTCTAGATCTACATCAATGAGCCTTCTTAGATTATTCCTTTAGTCATTTTGAGGTAAGTTTCAGTACATAAACAATTTGGTCCCTAATTATGATATGCAGAGCTTCCTATTATAGGTTGAGCCCATCCATTCAAAAGTTGCATTAGGATGAGACAAATGACCTAGGTTGAAGCATTCTACATATAGTTGGGTGAGGGTCCTTGTATCTAAGAGAACTGATCTGTCTTCACATGGTATCAGCAGCATTAGATCTCTACTAGTTTTACTATTCCTGCTATGTTATAAACTTTTACCATTGTCTAAGCCCAATTTAAAGTATTTTGTTGCTGCATCTGTTTTATCCATTCTGCGAAGTCACAACTAGAAAAAAAACTCACTGCAAAGGCCATGCCGAAGATCACAGATTTATCCTTCCTTTATTTCAACCTATTTAAACATAGTCCCTTAACCGACAAATGTGCATTTCTTCATACCCTGCTCCCCGCAAACGTATCTAAAGTTTCTTTGGTCCAAAGATGCAAGAAAGGGAGACACCAACCAACAATCTAAGCCTCTTCATCTCTACCATTTGACAGGGAAATTACTTTTCTATCTTCATTTGAGATATTCAAAGAAAACATTCCCTAGATTGGGAAACGAGGCCTGTTTCCTACTTCTTACATGTGCACATAGTGTATTTGTTGGATCTTAAACATGTCAATAAATTCATGTATGTAAGAACTCCTCTTTAATTTCTCCTCAAAGTCCAAATGAGTGAATAAAATGAAAACAACAATTCTTTACTATTGCAGGCATCCATAAAGCTTAACTGAATTAAATATATTCCAGAGGAGGGATGAGGCATTCCATGATAAATGGAGATGACTTGAGATGATACAATAGAGGGGGATATAGAAAACCTTAAGATAGATAGATCTGTAGAACTCACAAGGAACAGAACGTAGAACAATTAATTTGCACAGAATTCAACATAAGCCTGAATGCTAAATCCTCTCCATTTCTTAGTGTGTCTTTTTATTCGTTTATGTAAAGTATGAATACTGGGCACAGTATAATAAGATGATTGGACAGCAATGCTCCAAAGAATGTATCCCTTCCTACATGCAATCAATTGTAACTGCATAATTGACCATTTAGACAATATCTTCTCCCATTTTCTAGAGAGATAGATGTAAAATTTTGCCTGAAAAGTCACACAAACTCCTGATATTTCACCATTCATGAGAAAGGCAAAACTTCCCCCCTTTACTCAGCTGCTCAATTTCTTCTTCCACCGGACCACATTTCTCGCAACAGCATATCCCACCAAAGATGAATTTGACTTCTCTCTGAAGGTTGTTGTTTCCACACTGTCACTCAGGGCTGCCCTGAAGGCCAGCAAGTAAACATTAGCTTTGACTTGGCAGCTGCATCATCTCATACCTTTTATTGCTTGCTGCTGAATGTTCCATCCTAGGACTTCCAACAGGGATGAACCGAATATGAAGCTGATGGGCAGAAAAGTAGATGTGGATCAGGATGCTAGTGGCCCTAAGCAGCACCAGGAATGGTTCCATTGTAATCCAGGGTCTCTTTGTTGCTCCTTTTTCAGGTCAGTTCTGGAACTGAGGACATTCTACCAGGAAGGACTGCTGTGCTGCTGGAGGGACTGCCACTCTGCTGGATTACTTTGTTGTGCTGGCCTGCTGTCCTCTTGCCTGGGAGTGAGAATGACTAGGTTTGCATCTCTAAATATCGAAAGTTAAGTATCTCCAAGGGCTTATAGGCTTGCCTCCTGTTCTGAAGGCTCAAGGATATCAAAGACTTCTCTTCAACCTACAAACAGCACCTGGACTTTGCTTGCTGCAAATCTTTCTCTACCAAGTGGTGCCAACCCAGTCATGGGCACTTGGAAGTGTGTATAAAGTGCTGCATCTGCCAGAACCCAAGCATCAACACCGTTGCGCAAATCAGAACTGCCACATTGTGGCGGTGTGGGCTCAAGATAGACACATCTCACTTAGAGCCACTGCATTTCCTCGGGAACCGCAGCTTCAGAACCAACGCATCACTGGTGTTGCGTGGAGAATCTGGCAGATCACTTCAACTTTGTGGCAATCACTGATGCATCACTCAGCTGTACCCAGCATCTTGTTGTTGTGACCAGGTTCAAGGTGCTTTTGCTCAGTGAACCCTTGGTGGGTCTTGTATTCGGCCTGTGCTCCATTGCGGTCAGCCCCAGTCCAGCATGACAAATTAACTCTTTAATTGCTTGCTGCTTCTAAGCGCTATTTTTGCATTTAGTCTTTAAAATTCATATTTCAACTTCTACTGATTGGATTTTGTTGTTTTGATATGGTTTTATTTGTAACATTATTTTCTATTTTTCTTAACTGGTGTGGACTCTTTTTGTGTTATTTTCACTATGTTACTGTTTGATGTGTTGCATAAATACTTTACACATTGCCTCCTATGGGGGAGTCAGGGCTTACAGTAGTCAAAAACAAATGTATGAGTATTTCACGAAAACTCAAAAAGTACATGTCCTACTTTTTGAATATATTACACCCTGCTAATGGGCTGTGACCTATGTGTAATAATGAGGAACGTTTGGACCTGACAAGTGGTTTAAATTGGCAGGTAAACATTGCTGTTTATAATGCGCACATAGGTTCTGCAATGGCAGGCCTGAGACATGTTTAAAGGGCTACTTAAGTGGGTCGCATATTCAGTGCTGCAGGCCCACTAGCAGCATTTCATTTACAGGCCCTGGGCACATGTAGTGCACTTTGCTAGGGACTCACACTTAAATTCAATATGCCAATTGTGGATAAAAGCCAATTTTACCATGTTCTAAGTATATAGCACATGCACTTTTACACTAATTAGCAATGTTAAAGTGCCCAGATTCCTAAATCCAGCAAAAACGAAGCAGGCAAGAACAGAAAACCAGGAGGTCTGAAGGCAAAAAGTCTGGGGAAATCACGCCAAGGATGCCAGGACTAACAGAAAATGTTGTCACCTCTGGACTGCATGTGACTTTACATTCAAATAGATAAATATACTGACAATAAAACGCTAGTTGTTTCATAGAGCCCTTTTCAGTAATACTATAACAGTAAGTATTATCATTTAGGCTGCCATCACAGAGCAAATAGTGATTATATACCTGTCTATATCGTGTTCCATACATTGGGGAATGGATTTATTTAGTAATCATGTAAATGGGATCCCGGTTTTGACTTGTAAAATGCAGCGCTGATTTTTATTTGTGATTTATGTTAGTTCTCATCAATCATTCAATCATTCATCACGCCTTCGTTAGACACAACACCAGAGCCTGCAAATTGTAGTCAATGTGCTAGGATAGCCCTTGAAATTTCATAGCAAAAAAAAAACACAAAGGAACATGAGTTTTGGGAGACGTTCTAATTCACACCATTTATCTGCTTTTAGTTTCTTAATTGCTACAAGATTTAATCAACTAAAGCATCCTAAAGTGCCTTCATATTAACTCTCTCTCAAGGGGAAGCAAATCTATTCGTCTTTGATCACTGTGGTGTGCAGTTTTTCAACACTGTGGTGCTGAATAATGTATTTGGCGTAGGAGATGAGTTAGATGAAGTTCCCATGAATGAGGATATTTTTTTAATTGTTGTCAGGCAGACCAGTCAAGAGAGAGAGCACCCCCAGCATTCTGAATAGCACAAGCACACTGGAAACTTTGCCAAAATGTACCAGATTTGAGGTCACGTTCATCCCACAGATGATCAAGTGACTTCAGAGCACAATTTCTTAGCATCTAAATGACAAATTGTACATTTTTCATCTGGTTGTTTAATTATATTGCGCACTTTCCATTGAACTACATTAAGTATGCCAAAAGGAGACTTCTAAAGACAATACACTACGATGTCAAAATATATTTTTCTTATCAAGCAATACATTTTGAATAATGTATTTCCATCTGCTTTTCCTCCAGGACCCGTAGTCTGCTATTGTGTACATTCGTCATCACTCTGGGTGATGCATGCTTTCTAGACCACAAGGATGATCAGTGTAGTAACATCAGGATTTCTATGAAATTGGTGTTAACCCACAAAATAATTATGCAGATTTTTCCATGAGATGCGCACGACTGATTTGGGATCATGTTGGAACTTGGCTTGGCAGTGATCTCTTAAATCAGATGTAGAATGATCACAAGAAACATCAATAGAAACATCCTATGTGCCTTAGTGCCTGCTTTGACTAGAGTGTAAAGTGTATCCTTATTAAGACGCTTGACACCTAAAGCTATATAAAATTGTTCCATTTTCATTTCAGGAATTTCGGCGTTAAATCTGGATTATTGCAACCCCATACATAATTTTATTTCCTTGTAAGAATGTTCATGAAAAGCAGGAACTAGCAAAGACAGTGCATAATTGAACTGAGTTGATATTTAAATACACTCAAGTCTATGCCACCAGAATAAAAATGTTGTTGACCAATCCTTCATAAATTTCATGGAATACAGTTTCATTCTAATATCCAGATTCACTCTGCCAATCAAACCTCCGCCAAATAAAACCAAAACTATTTTTTGTTTACCAATATAAAAATACAGCAAACCACTATAAAAATCGTGCAAAAAGGACAAAATAAAAGAATGTAAAGTGTTGTACACATTTAATTGGAAATAAACAAATGAAATCGGCTCAGAAGCAGAAGTGTAAACATAATAATATTTTAAAAAAACAAGTACACAGGATTTACATTACGTATGCAACTTTTTTTCAATTAATTATATATAAGGATATAACCATTCCTGAGACCTCTTTGAGTAGTCGTATGTCCTTCCTATATGAAACTTTCTCGAAAACAATCCCCCAAAGTTCTTTGCTGGTTAATTTTTTCCTGGTCACATTCTGCAGCTGTTGGGTCCTCAGAGCATGTGTCTATGCACCAAGCATGAGGTCTCTCTACACCCAGGACTTTCACAGGGTCAGGTCCTTGATGGTCAGCTGAGCCTCCTTTAAGTGGGGGAGCTCTTCTGCTTTTTATGATCCTGTAGCAGAAACAGGATGTAACCTACCTGACCCTTAGAGAGCATTTGTAGTCTTTGAGTGCCAGCAGAAGTCCGACACGTCCTGGGGCCTCCTTTCTTTTAGCAGTCAGACAGTGGTTTTGAAAGAAATCAGGTTACTGGTTGGGGTGGGTGAAACCCTTATCAAACAGTTAAATGAGGAGGTTCAAGACCAACCAGCAGCTTTAATTAGCAGAAGGTTACTTCCCTGGTACAGAGGTGGAATGCGACTGAAAGGTAGGCCTTTACTGTGGCCTGAGTACTGAAGAAGCTGAGAGCATATATGTTTGGGACTCTCTACTGGGTTCAGACAGACCACAGGCCACTCAGATGGCTCATGCAAATGAGGGGTGAAAATCCCAAACTGTTGATGTGGTCAATCTCCCTACAGGTAATGGACTTTATGGCGGAACACTCGCAAGAGGTTGGGTAGTCTCCCCCACTTTCAGCTAGGGGGGGGCACATGTCAAACCTGTCAGCCTTAGGGTGGTTTTCCCTAAAACATTTTGCCTTCCTCCTCCATTTTTGCTGATCCCATTTTTGCTTGCCTTTTGACTCTGATAATAGAGGGAGAGGCTGCATGTAACGTGTCTGTGCACTCTTCTGGCAACCGCGATTTACAGATTTCACGCCACATGATTCTCTTTTTCAGTCCTCACTACTATAATAATCTTATTTTCACTGCACCCATTTTCAAGACAGTACAAAATTCACATCTGTCCCTTGTCTTTGGCGATTGTTGCCAGCTTCACCTGCACATGGTTAGCAGTGTCTTTTAATTCAATGCTTCCTTCACCATTCTATAAGTATCTGCCTGGACAATCACCTTCTCATCATGCATTTTTAGTCTTAGGCATCTTAATTTATGTCCTCATGATGAGCCCCATATTTTCTGGAGGGATTGAAATGTCGTCAACAGATATCATCATGACTATTGAGAAATGTTTTGTAAATAAGTTATGATAGCATTGGTACTCTAAATTGATATGTGACATGACCTGCTTAATATTTCTACACTCAAAAAAAGTTTGAGCTTTGCAATTCTTGCTTCTTGTTCTGTTGTTCCCCACTTCATTATTTGTTGTGTCATATAGCTGAATAAATACATGTATATATCCATTTTGATTTCTTGCCATAGAATTCATTTTACTTCTATGTTTTATGCATGATAGTTTTCTGCAGTAAGGGTCCGCTTGTTCCTTTACAAATGCCTTAGAACTCTGGGCACTTTACTACTGCTAACCAGCGCTAAAGTGCATGTGCTCACTCCTTAAAACATGGTATCATTGGCTTATCCTTAATTGGCATATTTAGTTTGCTTATAAGTCTCTAATAAAGTGGTACTTCATGATCCCAGGGCCAGTAAATTAAATCCTACTAGTGGGCCTGCAACGCTTAATATGCTACCCAGTTAAGTAGTCTCAGGCCGGCCATTGCAGCCTATATGTGCAGTTTTAAACTGCTATTTTGGCCTGGCAAAATAAACCTTTTGCCTGGCCAAACCTTCCTTTTTAAGACATATAAGTCAACCCTAAAGTAGACCCAAAACAGCCCACAGGGTCGGTTGCAATATATTTAAAAGGTTGTACTTGTTATTTTAAATGTTACACGTTCTGGAAGTGAAAAACTCTACCTCTCCCATAGGATAACATTGGAGTTACTTTATTACATTTAATTAGCTGTACTGTCCAAATTGGAACAGGGAACCACTTCATGTTTATTATTTTTGGAATTGTAATTAAAAAGCCTCTCTTATGGTTAAGCTGGATTTTGAATTACAATTTTAAAAATGCTACTTTGAAAATGACCCTTTTAGAAAGTTGATATTTTCCTGCTTTAGTCAGTTAGTGCCTTTAGCCTGTCTCTGGGTCACATGACTGGGTGTAGCTTGTAGATGGGCTTTATGTATTCCTCCTAGGCAGCCACACGCAATAGAGAGCTTAGGTGTGCCCGGATGGGCCATCACTGGCAGGATGGGAGGGCAGGGCTTGGCTAAGCCCTACTTACCCTTGAATAGTCTGTTCCCTGCCTCAGCACAAAGGGCTGCATACCCCTTGAAGTTAGTCTTATTCTCAAACAAGGAAAGCAGGAAGCCTGTGGACTTCCGATTGAAACCTCTAATAGGTTTTCCCACCTTAAAGGCTGAACTGGGTATAAATATTAGACCACAGACACCAATACTTCAGTACACCTCTGGACCTATATATACTCTGCCAGGAAGGACTGTTGTGCTGCTGAAAGGACTGCCACACCACTGGACAGTTGCCCTGACGGACTACTGCCTTGCTGGACTGGTGCATTGCTGTACAGACCTGCTGCCTTCTTGGGAGGGGACCTGCATCTGTTGAACCCAGGACCACAGAGTGACTCCAATGGCTAGGTGGCTGGCCTCCTGACCAGATCCTGAGGGACAGAAGGCTCCAACCACATTCACACCAGCACCTCAATTTTGTTATTAGTGAGTTCTACCCTGCCAAGTGGTGCCACCCCAGTCATGAACCCTTGGAAGTGGCCCTAAGAGGTGCCCTGCCAGCGCATTGGTGGAACCAGCAGAATCAATGTATCTTCTCTGCTGTGTGGAACACTACCGTGCAGAAACAATGCCTCGCCTCTGCTGCAATTGTTCTTCTGACGCAAGGACTCCACATCAACCACATAGCCCATATCAGAACCACTGACTGTGCAAAGCTTTCTCGACACAGGCCCTTGCATCACGAAACTCTCATGGGCAGCAGCCTCGATGATGATGCAGGTTCAAGCATCACAGCCACATAGCTCTTAGAACTGAAGTATTGCCTCGACTGCATGGCGCATCCTTGACGTCAGACTTCACATCACAAACCCTTGTCATCTGGATCCTCAGAGATGACAAAGGACATAGCTTTGCAGCCTCACAAATCCTCGGAACTGATCCACAACCAGGATTAAAAGTAATCTTGCTCAGTGGCTCTAACTGGGCCCCTGTAGCCAGCCCATGCTTCATCGCAGTCGGCCTGAACTTGTGTCCCGGTCAGGCATGACCAGATATCCACAGTTAGCGCTTTGTGCTTGTTGGTGCTCTATTCACTGAAATCATTAAACCTGCATATCTCTGGTTCTACTGATTAGAGTTTTGTCATTTTGGCCTGGTTTTCTTTATTAAAATCTACTATATTGTTCTAACCTAGTGAGGGGTACTTTTATGGTGTGTTTTCACTGTGTTACTGTTAGAAGTGTTGTACAAATGCTTTACAAATTGCCTCTTAGTTAAGTCTGACTACTCTATGCCAAGCTACCCGAGGACTGATTACAGGTTGAATTAGGGTTTGGACTACACCCTGACCAGAATTCTGGTTGCTGTTTGAGAAGCAGCCAGTAACCCAATTACTTACAGATTTCTTCCCAGGTTCAGGAATATTCTCCGGAGATGCTGAACTGGTGTCACACTTGTTCTGTAAATTAGCTGGTGATTGGATAATTTCTTAAACCCAGCCGTCCCCCACTCCCTTTTTTGCAGTCTTTCCTTTTCTCTGTTTACTTCAAACCTTTCCAGCGTACCGTACTAAAATGGCTCCAGCCTTTCTGAAACTACAGGAGCCCTGTCCACCATTGGAGATTAGAGGTTCTTTCCTTTCTTCCTGCAGGGAGAATGAACATAAAGTCAAGGGTTGCTCCGGGCATGAAATGTTTTAGTTACTAAGGTACCCGTTTGGGATTTTCACTTAAAACAAAAGAGCTGTAAAAGCTGCCCTAAGTGTTGCCAGTTATTCCTATCCCCTCTCAGATGGTTGATCCTTGCTAAGTAACTGCTGTTAATTTAAGTACATTTAAAGAAGAACAAGGGGACCCAATTAGGTAGGCAAGGACCTTGGGTAACAGTTTTTAAAGAGGACAATGGTCCTTGTTGCAAGAACATTAGAGCAAAACAATGAATATAGAACAGAATCAGCTCTATATGGTTTCTATCCAGCCGGATAGTACGATTTAATCAAGCTTGTTAATAGGTGTCAAAGAAAACAAACATTATACAGTGGGATACAGTCCTGTATCTAATGGCATAAAAGTAAAACAAGTAGTGACAAGGTGTCAGAGTACAAAAAAACAAAACACAAACTCAGGCAAAACAAAGGAGTGCTTGTTGTATGATAAGAACAATGAAATAAGTGTGATAACTGACACAATCGTTACACATGATATATAAATAGTTTGTGTGCATGGTGTTTGAACGGTCGACGACGTTTCGATCCCATTTACATAATTACCGGGGACCTCAGACAATGCATCGAGGACTGCGCCAACACTCTCGCCCCGATCAACATACCCCCAAACAGACGCACCGACAGAAAGGCCAACTGGTTCACCACCGACCTCCAGGAATCCAAGCGGACTTGAAGACTCGAGAAAAAGTGGCACCAGGAACAGACACAGGACAACCACGCAGCCTACAAGAATGCTAGCTCTAAGCGCCTACCAAATCATTTGAGCCACTAAAAGGACCTCCTTCAAGGAACGCATCGATAACAATGCACACAACAGCAAAGAGCTTTTCAAAATCGTGAAGGAACTCTCCAATCCCAGCTCCAGCTCCAACAACATCCCGCCGTCACAACACCTATGCGACTCCCTAGCTACCTTCTTTCACAGCAATATCGCAGACATCCATGACAACTTCAACACCCAGAACCTCCCGACAGCCACTGACACCACAGACTCACTTCCCCCCAGCCACACCAACCTCCTGCTCTCCTGGACCCATGTCAACGACGACAACACCGGCAAAATCATGAACCCCATCCACTCTGGTTCACCATCCGACCCCTGCCCTCATCACATCTTCAATAAAGTGAGCTCCATCATCGCACCCCAAAACCATCAACAGCTCCTTCAAGACCGCCACAGAAATCTGGAAGCACGCCGAGATCAACGCCCTCCTCAAGAAACCCAAGGTGGACCCAAAGGACCTCAAGAACTTCTGGCCCATCTCCCTGCTCCCGTTCCTGGTGAAAGTGATTGACAAGATTGTCAGCAACAACAGCACCGAAACCGCCCTCATCGCTGCCACCGATGACATCAGGACCATGTTGGATAATGGCGAAACCACTGCCCTCATCCTCCTGGACCTCTCGGCCGCCTTCAACACCGTCTGCCACCACACCCTACGTACACACCTCCATGACGCAGGAATCTGCGACAAAGCTTGGAACCGGACTACCTCCTTCCTCACCGACAGAATCCAGAGGGTCCACCTCTCTCCATTCCGATCTGAAGCCACGAATCTCACCTGCGGCGTACCCCAAGGTTCTTCTCTCAGCCCATCCCTTTTCAACGTCTACATGGCACCACTCAACCACATCGTCCTATCACACAACCTCAACATCGTCTCCTACGCCGACGACACTCAGCTGATCCTCACCAAGGACCCCGCCACCGCCAAAACCAACTTCCACGAAGGGATGAAGGCCGTCTCTGAATGGATGAAGAACAGCCACCTGAAACTGAACTCGGACAAGACAGAGGTCCTCATCCTCTGCTCCACCACATCCGCCTGGGACGACTCTTGGTGGCAGACTGCACTGGGAGCCGCACCGACACCCACCAACCCCGCGCCCAACCTGGATTTCATCCTGGACTCATCACTCTCGATGACCCAGCAAGTCAACACTGTCTCCTCCTCCTGCTTCAACACCCTCTGCATGCTCCGCAAGATCTACAGATGGATCCCCACTGAAACAAGGAGGGCAGTCACCCAGGCCCTCGTCAGCAGCAGACTGGACTACGGCAGCGCCCTCTACGCAGAAACCACGGCCAAACTCCAGAAAAGACTACAACACATACAGAACACCTCCGCATGCCTCGTCCTCAACATCCCCCACCGCACCCACATCACAGCTCACCTGAGAGACCTTCACTGGCTCCCAGTCAACAAGAGGATCACCTTCAATCTCTTCATCCTTGCTCACAAAGCACTCCCTGACAACGGACCAATATACCTCAACAAACGACTCACCTTCTACACTCCAAACCGCCAGCTTCGCTCTGCTGACCTTGCCCTCACCAACGTCCCACTCATCCACAGGACTACCACCAGTGGCAGTTCATTTTCCTACCTCACCGCCAAGACATGGAACACCCTTCCCACCCACCTACGACAGACTCGGGACCTGCTGACCTTCAGGAGATGTCTAAAGACCTGGTTGTTCGAGCAGTAGCTGCACCCCTGCTCCCCCCCAACACCTTGAGACCCTCGCGGGTGACTAGTGCACTCTACAAATGATTGATTGATTGATTGATTGATTGATTGCCACAGTCTTATGTGATTCACACCTTGTATCATCGTGGAGGAATACACGCTGCAGGGAATTCCATGACTGATGAAGCCGCAAAAGCAAAATTTGAAACTGCAGCAGTCATTGCGAATACTCATTACAGTTAGGCCTGGGTGGAGTTCGTGGAGTTCCACGAAGTGACTGAAAGCTCTGCTATGCAGAGTTCCACAAGCAGTGCAGTCCATTAGGTCGTGCAGTTTGCACTGATTTTTAGCAGCGTTTGTTTGTTCCACGCTTGAAAATCAGTGCGAACAGCTCTATGTGCAGTAAAAGAGAGCAACGCTTCTTTCTGTTGCTTGAGTAGATTTTCTACTTGAGAAGAATATTCCTCAGTGAACAGATAGTTTCTCAACGTGAGCGGTAGCGACCATCCGTGACTGCCTGCATTGAGAAATCTTGCTGGGAGGTGTTCTAGTGTTGGATTTTCCACGCTTCCGCTCATCAACTTAACGTTGGTGAGCACGAGCAAGGAAAAAACTCCTCTCTGCATGCTCTGCGGAGTGCAGAAAACTCTACAAACAGAGCGGTCTTCACCAACCAGGCCTAATTACATTATGAGGAAAGATAGAGACAATATGATGATGTCAACATGGCACAAGATGATACCCACTTGCCGAAAGGCTTTCCAGCAAAGTACTCCTACCAGCTTAAAAAGACACCATGGGAAAATTGGATGTGACCATGCGGTACTCCTCCCCCTACCATCCAGAGGAAAACATGGTAGTGTAAAGTTAAAACCAAGACTTAAAGCAGTCTTTAACAGTGAGGGTATTAGGCTTGGGTCGCAGTTGGGTTCATCACCTATATTGAGTCCAGAGAGCCCTCATCAATCTGCCTAGAATATCCCTGGGTAGATGGACTCTCTCTGAGATTCTGTTTGAGGTTAAGATGTGGGTACCTGACCTCAAATTCCTAGCACAAAGGCAGCAGAAACATCCTTTGACATCAATGGGTTACACGGAGAAATGTCCGATTGCTCTGTGTCCAATGACCAAGTAAAACGCACTGCCACCGGAGAAGTGAAGGAAGCACCAGCAACTCATTGTTGGCTCACAAAGGTTGGTGAACTGGGCCGGGAGAAAATAGTGGACAAGAAAGAATTTAGGCAATCATACCTACCCTGGCAGTTGAAGGCGCCAGAACTGTACTTTTACCACCCCTTATTGGGTACAAAAACCAGAGATTTGTGTCAATAGATCTCTCAGACCACATCATGTGGCCAGTTCTCCACATTAGGCAACATGAGATCCTGAGTATTTTTATAAAATGTATGGAGGTGCACCAAAAAAAGTCCAATTCCAGTCTGTATTTCAAAGTATCGTCTTTATTTTTTTTTCCCATATCAAAAGGGTTAAAATCCAGCCAACTTGTTTAGTTCCATAAACTCATGGAAATTCATCAGGGCTCTAAAACGTGTGTAGCAAAGTATATATTTAATAACTATGTGATTTAATATTCCATCCATATAACATAACATTGAAAATCCTCTATTAGAGCTTCAAACTGTTTTGTGGGCTACGGATAATGCACAAAAAATTGATCAAGCCCCGTATTTAGTACCATAATTCGTATCCATGTTTTGAGTGATTGTGCGTCTGGTTTAAAAAATATCTCTTAGATCCTGAGTAGTTACCTGTCTCCTCTCACTACTTTACAGGAGGTCCAATTGGAAGCTTTGATCAGCGATGAAGCTTCTACTTCCTGCCTGGGGATAGCTAGCAATGAAGTATTTCTTCTACCTGCTACACAACAACTACTATACAAACAACTTGTACAGAAACACAGATTTCTATTCAGAAACTTAACACGGATGGTGTCTACCTTAATGTACCACAATTTTAAGTCAACTGAAAGTTCTACGCAGTCTCCAGAGCTGCCAAAAATAGATCTAACAGCCTCCGGCTACGTTCTCTACTTTGATGGCTTCTGTTCAGATTCTTCTGAGCTACTTCCACCTCTCTGTGTAGATTGTGTGTATTTTATTTTTGGCAGAAGAAGACATACCTTGTCCCTCCATGGCTATACCATTGGATTAAATTTCATTACTTTTCCTTGTCCTCTGGATTGGTATTGTAACAATCTTTTTACTGCTTCTTAATGGACACTATCTCCCAGTATGCTCTGCTATACACTTGGTGAACTTGGTTCTAACAACCCATTCCTCATCACACGAAGGGAGAAAGAGACCTTTCCCTGGTGGACATTTCTTCTGTTCCAGTTTCTGGTGGAATTGGTTGGAATAGTGTATTGTATGATATATTTGGTCCAACTGAACTTTTTCAAATACCATATGTATTCTGCATTTTTTTTTTAATGACATTATCACTGCTAGTACTAGCTCCGATGATTGGGCCATTGATACAGTGTATGAAGTGCTAGAAGATCTAGAGTATTCTACTGTTTTTAACTCTGATATGATGGTACGACTAATTATGATGATGTTTTCTGTTTTCAATGTTATGGTCACCACTTCTTGCATAAAGCAAGCACTCCAGATGTAGTAGTTAATTGCACACAATGGGAATACTGCCTACACTGCCACAGGGGTGATAAGAAATGTTTGCACAGATGTTTGCATATTTCTCTTATCACAATCCAGCTGACCTAGGGTCTAATTTTTATAGGCTCTTACTATCACCAGTAAAGAAAAATATGCTCACTGATACAAAGGTGATACATTCTGAATCATTTATTTTCCAGTTGTTCACACAAAGGTTTGACTTTTGGAGAGACACTGTTAATTTAAAATCTATTTGGGAAACTAAAGATTGACAGGTTCATGGGAACGAAGCATTAACAGATCATGCCCGATACCACATCAACTTCTTTTCTTGAACTGAACTGTGCTGCAGACGTCATGTCTTGGACTGGCTAAGATTAAAGATTTAAATTCACCAAACATTTCTGCATTTGCACTTTTTGCGAACTGGCAATGGTTCTCAAATTACATGGAGGACATATTGGACACCGTGCTTCTCATGGGTTCATGCAGTTCTTCAGAGACCAATCAGGGGGGATGGCTAGTATGGCAGTTAGGTAATAACGGATTACATGCAGGTTTCCTGGCTGTGCCACAGAATTTTATATCAACAGGCCGGACCTACGTTACGCACAGACGCAGCACATGCAAGTGATAACTTCTTACAGTGTTGGGAAATTGTGATTTGATTGGCTAAAAACCTCGACATTGTCCCAGGTGAAACAACACTCAGCCCTTCTTTCTGAAGACATGGGACTACAGGACTTTTAGTTTGGTCCTCCACAACCATGTCAAAAGCTCTTCTTTATGCAATATGCAATATACAATGACGTTTGGAAAGTTTTGAAGAGGAGGCTGTTACGAAATTGTGAGAAATTGATGGGGCAAATTTAGAAAGGGCTCTAGCGGTAGTTGATAATGGTATGACTAAATTGTCTAGTCGGATATACTCCCTGGGTAACATTATGTCATCTGCAATAGACATCATACAGACTGACATGTCCTCTTTACAAAATGGGCTGTCCCAGCTTAGATCTATCATGTTTCTGAGCTGGAATTTTCAGACAATTTGTGCTGGTCGCATACCATGGTAACACCTTAATGCCACAAGCTTGTTTTTACCTCACCATCTAAAGAAAAATCAAACCATCTTGGTAAAAGGATGCAACGTACACAATGTTACACATAGAGATGTTGGAGAAACCATGGGTTTATTTCCCTGGCAATTTCGAAATTTCACTTTCAATCCGGTTTATAACACCATCAAGTAGGCAGATACAAAGCACTAGGAGAAGGATATGTGTATGAGTCACAGATCTTATCTTTTAAATATCGCTGTAGGAATAGAGAGACTGAAGTCTTTCTTAGCGGGACTGAATGATAAACCTTTAGGGCATTCTTGGTATGTAGGGAGGTTTTGCTTTATGGTGCATGTAATGGGTCCATGGCAAATTTATCCTGCTATCTGAAGGGATCTCCAGCTGCTGTGGTCTGTCCGGCCTTTTGATTGCTATCGATTTGGAGTTAATTGATGTTTAGTGATCATAGCTGCTGTGGCAGGAAACAAGGCATCATGTATCTGGTAACAGTTCCTGCAGTCATAATCTGTTGCACACTGTTGAACTTGGCCTTTTTTGCAGGGTCATCCCTGAAGTTTTTGCCTTTCTCCTAGCCTTTTTTCTAACATGGTGTTGGTGGTCTTAGGACTCTGGGCACTTTAGTGCTGTTTAGCAGTTTAAAGTGTGTGTTCTCTCTAACCTCAATAGGCTAACATTGGGACCCCCCCATTAAGGATAACTCCTAAATGGAACAAAATAAGTATGTCATGTTTAGTATGTGTGGAATGGAAATAATAAATGCTGCACAATGGTGTGCACAGATTTATTTTCACTATTTTAGGAATGCCACTTTTAGAAGTTGGTATTTCTGTGTGCTGTGTGCCTGTCTGCCTGATGTGTATTGCAAGTCTGGTTCTAGAAGTGACAGGGGCTGGTGAGGTGTGGGTTGCTCCAGGGAGGGTGGGGTGAGTCAGTGTCAGGCTGAATAGGAGATCTGAAATTGGAATAGTGGGAGGAGAAGTCCTCTGTCCCTGAATAAGTTTGTGCCTGCCCAGTACAATGCTGGCTCCGCCCCCAGTGGTGTGTCTGCTTACCAAGCCCCAGCTCAAAAAGGGAGGATGGAAGCCTGGTAAGCAAAGTGCTCTACACTCCCCCAAAATCAGATGGGACTGGTTTCCCCAAACACCCTTCCAGAAGCTTCTGCCCCCTTCTAGTAGCAGGGCAAAAGGGTGTATAAATACAGGGGCCCCATGAGGAGGTTGTGTTTTGTGCTTACTCGTAGGGGACACTCTGTCAGGAGGAAACGCCGTGGGACCTAGCTGCTGGCCCCTGAGGGTCCCTGCCTGCTGGCCCCTGTGCTCAACTTTGCCCCTCTGCCTTCTACAGGACCACAAAGGGACTTTAGTTGGAGTGAATACTGCTGTGCCAGGAGAATTGCCACACTGCTGGATTTGACTGTTCCCAGGAACTGCTGTCCTGTTCTGCTGAGCTGCCCTACTACCTGCTGATCTTGCCCAACATCGCTTGACTGCTCTCCTGGCTTCTAGCGCTTCGTGAGCGCTATATTCTAATTACCCGAGGGAATCTTGGCAGGTGGAATTCCACCCTGGGCTGCCTGCGGAGAGAGGGAGCCCACCCCGCATGTGGACACCTTCTAAAACTGGAGCGGGTGCCCACCATGCATGTGTGCAGCATTTATGTTTATTTAATCGAATGGGAGCACACCTTGCATTTTGAAACTCCCAAAATCACCGCCGCGGCCCGAGCCGCCGAGAACACCAAGAAGCGGGTGCCTGCCCCTCATTTATATTTTATTAACAAACGGGTGCCCACCCTGCTGTTTTCTACCTCTAGGAGCGGATGCCCACCCCGCTTTGTGTCCACGTTGAAGCGGGTGCCTACCCTGCGTTGCCCCGCCGAGGAAGAACGAATCCGCCGGAAGTCATTGCCGTGACCCGGAAGCCAGGCAGCCTTGCCTGGTTGTGGGCGGAGCCTGCCCACACAGACTGGGCTCCCATAAACAGGAGAGCGAGCCCCACGTGTTGCTGAGTCCTGCGGTGTTGGCCCGGGTGAAGTCATGAGAGGCCCTGGGGCGCGGTCTGGCCGAGGGACACTGTCGGTGCCTGAGGACTTGCCTGGAGACCTGATATTCTGCGCATAGTGAGGAGTGGGCCCCGGTGACTGCCGCAAGACTAACCTGGTGAGTAGGGCCGGGAGGAGAGCAGCATAGCAGCCAGGAGTGGCACCAGAAGTGCAATGTTGATTTAATTGCACAGCTGTGCCGCACAAGAGCGGGCAGCTGCAACGCGGGGGCACAGTTGCATCCAGGAGTCCCGGAGTTGGGTTCCAACGTGAACAGGGGGGCCAGTGTTCTTCTTGGGCTGCACAGCAGCACCGCAGTTGCAGGCATCTGCAACGTTTTGGGGCAACCTATTTTCAGAGTCCCAGGGAGCTCTGGAGGCACGGTTGGCGCCATTACTTTCTTTGTTATCTTCAGTTGCACAATGAGAGGGCAGCTGCAATGAGGGGCATGGTTGTTTTAAATGCCAGGTTCTGCCCCTGTCATATGGGTATTACTGCGTTCTCAGGGGTGCATCTCTAATGTTATGTGTAGTGTATTATGGCATAATGTATTTGCACCAATGAGTTTGCCTAATGTCATCCAATGAGACGCTATGATTATGCCTAATGATAATGTGCATGCCTAATGTCTTGCTATGGTTGTTTAGGTTCATGCCTGATCTGATGTGTTATGCCTCATGTTAATGTGATGATGCTAAGTTCATGATCTTGCCAGTAATTACTGGTTGCTTTGCATTTATTGGTTGTGTCTGTGATGGTTCTGGCAGCGACCTGATTGGCGCTGCCTTGTACATAGTCCCCTGTGAATTGCAACTTGGTGCCAGTGGGTACAGTGTATAGATATGTGATTGTTCTCTAATGTGTTTTACATAATACAAAGGCTATTTTTATATAACCTGGCATGGAGTCTCTTTTGTAGGGTGCCTAGTGTGTCCCTGCTGTGTGTGCGTGTTGCACAAATGCTTTACACATTGCCTCTGGGATAAGTCTAACTGCTCATGCCAAGCTACCAAGGGGGTGAGCAGGGGTTATCTTCAGTGTGTAACTCCCTTGCCCTGACTAGAACGGGGGTTTCTGCCTGGCTTTGGCGCATGCCCTAGCCTACCGGGAATCCCCGTTTCTAACATTGGTTGTCAGCGGTGAGGATATGACTTGTGTTTGCGCAGTACCACAGCGACAGCTGGTTGCACTACAAAGTCTGAACTTAGAATAATCACAGATTCGTGGATTATTTTTCCTGATTATTTTTTCCTCCTAAAAGTGTCATTTTTGAATTGTGTTCCCCTGTTGCACTGTGGGTGGTGTATCTCGCCAAGGTGGGGTTAGTCTATGATGAGGATGACCTTTGGGAGTACACTGAGGAGGAGATAATGAATTTCTGCAGAGAAAGGGGGATACCGATAGAAGGCAACTTTCGCAGAAAAACTGTACCTCTATGAAGCCCTTAAAAGGGGAGAACCCTTAGAGCCCTGTGAGGACCTTTCTGATTACCACTCCGCATACCTAAGTGGTGGGTTTGAGGGAGACCCTGAGGTGGATCCCTAGAGATGGGAGGACTCTGAGTGCAAAGGTTCCCAGTCCATGCCCCTGTGGGGCGGTGGTCCTGAAGAGGAGGAAGAAAATGACAGGGTGGGGGACGCCAGTAGATGGTGAGGACCCCATAGATAGGGAGTCCCTTTCTGGGTCCACTGCCCCATCCCTTTCCCTGTCCCCAGAGGAGTGGGTGGATAGGAGGGAAGAAAGGGAGCATTAGCTGGCATTGGGGAGGCTCAGAGTGCAGCTAGCACAGCTGAGGTTGGAAGAGAAAAGGCTAGTGACCAAAAGGGTCCTGGCGCAGGAGAGGATGGCGGAGGCAGAGAGGGCCTTCGCCAGGGAGAAACTAGCTTTAGAGGGTAGGTTGTCCCCTGAGAATGGTTTCAGTAGTCTGGATTCCCCAGTGAGGGTGGGGTCCAGTGGTGGCAGCAGTATTTCATCCAGTTTAGGAAGTCCCACTCCCAGATCTCAGAGTATGGTGCCTGGTTCCCAGGAAGAGGGGTACAGGTTGAGGTTCAGGGGTGGTAGAAAACTGTCTCACCAGTCCTGGTGGGAGTTTGTGGATGTGTGTTGTAATGCACTGGAGGATTGGGTGTTGTGTAGCATGGTCAATGATTATGAAGGGCTGTTCAATCCGATCATCAGAGAGCACATGCTCAGTAATTGTTTTCCGGGGTTACGCCAACACCTGTTGGAGTGTGGGTTCTCTGATCCCAGGGAGCTTGCACAGGAGGCAGACCTCTGGGTAAGTGCCAGAGGGTCTGAAGAGGCATTGAGAAGTGATCCTGAAAGGAGTGACTTGGGTATCTTCCAACCCAGGGTGGTGGGAGAGGGTCAGAGTAGCCTAGCTAGGTCCCGGTGTAGTGGGACGGTTGTAGGGCCTCACGTCTTGTCTCCATGGAGAAGGAGTGAGACGGGGAGGTGTCCTGAAGTGCCCCAACCTCAGTCCCATGGCCTGGAGGGTTCCATAAGGGAACACCAGGTGGGGAGCCTAGGCTGTCCTGATGGGCCGTCCATTGAGGGGGATCTCCTAGTGCTAGGAGAACCTGGGGCATCTCTAAACAGAGCTCCATCGGTTCTGGTGTCTGCTCAGCCGCAGGGTTTAGATCATGGGTTGGGAGGCCAGGTTCAGGTGCTGCCTGACCTGGGGGGAGGGACATCTGTAATCAGTGTCCCTACCAGTTTGTCTTCCAGGGGTATCACTCCAGGTGGGAGGGTGCAGAAATTTGGAAGGGGTTGTAGAGGGAGGGAGGACTCACCTCTGGTACCACTTCAACCTGAGGGTATAGATCCTAGGTTGGGAGGCCAGGTTCAGGTACTGCCTGACCTGGAGGGAGGGACATCTGTAATCAGTGTCCCTACCGGTTTGTCTTCCAGGGGTACCACTCCAGGTGGGAGGGTGAGGAACTCTGTAAGGGGATGCGGAGGGAGGACTCGCCTCTGGCACCGGTGCAACCTAACTGTTTAGACCCTAGATTGGTAGATCAGTTACAGGGTCAAGGTCCTGTACTGGTGCGAGAGTGGTGTTCTGAGGGCACCTCTCCAAGGAGGAGAGTGTGGAACCCCAGAAGGAGAGGTAGGGGGAGGAGAGCCTCGCCTGTGACTTCTGGTCAGCCTGAGGGTGCGGACCCCAGGTTGGAGGATCAGTGGTAGTTTAGAACTGCACTGATGAGAGAAAGAGTGGTAAAGGGGTACTATATGCTTGGGGCTACTGTCAACCACTCTGTGAGACATCAAGGACCAGAGACATCTGGATGGCCTAGGGCCTGGTCCTAGCCGCAAACAACTAGGGAGTACCAGTGGGGTAGCTTAGGGGGTCCTGGGAGCTCTGACAGGGGGAACCACCAGGGTCCAGAATGGCTTAGAACTGGCGGGTGCCCCTGCAGTTGCGGGCCCGCGTCCGTGTTCTATCGCCCCAAGCTGGGAAGTCCATCAAGGTATTGATTGGTCTACCCTGGCTTTTGGCTGGAAGGGGGTTGTGTTGGACTTGGCCCTTTTTGCAGGGTCATCCCTGAACTTTTTGCCTTCCTCTTAGCCTTTTTTCTAACATGGTGTTGGTGGTTTTAGGACTCTTGACACTTTTGCGCTGTTTAGCAGTGCAAAGTGCATGTGCTCTCTACCCTCCATAGGCTAACATTGGGAACCCCCCCTTATGGGATAACTCCTAAATGGAACAAAATAAGTATGTCATGTTTGGTATGTGTGGAATGCAAATAATAAATGCTGAGCAATGGTGTGCGCAGATTTATTTTCACTATTTTAGGAATGCCACTTTTAGAAGTTGGCATTTCTGTGTGCTGTGTGCCTGTCTGCCTGATGTGTATTGCATGTCTGGTTCTAGAAGTGACCGGAACTGGTGAGGTGTTGGTGGCTCCAGGGAGGTCAGGGTGAGTCAGTGTCAGGCTGAATAGTAGATCTGCAATTGGAGTAGTGGGAGGAGAAGTCCCCTGTCCCTGAATAGGTCTGTGCCTGCCCTATACAATACTGGCTCCGCCCCCTGTGGTGTGTCTGATTACCAAGCCCCAGCTCACAACAGGAGGAGGAAAGCCTGGTAAACAAAGTGCTCTACACTCCCCCAAAACCAGTTGGGGCTGGTTTCCCCAAAGACCCTTCCAGAAGCATCTGCCCCCTTTTTGTAGCAGGGCAGAAGGGTGTAAAAAATACAGGGGCTGTGACCCCATGAGGTGGTTGTGTTTTGTGCTTACTCGGAGGGGACACTCTGCCAGGGGGAACCGCAGTGGGACCCAGCTGCTGACCCCTGAGAGTTCCTGCGTGCTGGCCCCTGTGCCCAACTTTGCCCCTCTGCCTTCTACAGCACTGTTAGAAATGGGATTTCTGGTTGGCTAAGGCTCGCACCAAAGCCAGGCAGAAACCACCACTCTAGTCAGGGCAAAGGAGTTACACGCCAAAGATAACTCCTGCTCACCCCCTTGGTAGCTTGGCACGAGCAGTCAGGCTTATCCCGGAGGCAATGTGTAAAGCGTTTGCGCACGCACACAGAAACAACACCCCAGGCACACCACAAAAGGAACTCCACACAAGGTTATATATAAAAAATAGCCTTTGTATTATAAACAACACATTAGATCATAATCACATAATATACACTTTGCCAACTGGCACTGGGCAGTATCAACAGGGGATTATATACACCTGACAGGGCCAATTGGGCCACTGCCAGAACAATCACAAATCACCAAGATGTAAAGGTAGAACAAATAATAAATGTAGGGCACAACCAGTAACTACTGGTGAAATACTGAACTAGGGCCTAGATCATGCAACGTAAATTACACTGTGCAATAATCCTCACATTAGGCCTAAAACATATTCTGCATACATTTCAGGGGCATAAATACATTATGCATTTACACCATAGCATCACATTAGGCATCACAAGCGTAAACACCCTAGGCAACAGATTAGCCTAAAAACAGTGTGCCCAAATCGGGGGCACAACACACTGAACCGGGCCCCAGGCCAGCTGGCCTTTCACAAGGCTCCAACGCCCTATGTCCAACAGTGTCAGGGCTGGCTGCGCATGCAGCAAAAGTGGAGTGCGCAAAAAGTTCAAGCCTAAATGTGGCAGTTGGCACTAAGTGCTGCGCAGCTGTGAAGGAAGGAAAGGCCTGGGCACCCAATGTACCCTCTGAATCAATACCAAATGTTGCAGCTGCCCTCTGTCTGGGGGGCAGCTGGGAATATACAAATAGGCCCTGGCACAACTGTGCTCTCTGGGCCTCCCTGGGGCTTCTCTGAAATAATATTGCCCCCAAAGCGTTGCAGTTGCCCACTGTCACGAGGGGCAACTGAAAAACATATGGCCACTAGTGGAGCGAACACGTGCCCCTCCGGCCCTTCAAACAGCAATGTGCCTAAAAATGGTGGAGTCCCACTCTAGGACTCAGAAAGACAAATGCCCCCAAAAGAAATGTCGCAGCTGCCCACTGTCGTGCGGGGCAGCTGGAAGCAACCAACGATCACTGGCACCTTCTGTGCCTCTGAAGAGAGTCCCCAGCGGGAAGGCACTGGCAATGTGCCCCGACCTCACCCCCCCAGATACCCAACACAGCCCTACTCACTGGGACCTTCTCTGGGAGCACTCCGCTCCTCCTTGGGCTCTCCTCCGGTCTCACGGCGGCTGTCGTGCTGCACACAGGGCTCTCCTCCAAGTTACCGGAGCGCGGGGTAGGCACCCGTCTGCTTCCTTGCTGTGGCTTCTCCTGTGGTGCCTCTGAGGCTCCAGATAATTTAGGCGACACGCGGGGTTGGTATGCGGCGGGGGTAGGTGCCGACAATGCGCCTCGAGCCCCCCCCACTCTGCCTTACTCTCTGTCCGCTACATTGGCGGGGTTCTCTCCACTCGGGACCGGGACTTTGTTCTGGAGCCCACGAGGCTCCCAGACTACTTCCTGCTCGCTTGGTCAGGCCCCGCCCACGTCTCGGTGAGGGTTGCCTGACTTCCTAGTTGACCCGGGCTGCGGCGGTGTTCTCCTCAATACAGAAGCACGGTGTGGGCTCCCGCCTTCGTTTAAGTTGAATATAGTGGCGGGGTGGGCACCCGCGATAAAACAGGCAAAACTGCAGGGTGGGCTCCCGCTCGGTTTTTAGTCATAAATTAGCGGCGACAACGCGGGTTGGGCTCCTGCTTTTCTCCCAGCAGCACGGGGGAGTCCCTACGCCAGGGATTCCCTCTGGATGAACAGCTTGGCGCTGCAGAGACCACACGCTCCTCAGATAAGAGAAGTGCTCTTTCCAATAAAAGTAAAGCGCTCTTAGGCGCTTCTCAAAAATGATAGCTAAAGCCAGGCTCTTGATTCAGGGGGCGCAAGGCTGGGCTCAGGCAGGCAAGCACTCAGGGCCCTCCAGCAGGGAGGCAGTCCCTTGTGGCGGTTCCTCCTGGAGCCCAGCAGCAGCAGCCCCCAGCGTCAGGACAAGCACAGCAGAGCGAAAACTCTTGGGGTCACAGCCCCTTCTCTTATACCCAGATTTCCTTTGTCACAAAGGTGCAGGGAAAGGGGAAAACCAGGTGCAACTGGTTCTGGAGCACTTTGTTTTGCTCAGCCTCTCTCCCTATTCACAGAACAGGCTAGGGACATCAGACGCACCACAGGGGGCGGAGCCAGCATTGTGGAGGGATGGCACAGCCCTATTCAGGTCCTTGTTGCAACTCCTCCCTCCCATCTAGCTGCTGATCTCCCTATTCACCACTGGGCTGACTCACCCTGGCTCCTGGTATTCCCCACACCACCCAGCACCTGTCAATCACAAGCCAGACATGCACTCCACATCAGGCAGGCAGACACACAGCACACATAAATGCCAACTTCTAAAAATGGCACTTCTCCACCAGTCACAATAAATCTGCGCACATCATTGCGCAGCATTTATTCTTACGAGTTCGCACATGCTAAACTTGACCCTGCACTCCTCTCACACCAGGAATTACTATGGACACACACATCCCCCATGAATTCCTATGGGAGGTCAGGCCAGTCTCACTAAATGTAACACAGAACGCATGCACTTTACACTGGGACACAGTGCTAAAGTGCCTAGAGGCCTAAAACCACTAACACTACATAGGGAAAAAGTCTAGGATAAATGCAAAAAGTTTAGGGGTGAACCTGCCAAAACGGCCAAGTCCAACAAGGACCAGGAAGGGACTTTTGTTGAAGTGAATACTACTGCACCAGGAGAATTGCCACACTGCTGGATTTGACTGTTCCCAGGAACTGCTGTCCTGTTCTGCTGAGCTGCCGTACTGCCTGCTCATCTTGCCCAGCATCGCCTGACTGCTCTCCTGGCTTCTAGCGCTTCGTGAGCGCTATATTCTAATTACCCGAGGGAATACCGGCGTGTGGAATTCCCCCTGGGCTGCCTGCAGTAGAGCGGGTGCCCACCACGAGTGTGTGCCGCATTTATGTTTATTTAATCGAGCGGGAGCCCACCCCGCATTTTGAAACTCCCCAATTCACAGCCATGGCCAAAGCCACCGAGAGCATCAAGAAGTGGGTCCCAGCCCCGCATTTATATTTTATTAACAAACGGGTACCCACCCTGCTGTTTTCTGCCTCTAAAAGCGGGTGCCCACCCCGCTTTGTGTCCACATTGAAGCAGGTACCCACCCAGCATTGCCCCGCCGAGATAGAACGAAGCCGCCGGAAGTCACCGCCGTGACCTGGAAGTCAGGCGGTCTTGTCTGGTTGTGGGCGGAGCCTGCGCACGCAGAGCGGGGCTCCTGTGAACCGGAGGGTGAGCCCTGCGTGCTGCTAAGTTCCGCGGTGTCGGCTCGGGTGAAGTCAGGAGAGGCCCCATGGCGGGTCTGGCTGAGGCACACTGTCGGTGCCTGAGGACCTGTCCGGAGACCTGAGATCCAGCGCATGGTGAGGAGAGGGCCCCGGTGACTGCCGCAAGACTAGCCTCGTGGGGCTGGGAGGAGAACAGCATAGGGGCCGGGAGTGGCACCAGAAGTTCTGTGTCGATTTATTTGCACAGCTGCACCGCACAAGAGCAGACAGCTGCAACACGGGGGCACAGTTGCATCCAGGAGCCCCAGAGTGGGGCTTAAACGTGAACAGTGGGGCCAGTGTCCTTTTTGGGCTGCACAGCGGCACCGCAGTTGCGGGTCGCTGTAACAATTTGGGGCAAAACTATTTTCAGAGTCCCAGAGGGCTCTGGAGGCACGGTTGGTGCCATTACTTTTTTTGTTATCTTCTGTTGCACCGTGAGAGGGCAGCTGCAACAAGGGGCATGTTTGTTTTAAATGCCAGGTTGTGTCCCTTGCCATATGGGTATTACCGCGTTCTCAGGAGTGCACCATTAATGTTATGGGCAGTGTATTTAGACTACTGATTATGGCATAATGTATTTGAACCTATGAGTTTGCCTAATGTTATCCAATGAGACACTATGATTATGCCTAATGAGAATGTGCATGACTTAATGTCTTGCTATGGTGATTTAGGTTCATGCCTGATCTAATGTGCTACGCCTCATGTTAATGTGATGACGCTAAGTTCATGATCTTGCCAGTAGTTTCTGGTTGCTTGGCATTTATTGGTTGTGTCTGTGATGGATCTGGCAGCGACCCGATTGGCGCTGCCTTGTACATAGTCCCCTGTAAATTGCAATGGTGTGCCAGTGGGCACAGTGTATAGATATGTGATTGTACTCTAAAGTGTTTTACATAATACAAAGGCTATTTTGATATAACCTTGTGTGGAGTCTCTTTTGTTGTGTGCCTAGTGTGCGCCGCTGTGTGTGTAGGTTGCGCAAACGGTTTACACATTGTCTCTGGGATAAGACTAACTGCTCGTGCCAAGCTACCAAGGGGGTGAGCAGGGGTTATCTTCAGTGTTTAACTCCCTTGCCCTGACTAGAACGGGGGTTTCTGCCTGGCTTTGGCACATGCCCTAACCTACCGGGAATCCCAGTTTCTAACACACACATGTGCTGCTTCCACCTGCCCACACACTTAGGGAGGAAATGCTTTGGTCTTTGATAAAGTTGCTGGATCTGCACTTTGGTGCTATGAGAAGACTGAATGTCTAATTGTTCCAGAAGGATGTGGCCTTAATATCTGCAAAGGGGATTTTTGACCTTAAAGTTCTAGACAGTCTTCTGAGTTATTACAGCATTCAAACACCTGTACCCGGAAGCATTTTTGGATGTCTTTCGCTGGTCCTGTTCCTAATTGTCGGGAATTTACATTAATTTTTTCTGCTCTGCAAAGGATGTCCCATCAAGAGGTCAAATAGAGATGGCACTTCCACATGTGCTCCTGTGTTTTGAATGCATGATCAAGTGTTTTGGCGCACCCTGCTTCAGGAAAACTGGTTCTTGTCCTTTCAGCCTGTGTGGCTACACGGTGAGCAGCCCATGTTTCGCTGTCTTCTGTGCACTGTCGAGTCTGCTCTGGACATATGCCTAGAAATGCTACTGGTTTGGTCTCTGGACATTGACCTACTGGTAAGACAGTTAATCGCCCACTTGTAGTATTGTCCCTTGCACTT
Source organism: Triturus cristatus (assembly GCF_964204655.1). NCBI lineage: Eukaryota > Metazoa > Chordata > Amphibia > Caudata > Salamandridae > Triturus > Triturus cristatus. Next base: position 699,707,785 of record NC_140585.1, on the reverse strand, counting down.
GCGGTTGAGCACTCCTGGGATGCTTCAGCTCCTAGTGACCTAAATCTTAGCTCTGATTCTGTGAATCCCGCACTGTCTGCTTTGCCTTTGGTGGCTACTGAGGGGGTTGCATTTGAACATGTGTGCTTCATGGATCTGATCCACTTGGTGCCTCTGGGAACATTGTCTGCGGTTGCTGGGCACAGCAATGTTTCATCTACCTCTTGGAACAGATAAACAATCTGGAAGTTTTGAGTTGTGGAACTTTCTTTTTAATGCAAAACTGCATTTTAAAATGTATTTTAATGCAGCTTTACTATATTTAATGATTGCCTAGTAGTGTTTACTATGGTCTTTGCTATTGAAGAATCATGGTGTTTTTTTAGATTTTAATGGGTTGTTAAACTTATATTCCATTAAATTTTAGCATTTTATCTAGCGTTAGCTTTTATTGACTCAGGTCCAACGAGTTGGTGTCACTTGGTCCTGATAGGCCTGGTAAGAAACACCACTATTTACATGTCTTAAGTTGCCTTCTCTCTTCACACAATTACTTTTGACATACATTTGTGTGTGTGTGATAGTGCAGGACAACTTACTCTGAATCGGCATTGCTTACATTTCCACTTCGTAGGCACACCATCATGACACCTTGAATATTCGGTACAAGGGATAAAGTTCACTGTTCAAAAGTGATTACTGTTATTGTCCAATGAAAAAAACAACAATTGATGGACAGAGCATCCTAGGACCGGTTTCGGGGTTTCACCCCTCTTCAGCCAGGATAGCTTGATTCCAGTGGCATGGAGAGCACGGGACTCACGTCTGATCATACCCGTCCCACTCGGGGTGACAAATGCAAAAACAACAATTGATGGACAGAATGCAGAACAATGTCATACATTCACCCCAGAACAGAGATCTGGGCCTAAATCCATCGTTTTTTTGCTCACCGTGCCATTCCAGTTTGAACCCAGCCATATGCAAATCAGTCTTGACCCTGTGCCTCATGGGAACAGTCCAGCCCGAACTTCCAAGCCAGGTCCTCCCTGGACTGGAAACAAGCATCCTAGGACCGGTTTCGGGGTTTCACCCTTCTTCAGCCAGGATAGCTTCATTCCAGTGGCATGGAGAGCACGGGACTCACGTCTGAGCATACCCGTCCCACTCGGGGTGACAAATGCAAAAACAGCAATTGATGTACAGAATGCAGAACAATGTCATACATTCACCCCAGTACAAAGATCTGGGCCTAAATCCATCGTTTTTTTGCTCAACATGCCATTCCAGTTTGAACCCAGCCATAGGCAAATCAGTCTTGACCCTGTGCCTCATGGGAACAGTCCAGCCCGAACTTCCAAGCCAGGTCCTCCCTGGACTGGAAACAAGCATCCTAGAACCGGTTTCGGGGTTTCACCCCTCTTCAGCCAGGATAGCTGGATTCCAGTGGCATGGAGAGCACGGGACTCACGTCCGAGCATACCCGTCCCACTCGGGGTGACAAATGCAAAAACAGCAATTGATGGACAGAATGCAGAACAATGTCATACATTCACCCCAGTACAGAGATCTGGGCCTACATCCATCGTTTTTTTGCTCACCATGCCATTCCAGTTTGAACCCAGCCATATGCAAATCAGTCTTGACCCTGTGCCTCATGGGAACAGTCCAGCCCGAACTGCCAAGCCAGGTCCTCCCTGGACTGGAAACAAGCATCCTAGGACCGGTTTCGGGGTTTCACCCCTCTTCAGCCAGGCTAGCTTGATTCCAGTGGCATGGAGAGCACGGGACTCACGTCCGAGCATACCCGTCCCACTCGGGGTGACAAATGCTAAAAAAACAATCGATGGACAGAATGCAGAACAATGTCATACATTCACCCCAGTACATAGATCTGGGCCTAAATCCATCAGATCTGTTGACTGGGTGTGAGTGTTTGATTGGTTCTGATGCTCCGTGCATCACCACCCCCTTTTGTACCGCTTTGTTCGTCATAAGTTGGCAGGGTATGCTCAGACGTGAGTCCCTTGCTCACATTGCCACTAGATTCAAGCAAGCCTGGCTGAAGACGGCTGAAATGCCAGAAACCGGTCCTAGGAAGCTTGTTTCCGGTCCAGGGAAGGCATGGCTTGGCAGTTCAGGCAGGAGTGTTCCCAAGAGGCATAGGGTCAGACTGATTTGCCTATGGCCATGTCTGAACTGGGGTGGCAGAGCGGGCTAAAGAACGGTGATGGATCAAACCCAGATCTGTTGACTGGGTGTGAGTGTTTGATTGGTTCTGATGCTCCGTCCATCACCACCCCCCCTTTTGTACTGTTATTGTCCAGTAGGCAACAAAGCTATCAAACTAGAACAAACAATTACGACCTGACTAGGGTTTTGACATAGCTGTATGGGTGCTGTTTATCATATATCCGGGGCCACTTCCTTATTTAAGGGACAGAGCACTTAGCTGACACTGTGAGGTCACTGCATGCCGGAATTCAAGCTCAGCTGATTCCTGATTACCAACACGAGGGATGTCCAGCTCTACATCGAGACAGACAGCCTAACTTACCTGCAGGAAATGGGGAGTTAAATTACCCTACAGGATTTGGCATATAACCCTCCCTAGGTAAGACTAGGTTAGGGATTGCTAGGTAGGAGTACAATATACACAGTACTTATATGCTCACATATATTCACTGTTCTGACCACTGGGAATGCAGTTGAGAAATCACCAAGCTTAGGGGGGGCCATCCCGGGACACAAGTTCTAGGGGGGGACAAATATGTACAGGTGTCCGCTAATCCTACCCTAAAAAGGCCAGACGGCATTGGTGAGCAAACACTCAGCTTCAGGGGTGCTTCTCATCAGTCTTATCTAACAATATGTCAATATGCGCATCCCAAGCACCCAGTGAGGGCACCACCCCATGTTGCAAGGGCAGTTTTCTCTATCTCATAATCTCAGTAGATGCCCATTTAAGAAAGCCCTTCAATCAGAGTGACAGCGATGACCCCACTACGTATTTACAGGCCAAGCTGCCTGAAGCTTAACGCCGAGAAGACAGAAGTCCTCATCCTCGGTACCACCCCTTCTGCATGGGAGAGCACCTGGTGGCAGACCGCCCTCGGAAGCCCACCTACCCCCTCAGACCACACCAAGAACCTCAGCATCGTACTTGACTCATCACTCACCATGAACCGACATGTCAACGCTGTCACCTCCAGCTGCTTCAACACCCTCTGCATCCTCCGCAAGACAATCAAGTGGATCCCCCTTGAGTCAAGGAAGACAGTCACCCACGCACTCATCACCAGCAGACTGGACTATGGAAATGCACTCTACGCCGACATCAACAAGTCCTTACTCCACAAACAATACAGAACACCGCCGCCAGACTCGTCCTTGGCATCCCCCAACATGAACACATCAGCCAACACCTGCGAAGTCTCCACTGGCTCCCCATGGAGAAAAGAGTCACTTTCAAAATCCTCACTCACGCCTACAAATGCCTACACAACAACGGACCCAAATACCTCAACGAAAGAATAAACTTCCACGTACCCAAAAGAAAAATCTGATCTTCCAACCTCGCACTGGCTGAAACCCCATGCATCCACAGAACCAGACCAGACGGAAGATCCTTCTCTCACATTGCAGCCAAGATCTGGAACGAGCTTCCAGCAGATATCAGATGTGCCCCCTCCCTGAACACCTTCCGGAAGACCCTCAGGACCTGGCTCTTCGGCTAAAAAGACCTGCGGACCCCCCCTCAGCGTCTTGAGACCCTCACGGGTGAGTAGCAAGCTTACAATTCCCTGATTGATTGACTATATGGTGTTTCAGGAGAACGATTGCCAAGTGGATGAACCTGACAATTAGGCCTGGGCTAAAAATCCGTTCCGCTCGCGGAAATTGCGATAATTTGACATTTTTGCGTTCCGCGGAGAGCGCGAAAATGTAAAAATTTCCACAATCCGCATTTTACCTAAAATTGTTTGCTTGCTCGTGCTGTAATATAATACATTCTCGCGTGCGCGCGATCGCCTTACCTGAATCCCCGCGTTCGCCGACAAGTTTTCCCGATCCGGTCGCGGTCTCCACGAGATGTTGGATTGTTGCTAGCCATTTGCGCTGTCTCGCGACAGTTCGTGCCCGCAGTAATATCATTCGCCCGCGAGTAACCGCATGGGTAAGTTGGCGAGCCGCGACCACACAGAAAATACCGCGAACGGGCAGGAAAAAAACTTCTGCATCTTTGCGATATTCCTGCGTGTTTGTGGAGATTTTTAATATTTTTGCGATAATTTGCGAAAGTGAATTTCGCAAATTCCGCCCACCCCTACTGACAATGTGTTTATTCTTACGCTTCTGAGTGGTCAGCCCTAGGAGGCAGTGAAGTGAATTGCACTGTAGAGGGAAGCCCACAACATTAGACAGGGCCTGATTGGCTCCCCCCCAGTAGTGGGCAATTTCTGCACATGTCCACCATGAAATAATACTTGGAAAAATGTGATGAAGGTGCACCGGAGTAAGATATGTCTCGTGGACATATTTGAACTTGGTGTAATTTAGACAGCACTTCCTGGAAACAGCCATACCTGCTACAGCACACAGGTCCATTGCCTGTCTGCCAATTCCTAACCAAGACACTGAGCCAATTTATCTGAAAGGTCCTCGAGATACGGGATGCGAGGTTCTAACAACCCACTATAGAGCAGTCATATTCCACCCCTACCCAAGCTGTGCCCAAGCAGTACCCATAGCACAGGGGACGTGCCCGGTTAAGTATTCTACGACCCCCATGCAACCTCAACAGCCAATACCAAGGTGTTGCACATCAAGTACTGGCCCTCATGTATATCATACCTTTCCTTGATGTCCTGAAAGGGCATCAGGAGTCGGTGCTCACACAGGTCCCAAATGTGAGGAAAACTCCTCCAACCATGTGCTTGTGCCATGATGGCTTGCAATCTCGCAAAATACCGGGAGCACCCACAATGGTAACATGGGCCGTATGGTAATGGGCCACATCACAGGGTCACATATATCCCAAAAGTGTTTAGTCACTCTGACCAGGCACCCTACCCACTGTGAACCAGGCCGTGGGCCCATGAGGCAGTCAAGGATGCCCGTGCCTCCAAGTTTTAGGTGCAAATAACAAAAAGGGTTTGGCCCTTAATCAGAAAGGCCGGACCAGTATACAAGAGTAAACCACAAAGTATGCCAGTACTGATGCTCATTCAATCAACCATTCATACCAAGACCAAAAAGACCTAAACAATCTGATCTGAAAATACTTTTTATTTTGATTCCTTTCAGTTAGTTTTAATCTCTTCACCTTATTTTTTAGGAAGAAGATTCTTTTTATGAATTTTCAACATTCACATTTATAAAGTATATCACACACTGAAGACACAACCACATTAAACATTAAATAAAACACAAATGTTGTGAGTATACAAACAGCTCTTAACACATTTATAGAAATAAAACATACATTTTTCGCTCTGGTTCTGTCTAGCTTCGTAACCACAATTTCATAAATCCACATTGCCTCTGATAGTTTTCTGTAGTGATCGTCTTTCAATTTAATTCAGAGGCCAAAGCCAAATGGTGAACCTACTATGCTTACTTTGTATTTATAACAATTAACAAGCAAAGATTTTGCTGAACCACAGTGGTATCCCTTCCACATGGGCACCTATTTGGACAACAGTAAAAGCAGTTGACACGTTTCAAACCCACTGAAATACTTGTTGGGTTCTTCTCAGCCACAGAACAAAAAGAGCTCAAAACTAACAGACATAAAATGACTATAGTTTCCAAAAATTGAAAAACACATTCAAACATTTATCCACCCAGACCCCATTCATGGCAGCCTTTTACCTCAGTCTCTTTAAATCAGGATTCAATCTACTTTTTCACCATCTGGTGATACTAGGCACCACAGGCAACACTAAAAAAACGATGTTAAAAATTCTATTGTTAAAAATGTCACGTCATGTCAACTAAACAGAAAAAACAAATGTCAGTGTAAACTGGATAGATGCTTACATGAATAATGGAAGTGGCAACCTCAGGTTCACCTTATCTTATAAAAAAGTTTTTTCACCACTTTTCGTCTGTTGGAAAAGCCAAAAGACCAAATTGTTAAATCATTCATCATCATCACAAAGCTTTATTTCGACAGTTTGTCATAAAAGCACAACAATACAACACATAACAATCAATAAATAACACATATACAATTACAAGATAAAAAGTTATTAAATTCCATGACTGTCTAATATCTAAAAAAATTAAAAAGAGTACATTACTGTAACAACTGTTTTCTTACAGATCTTATCCTCCAAGCCCAGCCCAAAAATTTAGCCAAGCAACAGGCATAGAAGGGACGGGCGTCTGAACGTAATATGCGTAAAGCTTCCAGACAAGATCTTGTGCCTAGACACCTACATAAGGGCTTTAACCATCTCGACCTGGGCACAGAATAAGCATAGCACTCAAATAACAAATGGGCTGTAGACTCGACCCTAGAATCACAAAAGGGGCAATAGGGTATAGTTTGGTATGGAGGTTTCCAAGTAGACGTGAACAGACCTAATGGAAGAACGCCCACCCTAAATTTAAAGTATAATGCTCTGTCACCCGGGTTAAGGATTGAATCCAAGTAGGGTTCTCTGCAAGGGATCTCCTTAACCAAGAAAAACTGGGCGACAGATTTACAATGGTTAGGGTTACACAACCTCTCATTATCCACCCAGAGCCAATAGATCTTCTTAAGCAATTGTTTTGAGGGTGCTGTTCTATTTGCCCAGGCATCTCCTAATCCCAGGTCCAAAAGGAGACGCTTAACCTCCCTGAGCCAGGTAACCTTATGCCAGCCAGATAAGGATAGAATTTCGCTAAGGGCATCTGCATAACTACTCAGTTCAGGGACATTCCATATCCTGGCCCATAATAAGAGAGGACGTAGCCTAGCTTGCTCACAAATTGGGCGTGTGCCTGCGTCTAACAAAAGAGGAATAGTAGGGGTGCTATGGGGTAACCTCATAAGATCTTTGTGGAAATTGTTTTCGAGGTATGTCAAGGTGTCAACACTCTGTATACCCCACAGTTCAGCACCATACAATGCTGCACTCACCACCCTTGCCCTATAGATATCAAGCAGTGCCCCTATAGGTTTTAAAGCTGAGGCACGATGTTCCTTGAGCAGGGCCCCTGAAACTCTCTTGTGTGTCAGAAACACCTTCTGGTGGTGCGCCTTCCAACTCATATTGGCACACAAACGAATACCAAGGTAGTCAAATTCATTGACTCTATCCAAAGGAACAGAGTCCAAGGTAGGGGGAACAACCGTTTTCCTGGGAGGATTAAGAACGAGGAATTTGGTCTTGCTTATGTTTATAGACAGGCCCTTGGTATCACAAAAGGCCTTAAAGCTAGAAAGCAACTTTTGGATACCTACTGGTGACTTGGAAATTAGGAGGGTATCATCCGCAAACAGGAGCGTAGGAACTTTCCTACCAGCCAAGGATGGTGCATCTGACGGCTGTTGAAGCAGATGCTCCACCACTCCGTTAACGTATAGAGAAAACAGAGTGGGGGCGAGCACACAACCCTGGCGGACGCCCCTGTCTACGGAGATACGAGATGTTTTATCCCCCTGGGTACCCCATCTAATCTGGGCAAAGTTGCTTTCATGAAACTTTATAAGCAAGGCCAGCAAATAGGGAGGTATGCCCAACCTATCTAAGAAATTCCATAGTTGGGCTCGAGGGACCAGGTCGAAGGCAGTTCGCAAGTCTATAAAGACCAAGTACAAGCTGCCCCCACCCAGCACAACCACCTTCCAGTAAATCATTAAGAGACGGAACGTCTGCTCGATAGTACCCATCCCAGATCTGAAACCTGCCTGGAAATCTGACAAAACCTGGTTTTCTTCAACCCACTGCAGGATCCTACCTAGAACCACTTTGCCCGCAACCTTTTGCGTTGAATCAAGCAGGCTAATAGGGCGATAGTTAGCTGGGTCGTCCCGACTGCCTTTCTTAAAAATGGGGACGACCTCAGCACCACTCCATGAGTCAGGAAGAGAACCACCCAACACCGCCTCATTCAGAAGAGCGGCAATTAATCTACTCCACAATGATGGATATTTCTTCAACAAGTCCCCCGGAATTCCATCGGGACCAGCAGCCTTACTAGAAACAATACGACTGATTGCCCCTTCAACTTCCTCTATGCTGAAGGGGGAGGCATTGGTAGAAATCTCAGGTGGTAGGCTGGCATGGAGGCCCGTTTTAAGGATGGGTACCCCACTTTGAACAGAGTATAATTTGGAAAAGTGGGCAAACCAGAGATCGCCAGAAATATTACAAGTGAACTGCGAATCAAGGGGTTTGTCCCTGGCTCTTAGCAGATCCCAGAACCCCTTGGAGTCTTTTCTGGTACTTGCCTCCGCTAAATCCCACCAAAAGCTAAAGTCATGGGCCTCCTTCGCCTCTGCCACAACTTTTTTATAGAGATTCCTCGCCAATCTGATAGTGCCTGGATCCTTGTTTTTAACCGCGGTAATAAGTTCCCCCTTGGCAACCCGACATTTTGAAGAATACCATTTATTTCTTGCCCTGGGAGCACCCTTCACAGAAACCTTTGCGCTGGATTGAGGTATAATAAACAAATCGCTTAGCACCACAATGGTTTCTGTGAATAAAGGTAAAACAGATTGGCTGGAGACACCCAGGGCATCCAGGCGCTGCCCTGCCGCTAACATTGCGGTCCCTGCCTGTGCCATCCTTCCCTCATCCGCTTCTACTTTGGCCCATTTTAGGCGCCTACCACAGGCCGAGGGGACAAGCTCATGGGAGGTTTTCCACTTATAGGGAAACCTATTTTGATTTCCCACCTGCCAGGGCGGAATCAATGATAAGGAGAGAGGATTGTGGTCACTATCACAAGACGCAATGACCTCCATATCATAATGGAATGCCCACAAATTATAATTCAGCACAGCATAGTCTATTCTGGAGGTACGGCCTATCCGGTTGTAAGTGTGCGCACCCAGGATATCCGATTTAGATCGGCCGTTAGTTGGTCTTAAGTCATGTTCCATACACAGCGCGTTGATGTCTACCGCACTCTGGGTCCACTTGGGAATCGGATCTAGGGTCAGGATGGGAATACCTCTCCTTGTGTCCTCATCCCAAGTATCCAGTATATCCTCCACAGCCAATGGCTCAAAACAGCAATTAAAGTCGCCTGCCAGAAGAACATAAGAGTCGATACTGCAGGCGGCTAAATCGCTGCCCAGACCCGTAGAGGATAATGTGGATGACCCACCCCTGGCCCCCCTTAGATAAAGGTTGAAGACTTCCAACTTCCTACCCCCTGGGCATAGAATGGTTATCCTCTGGAGATCAGGAGAATGCGTGGGCTTTTGAGTGACACTTAGACCTAGAGCAATGTTAACCCATATGAGAAGGCCACCTGACGGGCGACCTTTACCTCCATTTTGGTGGGAAGCTGGAACAAAGTAAGTCGTGAAGCCCACTCTATGCCTAGGCTCAAGACACCAGGTTTCCTGCAAAAGACAGATGTTGTAAGGGGCCAGAAAGGCATTCCATTCTGGAATTTCGAAGTTACGGGCGAGCCCTGCCACATTCCAACATATGATCTTTATCAAGGGGTCGGCAGAGGTAGTCTGTCTTGGAGGGTCATCTAATGTGGCCAATTTGATCACAGGACCTGCCCCCCCCGCAGCAGATCTATTTGGCCTAGATAATGGCTCAATCTGATGGTAATAGGGAGCCATTGTTACATCAGTCAGCTTCCTAGCTAAAGGAACATGCTGGATTGAGATCGTGGGAAACGGGCAAGGTAGGGCCAGTTGGTCCATTACAGGTTGAGAATCAGAAGAGTACAGCGTAATCGAGGCCGCCTCCATAGATGGAACAGACAGCATTCCCTCTGAAGTTGGTGGGCTAACAGCCGAGGGTTCGGTCACACAAGGAGAGGAAGATAGTTCATTATGCCCTAGTACCAATGGTAAAGGATCCTGGGGAACAGGTTGACATGCCAGTCAATCTACCTCCTCAAGCCCAGTGAACCGATTAGAAGTGGAAAAAACATTCCAATTTATGGGGAAGACTTGGGATTTTTTGGGGTGGCTCCTCCAGTTGCGGTGGTGTACTAAAGACCAGTCCTCATCACGTGTAGATCTAAGACACGGTGGATAAAAGAAGGACAAAGGCCTAGGTATAACGAGAGAACCTTCGCCAATGGGCCAGGAACAGATGTGGTGTACCATGAAAGGATCTTCAAAGGTCACCACTATGCAATCCCCAGCGCTAGATTTCCTTGAGGGGCCCACCCAGGGGGTTCTACGTACCATTAAAATTCTACTTCTCTGACCATTAGGGATTGGTCTATTCGCATTGAGCCAATGGATTGTCTTATTCTTCAGAGACCAATGGTTCTCGTATTGGCCATTTCCTAACTGGGGGACATTCGTCAGCACAACCACATACTCATTAGCCTCTGGAGGGAGATCGATAAAACCCCCTCTAAAGTTATTCTTAGCAGGAGGGCTCTTGGTTGATTGGAGCACCGCTTCCCTAGGAGGGAGTCTATGTAACACACCTATATTAGGTTTAACTACTGGTTGGGGGGTGGGACATTTAGGAGCTTTAGGTATAGAGGCGGTTGAGCTATGATGCCCAGCCGCAGGCCCCGATGTAGGCACCGATCGTGCGATAACTGGTAAAGGAGGGGAAGGTTGTGGAACTTGAGGGATCTTATCATGGGGAAGAGGCTCAGCAACAGGAAAACCCTGGTTTTCTAGACTTCTCAGACCGAGAGTGGCCAGAGCAATAATGCTCTTTTCCATCTCGAGTAAATGGTTCTCAATGCGTGAGAGTCTAAGATCAAGAGGAGAAAGAAGTTTCTTAAGGGTTTCCCAAACTAAACTTATAAATTCCCCTTCGTTCCTGACCCCACTCTCAACATGTATGCCCTCTTCTCCTGCCTCAATAACCAAGGAGGTGGTCAAGGAAGCAGGAGCTGGCTCATCTTTAACCCCCTCAAAATGTGAATGTTCCCCGGTCACACCCCCTCCTATAGGATTTGAGACCGGAGCACTAGTCGCATTCAGATGTTCAGTAATCACAATTTTGGCCTTCTTACGACGGTAGGCAGACCGAGAGGTGCATTTTCTTTTAGCTTGATGGGCTCTACTAAGAGTGTGCCTAGAGGAGAACATTGCCGAGGTAGGATTATTAGAACCAGTAACTTGCTTGAGAGGGGTTATGGACAGGATCGCAGCACTATCCTGAATCAGTGGCTCCAATGAGGGGGGTAGAACAGAGAAAGCCGGAGTGTGGTGGACATCAACATGTGTAACTATACAATGGGGGATAGCTGGACGTGGCGGGGTAACCGCTGTGGCTATATTGCCCAGGGAAGATTTTTTCGACAAATCGATTACCTGGGACAATCTCCTAGCGGACGCCAATTCCAGGGAAACACGAGTCTGGAGTTTGGAAATTTCATGGTCTATAGCTGTATTGGTACGAGTAATAAAATCGTCCATAGGACCATTGATAGGAAGACCACCAATTGGGGCCTTGCTCCGTGTTAACCTGTTAGACATAGCTCAACAACCAACAGGGGCAACCCCCAACCTTACTGTGTGGATATGATAATAATAAATTGTATAACAATTACACTCGCACAGACTAGTTTGAACAATACAAAAGGGGGTAGCCCAGACCAGACCTCACAGACCTCGAACGGCCTCAAACGGCCCTGTCTTTGCCCAGTCTTAGCCCGGGCTGCGTCCCGCGCTGCGGGAGTAAAATGTAGATTTAAAGCCTCAGGAGGGCGGGGGGCGGGGCAGCAGGGAGAGCGGACCGGAAGCTCGTCGTTGGTCTGGCAGGGACTTCTGGGAAATGAAGTCCCCGCACGCTCGCAGCCCCGCTGCAGCCACACGCCTGTTGCCGGTTTAGCTCCTCCGGACTCCTCCCAAGCGTGGATTATGGTCCGCTCCTCGAGACAGACAAAGGGGCACCCGCGAAGCGGGTGCGCCGAGCAGTGATTGGGCACAAAGTAGGAAACAGGTAAGCTCCTCCGCTGAATCCCCTGCAAAAACGAGCAAGATGTCCCGCTTAATTCAAGGCAAACAGGTGTATTTAAACCTCAGGAGGGCGGGGGGCGGGGCAGCAGGGAGAGCGGACCGGAAGCTCGTCGTTGGTCTGGCAGGGACTTCTGGGAAATGAAGTCCCCGCACGCTCGCAGCCCCGCTGCAGCCACACGCCTGTTGCCGGTTTAGCTCCTCCGGACTCCTCCCAAGCGTGGATTATGGTCCGCTCCTCGAGACAGACAAAGGGGCACCCGCGAAGCGGGTGCGCCGAGCAGTGATTGGGCACAAAGTAGGAAACAGGTAAGCTCCTCCGCTGAATCCCCTGCAAAAACGAGCAAGATGTCCCGCCGTCATTCATTATATCAATTATTCTATATTGAATAATAGGCTTATGAATGAATCCGTTCCAATAGAACAGAATTGTTCTCAAAGGATTACTATTACGAATTGATTATTATCCATAGGAGAGACCATAAGAAATTAGCAGCAACATAGATGAGCTCAAACGCTCAGGATACAGTTTACATAGCAATAAAGATTCATCTTGTTGCTTCGTGCAAGGGGTAACCTTTCAAGAATGTAACTGAGTTTTTGACCGATCTCTAGGAAGGAACTATAACGATGGAACGGACACATTTATAGGAGTAACACGAAGAATATCATAATCGGGTGTTGCCTTTCAAAATTCTAACTGATATTTTACCCGGTCTCCGGAGGAAGCACTTTAACTTTAGAACAAGCTAATTTAAGAGGATAATACAAAAAATACCGCAGTCGGATATCATGTCCTAATTTGACACAACAGAAAGAAATACTATTTTCACTGTATTCACTCTCGACAATGTTGCTCCAAACGATTCCAGACCTGAAGTAACATCCGGTTCATCTCCAGCTTCTTTAAGACCACTTCCAGGTTACGTAGTCTTTTTTTATTTTTTTGCAAAGGGCAGCTTTATTGGCATACCCAATTCCTTGTAGCTGTAGGTATATAATACTTTAATATATGTTGTGACCAGAACCCAAAGGCTTTATACATTTAACGTGATCATGTAAATCATGTGACGAGTGCAGAAATATTATCATTTGTCAGAAATGAAAAGGGGCATCCCCAGCGAATAAGACAGTCTATATTTGAACGCAGCATACGTTTAATCCTCCATAAAGAATTGCAATCTATCCAAAGCCAATGCTTTAGACAGCGTTCCATTATACAGGGCTATCAAAAATTATTGTTGTCCTTGCATCTGTCTTAATAAACTCATGTCTTTATTTTAGTGATATATTGGCAGGTATTGTGTTAAAGCTCCAACATTTCATCAATGTGTATCTGGTATATGTATATAAATCAGATCAGAACTCGAAAGTGGTGAAAGTTGAAGGCGTCCATACTTTGGGTCTCATAAACGAATCGAATCCAGGGAAAGAGTATATGCACAAAGGTATGTCACACAGTAGGGATGAGGGAAATTCACAGATTCTGTGACTCTGTCCGTTCATTGAGCCCATTTGGTACCAAGTTGAATTTCACAATAAGAAATGCCTCTCGCTGGCTCAATTTGCGATCCAAATCACCTCCCCTGTCGCTCGGTTCAACAGACAAAATGACTGTGCATTTTAAATGAGTCTCTGTATGGTTACTTTCTAACCAAGGTGACACCAAAGGTGCCGTAACTTAGCGTTTCGGAATCCGCGATTTATGTTGACAAATGCGCTGACGTACTTTTTGGATAGTTTTCCCAATATAAAATTTGTTACATGGGCATATTATTCCATACACCACGTTTTGTGTTTTACAATTTGTGAATGTAATATGTTTTCAGTTTTGTGACTCATGAGAGAATAAATTGCCTTCAATCGTTTGGCTACAGCAGACACAAGTGCCGCATTTGTGATGTCCTTGGATTGGTGGTAAATTAAAGTGGTGACGCATGTCAAATTTAGGCGATGGTTTTGGTGAGGGGGCAGGGCCAAATTTTTTTTTGTAGGCTTTTTTATTTTTCAAAAGCAAACAATGGTTTCTTAAAAGAGTTATCCCAGTTGGAAATTAAATGCCAGTTTTGATTGATGATTTTTGGGAATTCATTTGATTTTGTACAGAACCTAGATACACATACCAATTGGTCCAATTGTGCTTTAGATTTTTTCTTTCGTAGTTCTTCCGGTGGAGTCCACCAGGCTCTTTTCATCGATCTTTTTAGGACTCGTTTGGGGTAACCACAGTCTTTCAGGTCGGAAATGAGATTGTTGGCATAGAGTTGGAACTCCTCCTTCTCTGTACAGTTCCTAGGAATCCTTAAACACTGTCCATACTGAAGATTATCTCTTAAACTCAGAGGATAGTGGATATTGTAGTGTAAAGCCTTATTTTTATCCGTTGGCTTTGTGTAGAGTGTCATTTTAAGATGTCCTCCTGATGCGTATACATCAACATCCAAGAATGTGATATGCCTATTATTATGGTGAGCACTAAATTTAATATCTGGTGTCCGATCATTAAGCTACTTCAGCAGTGTTTCTTCTGTGCCAGTCCATATAAAAAATATATAGTCGATATATCTTACCCACCTTGATATTTGATGTTGGAATGGGTTGTTGTTAAAGACAACTATCTCTTCATATTTGGCCATAATTAATACAGTAAATTCTGGAGCAAGTGGACAACCCATTCCAGTTCCTTTCACTTGGCAATAAAAATCATCACCAAACTTGAAATAATTCCGCTTCAAGCTAATTTTAGCACGTAGTCTGCATAGAGCGAAATCACCTCCTGGGAGATGCCACTCTGTATGCCCCGCTGTGGGGTTTGAAGGTGAAACAAACCCACTAGCGGCTCCAGAGCAAAGATGAGCGGGGAGAGCAGACACCCCTGGTGGGTTCCCCAGTGCACCCTAAATGGTGCCAAGATATCCCGGCCAGTGTGCACTACTGATTCTGTATATAGGAGAATGCGACACCACAACATCTCAGGACCCAGACCGATGCACTGCAACACCTCATGCAGGGAACACCAGTCCAGGGAGTCAAAGGACTTTTCAATGTTCAATGAAAGGACCACACCTGGGGTCGTCTCTAGCGGTTGTTCATCCATGAAACGAAACAGATGGCAGAGAATGAGAAATGTAGTTCTCCAGTGAATGAAATCATTCTGGTCCAAATGAACTGGACTGACAACATGTGGCAGCAGCTGATTTGCTATAATCTTTTAGAGAATCTTGCAGTCTGTATTGACTAGAGAAAGTGGACAATATGAGTGCACCTCCAATGGATCTGTATTTGGCTTAGGGAGAACCACAGTCAATGCCTCCCTCAAGGATGGTGGAAGAACACAGCTGCAGGAGCTCTGGGACAAGTATAGCCCCATACACCAAATCAAACTCTACTGGAATCCCATTCGTCCCTGGAATCTTATTGTGTGCCATCTACAAGTGTCAACGGGTCGTCATGGGCAAGGCGATGGAGGGGGTCAAGGCGAGGGATTGGCAAGCTATCCACGTATGCTGAGAGAACGGGCTCCCCAATCCCAGCATCCTCCTGCTAAAGAGAGCTGTAATTCTCAAAAAAGGCTGCATTAATGGCTGACTGTGATGTAAACATGTCACCTGTTGGGGACCTAATGGCTGTCAATCGGGGCCTTTAACTCTCAGAGTGCAGCAACCATTCCAAAACATGCCCGCCCTGTCACCCCCTGCATCTTGTATATCAATTTATTCTTTGGAGTTCAGCCTCCCCAGTCTGTCTATGAGGACCCTTGTCAAGACTCCACTCAGATTTGAGGTGTATCCACAGTAGCGAAGATGTACCCCCTACTCCCCCTTAAGTCAGTGCCCCACTGAGTATTCTGCTATCACTCATGTAACAGCTACTCCCTCTACGGGTTGAAGGGACATGGAATGGACCACCAGGAGATGAAGGCAAGGAGAGCTCATAATGCACAGTAAAAGGTCCCTCAGTCCTGTTTGGCAAGCTCTGCATAAACTGGAAACAGTAAAGAGAAGAAAAAAAAAGAAAACTATCAATCAACCTGTCTCCACAAAGGAAGAAGTCTTAGCTAAGAAGAGAAATTATTTCTATAAGCATTTCTCTGAGCATCACCACATACTCACAATCCAGAAGGGAGCCATTGCGTCATGTAGGTTGTTTTAGTAGAAGGTTAAATGGTGATCCAATCCGGAAGAAAAAGATTCTCTTCTGTGCTTAAGCCAAGAAAGTCTGTGCCTTTCCAAATAAAGACTTTAACTAAAAATAATCTTTCCTTGCGTGAAGAGAGTGTAGCATACATCTGCCACCATTCACTGGTAATGAAGAAACATAGTATCCAATGTCTTCCTGAAACTGACGTTGCTGGATATTCACAAATTCATGGTTTTAAAAGAGAACAGCCACAAAGGAAGGCAGAGTCAGACAGTTTTTGACTACCGCCTCTATTCCCTTGAGAATTTACATCCACAAGGAGCAGCTGGCACGGCCATGTGAATGTCGGGTTGAATAGGGAGGGGAAGCAAAATTCAACAGGCTTCCACGTCTTTGAAAGCGTCCAAAACAGGAGGAGAAGAACTCAGATCTATCGTGTCCTACAAACGCGATAGAGGAAACTGACTGAAGCAGTCAGAAGGAACGAAGGGCACACCAATTTCGAGGATGCTTTAATAGAACTCAGCTAGTTAGTTGTCTTCACTCGCAACAAAGTAACTGCTGTTAAGACACAAAATGAAGCAGGGGGGTGGTCCAGTACCAGGAAACTAAACCAAGCACTGACACCAAGGGAGAGGCTTACTTTATACTAGCCAATCAAGCTAAAACAGACATCAGGTGAGTCTTGTGGTGATACACAAAAAAAGGCTAACTGGATTTGCTTGCTGCTCCGATTGCATTGTAGGAGATGTAGTTTTGGAGGGAATTATACCAGTACAAGGCACAAGAAGCTCGAGGTGTATCAATCCTCTAGTCCTCCCTCAGAAACTTAGTTCATCCAGTCAACCACCTCTAGCTCCCATCTGAAACTCAGCCACACAGATGGCAGCCTCTGTTGCCGTCAGCTCAAGCCATGAGTTCATTCTCATGCCATATTCAGTTTTAATACAGAGTTCCCACGTGACTATCTTAAAGGCATACCACTCCAACCCCCATCAGACACAGTATCCACATTAAGCTCAAAGTATTGGAGAGCGTGTGTACCCATAGTCTAGCAAAACACATTGTCCTGGAGTGCCTGAGTGGGTAGCCTCCACATGGAAATTGAAGTCCGATGCCTTCCCCAACTCAATGCCACTAGAAGAGGATTGTGTTCCAATTCATGTGCCCAGATAAATTCAGCTGACAGAGCAAAGGGAGTCATTGCGGGGTTCCCCAGAAGGAAGTCAAGTCTTGAATGAAGATGATGGGCTTGGTGGAAATTAGAGTACTCCCACACAAAGATATTCAG
Source organism: Triturus cristatus (assembly GCF_964204655.1). Classification (NCBI taxonomy): domain Eukaryota; kingdom Metazoa; phylum Chordata; class Amphibia; order Caudata; family Salamandridae; genus Triturus; species Triturus cristatus. Next base: position 699,690,257 of record NC_140585.1, on the reverse strand, counting down.
GGAGCGCCAGACCTCCTGGAGTCTACTGTGTATCATCTACTCTGAGGAGTGTGCAGTCTGAGCTGCCCATGTGCTGTTTAGTGGGGGACTGGATTTGCCCATGAGAGTGTTGTGTATACAATTTAGGTCTCCTCCCCAATGGTTTGGTGTGTGCAAGTCATGGATCATCACTGGAGAGAGGACTTACCCATGTTGGGGGCATAGAGTAGCACAAGAGCAGTGGGCATGCCATCCAAATGTCCCTCAAACACAACGTGATACACCTCTGGGTCCACCCTCTGGCACTGAATCTGAAAGGGTGCCACACGTGCCATCCAAATCAAAACTCCTTGAATGCACTGAATTGGCAGTACCCACCATGGGTCCTCTCCAGCGGCACTAAAAGTGGAGCAGCACCATTGATGTGCGTTTCCTAGAGGTATGCCATGTGGATGTGTCTGTCCTTCAGGTAGGAGTACAACCCATGATGGCTTATGGGAGTCCCTATCCCAAGCACATTCCAGGCTAGAAAATTGTAGGTGGGAGAAGAATCAGCAACATTGGAGCCATTAGTTAGTTATCAAAGTGCCACCCTCCCCAAACCACCACCCCAAGACACGGACATCTCCCTGAAACACCCCCCTCCGACATTATACCCATGATTATACACAGACAAGAAACTGAGGGGAAAAAACAACACTGTTACCTCAACCCCAACTCCCCTCCCCAGGTCAAAGCAGAAACAAGCCCCAGATCAATAATAAGTCATAAAACCTAATATGTCTAACAGGGTCTGCCAAGGTAGGGTGGAAGATCCAACAGCAGTGAAAGTGTGGGAAGCAGTCCCAACCGCCACACTAGAGTCCAAGGAGACCCCCCTACACTAAGAGGAATAGCAAGCTAGAGCACCAAAAAGTACAGCAAAGAGGATATAAGGCCTCGACTCAAATCACATGGTCTGCAGTCATCGGAGTAAGATCTGGGCCAGCTTGTAGCTCAGTTTGAACGTCAACCAAGGTGTGTGTCTGCTCCCCCTCCAATGAGGATATAGACCAAACAGGTGAGCCTGTGGAATAGCTATGTCAATATTCCAGTTCAGCCACCATCAGAGCCCACTCTCTTGCAGTCTGCTGCCCCATTGGGTGCCGCAGAGGCTGACCACCAATGTGAACTGTGTCTCGCTACAGGGGCACCAACCCCTTAGACTCCAGACACTCCCTGGCCTCTGCCAGGGACGTGAAGAAATTACTGGTTCCAGAATCCATAACTTGCATCATGGCCAGGAACATCAGAGAGTAGCGCAAGCCCATTTGATGAAGCTGACATTTGACCAGTATGAAGGAGCAGCACCGGGACTGCACATCTGCTGTGTAATCCAGGTATATATTCACAGGACTGTTCTCTATCTGGCAGGGGCCTTTTGTACGTATAGCCTGCAGAATGTGGTCATTGTCTTGATAATTGGAGGATCATGCCACCCTTAGAAAGGACTAGGCCAAGGGGGAGAGCAGAATACTGGGTACTCTGTATATTCACTCCACGGCGAAGAAGGTGGACCTCTGTCTATCAAGCAGTGTATTAAGTAGCCAGTCCTAAAGAAAAAGGTCCATATTGGGGCCATCCGCTCCTTTCGGGAACCCTACTAAGAGAATATTATTGTGTCTTAATAGGCCCTCAGCATCATTTGCCCAGCTGCGCACAAAAGACACCTCTGTCTGGAAAACTTTTGATTGGGATTGCATGTTCACCATCGAGGGGCGTAGGCCAACCAATGCAGATTCAATGGATTCCACCTTGTCTCTCATCTTGACCTGATCAACTTTGAGTAGACTCACCGCCACCATCAAGGCATCTATCTTTGGGCCTTAACGTCCCTAATGGGCCCCAGGAGCTCATCGAACCTATCCATAAGAAAGGGCCCATTCGTCGGTCCATGAGTCCCCCCGGTCCCAAGCAATATGGGACCAGGTGGGGAGTGGGACGCTCCTCCCCCACTCAAATAGTGCTGCTCAACCATGGAGGCAGAGTTAGGCATCAATGTTGCGGTGGTAACAAGGTGAAATGTCCTGGCCGCCCCCCAGAGCAAGGCCCATACTAACCCCCTAAGTTGTGTCACAATTGGTACTCACATACTCTTCTGCTAGGAGTGTCAACTCAGTAGGGGAAGCAGTCAAGGGGGGCAAAGACCAAGGATTGCAGTAACTGGCACAGGCACGGCAAACCTCTGTCACTCCAAGAAATCTAGAGCTACTTGAACCGGAGTTCGGGGCCCCCGGCATGGGTCACCAAACATAATGTCAGGGAAGTCCATGTGGGCTAGAAGTTATCCGGTATAGCAAGAAAGGAAATGAGGGGAGCACCTGAGGTCAGACCTTGCAAGGGTACTGGTTACCCAAGTTCAGCTGTGCTGCCAAAGTGTGTCTAACCAAGACCCCTCAGAATCACCTGTCCACCACCCCAGTGGGAGGTCTCTCAGGTAAAAGCAATAAATTGGGCACCCCCTTTAGTTTCAGTGGGAACCACCCTGCAACATCTGATGGCAGAGGAAGGGCAGCACTCACCAAGGCAAAGAGTTTGTAAATCCCAGAGCTGGATGGCCCAGGCCCATCCACATGGGCCACAGCTAGTCGTCTTGGGAGCAGTGTGGCCACCAAAATAACAAGGGCCCTTTTGAAGTAATGGCCTCGTGCAATGGGCCCAAAATAATGCATCTCAGCTTCTCCTGCATGGGATTGTCATCACCCACATCTGCCAATCCAGGGGCCAACCCCACCTCCCTTGAAGGAGCATGTGAGGCCCCAGGCTCTACCTAAACAAGCATTGTGTCATGCCCACATGGCACACAGCTTTTCACCACTCACAACCCATGGCCCGCCGTCTCCTAGGTTGGCAGAGGGACTCCGGTAATTAGCAAGTGAGGGCTGTGGTGCTGTGCTCCCATAGGGCCCAAAGGCCCAAACCCATTCACATGGGCTGCTATCAGCCAGGTCAGAGGCTGTGTAGGCCACCAAAGTCATAGAAGGGGCCCCAGAGCCAATAGCCTGGTACAAGGCACCCCAAGCAATGCATTTGCACTGCTCCTGTGCAGGATGTACACCATCTGCGTCTGCCGAACCGGGGGGCATACCACAGCTCCAATGTGCCCGGATTGCTAGATCACACCACACCCCAGCTTTGGCATATCCACAACTCTGCAGTGCCAGCAGAGGACCACTCTTCATCTCCACGACAGCCCGGTCTCCACCACTGTCTAGAATATCCAAGGGCCCCCCTGTCATTGGCATGTGAGGGTCCCCAATCTTTCAGGATTCTGTCAGACGGGCGAGGGGCATGGAGCTCTTCACTGCATGTCCATATCGTCTGCCATCATGGGAACACCCCCCAGCTCCCACTGATTGATAAGCATACATCTTGGTAAACCAACAGAAAACTAAGCATGCTAGGGGTGTGACAAATGTTATGCTGATTCAAGAAAGGGTATCGCAGTTAATCGTAAAGTAACAGTTTTTGGACCCCTCCCTTCTAAATGTGCACCTTTAAAAGAATCAGCATAAATTTTTTTTAAAAATTGATTTGAGCTGAACATGCTAAATATTTTGTGCAGATTTGTCAAAATGTAATAATGAAAACACAATTCAATGTACACATATACATATATTACACAGGTGTGCTAGTGGCTGTGTAGTTATGATTAAGTCAGAGTTTCCACTTAAAGGCATTTTTTCTTTCCGTTATAACTGGCTCACTTCAACAAGTCTGAAACAAACAAAAAGAACACCCAAGTTGGTATCTTCTTTGCAAGTTTCATGCAGATTGTTCGATCGGAGTCCAAAAGAGGACGAGGTCCCAGAAGTGGCAGCTTTTATTTTAACTCCCATAAGATTATTTACTCCTCAAGGCAGAAAAAAATGTACTGAACAGAATTAAACCATGTTATAGCTCTAAGGTTGTAAATTCAGTCCTAACAGATTCCACATCCTCATTTTAGGGTTTAAATGCTCACAGTCCCACATCTAGATGAAGTATCACACACTGAATTATTAAAATCCATTAATGAGTAAATCTGCACATGTTAATTTATTTTTGTGAATCATTCCCATAGACATATGGATGTCATGAAAAAGGAGGTCCAGAGGTCCAAAACATTGATTTACAATGTTAACTCCATTAGGAAAATGTGCTGTGTAGGGCAGAAAATAACAGCTGAAGAGAATTGCGCAAAATCTGGCAAAAAGTTACAATTTACTCAGAAAACGTGTGCTTTGTGATTTGGTGTAAATCCATTCATCTCTTTTCGAGAAATGCATGTTTAAAGAGATGCTAAAAGATGGTTAAATGTTATGCACATCTGGACAGTTGGTCCCGCTGGAATAAGCAGTGATAAATATTTTTTAACTGGAACCTCTAATTGCGGGGGGAGCTTTTTCACCCATTGGCCATTTTAGTACAATGGTATTGGTACCTGTCCCATGGTACCATGCAATCTGATTGGCTGGCTGCAACTGAGAAACAAATGTTGCAGATGCCATTGCAGTGCCATGGTTCATCTAAAGGACCCAGCATAGCTCTCTTCTGAGGTTCTATGATTCTTCCTCAGAACCAGCCATAGTCAATAGTCACCCGACTGTACTGTGGTTCATTGCGTAAGCTTACGTAATGCCACAGTACTATGGTGGCGAGCTTGAGCAGTAGCTCTCGCACGAGTACTGTGTTCCCTAAAAAAATACAAAATAAATGTGGTTTAGTCATCCGTGGGGGAATAGACATCTGCAGGGGTTGGCACGGGGCTTGGCTAGAGGTGCCCAATTGCTGCTGACCAAGGTTTTCAGTGGAGAGGGGATTCTGTCCGAACCTAAACCCCCTTGAGGCACCCAAGTGCCTGCTGCACATGGCGTTCAGCTGTGCACAGACGGTGGTCGGCCAAAGAGCCTTGCAGTCAGCCCGCCCTGCACTCAACTTTGCCACAAGCAGTTAACCACCCACAGTGCATGGCCTTTGGTCATGCACAGCAGGGAGGTTGTTGCTCAGCCTAGCATCTAACTAGACCCAGCATCCAGCCCCCCATCAGGCATCTAAATTCCCACTTCACATGCCTTTCAGCTGCGCAGAGCTGGGTAGGTCACAGGACCTAGTCTCTGGTCAGGTTCTGTACCCAATCCCACTCTGTGTTTCCAACACTTGCTCTGCACAATTGAAAACCATAGACAGCAGGAGTCTGGGTGACTGAATTTGAAATTTAGAGTATGTAGTTTGAAGAGGAGAATGTCTCTTAGAGGCTTAACTCTGTATTTGGTTGCTGACAGTGAATTAGAACAGTAGACTAGGTACCAAATAACTGCCCTTTCTTTCGTACATTGTGATCGGATAACAGGGACTGTTAAGTATGAAGTTTGCTGCTGGTAGTTTAAATTCATAGTTGAAGAAGAGGATTGCCAATCATATTATTTAGAGGCTTCCTTGGAGCAGACTACATTTGGTTAACTTTTGCATTAAAAACAAGCTTACATCAGGTTTCAGTGTTGGTTGAATGTGAAATATTCACTGCAGTTGAATACATGTGTTTCTATTCAAGTAAAATTGCAATGTAAATATTTGTTACCTGAGCATTAACAAATAAAGTTGTAAAAAGAAATGAATGTAGTATAAAGAGTAGTGGTGGTCGGTAAACTCCACTCGGTTGGCTGAGTTTACAGAGTTTTCATCACTCTGCATTCCGCTCGGAGGGCGGAGTTTGGCAAAAATGCTTGTTCCTTTCGCTACTGCATGGTGGCGGCTGAAATTCATGTTTTTTAGGCCGCTCCATCAGGCACAGCAGAGTTTGACATAAGGACAAAGATTCCGGTATGGAGTGAGGAGCACAAAGCCAGGCTGTAGAGTGGGGAGAGAGACCACCAGGGAGAAACCTCATGGGATGAAGACCAGAGAGGCCGGCTCACAGCCTTGAAGCCTTTGTCTTGCGCAACCAGAACACGAGGTAAGCTCACCATAGAGATAGAGTGCTGAAAGCATAAGTATTAGCTTCTTGATGGTAGAGGAATTGGGGCAACAGACTCTTATGACTCTTAGGCTGTTTCTGCATTAATGAAGGAGGGAGTCGACTGATGTAGTCGTGGAGTATGGAGAGGAATGTTTGTCTACTAGTAAGAACGTTAAATGCATTTGCAGTCATAGTGGTGTGCTGGAAACGTACAATTTTGTAAATGTGTGTTTGAGTGTCAAAGCAGCGAACTAGCACTTCAACAGGGTGAGGTGCACAGTTTCCAATTTCCTGCTGCATAAATTAGGCAGGTCTCCTGCATAATTTGGTCCACCTCTAAAGCATAATACCTGCAGTCCAAGCTATGTGGAATTCCACTCAACATCAGCATTACACCAATGACACAGCAATGTGCAAAATGTAACCAGTACATTCCCCCTGCTCTATATTTGAAGGCCATGTGCTTTTTGCTCGCTGGTATGTAGGCCAATACCTACTTTGTATCAACATCAGGTGTTCATTTGTTGCTTCAGCTTTAACCAGCACCTTTGGTTTCCTTCTGCATTTGGTGCTGGAGAGTGTAGAATCCAGACTCTGTCAGCCTTTTGGCAGCACACTGGGTGGGCCACAAGTGGGGCGTGTGCAGGCACATGCTTCTAGCATAAAAATAGCGATTCCTTATTTGCGATTTTTAGGGACTCGCAAATAAGGAATCCCTATTACCCATGCATGATGCAGTTAGCGATTAAATAACGAATCACAAATAATCGCTAAACATATTAGCGATGTAACCAAAAATAATCGCAAATCCTGTGAAACACACAAATTGCGATCTCGCAATTTGCGATATCGCTAATTGCGATATCGCAAATTGCGAGATCGCATTTAGCGAGATCGCAATTTTACAGAGTCTCATTGGGAGCAGGCTGATGACCTCACAACCAGGAAGTCAGTCAGCCCATGCTGCAGTCTGTGCCCAGAGGAAGTGAGAGCAGGAAGCATAGTGCTTGGGGAGAGCTGTGTAAAGAAATACCTTATTTTCCAGACACCTGCAGATACCAAAAATGGCCAAAACATCAGCAGAAGAGGGGGCAGTGGCCAGAAAGCAAAAGCTAACATTTAGTGAGAGGGAACTAGAGTACCTCATTGAAGAGGCGGTAAAGAGCCATGATAAGCTTTTTGGGAAGCTCTCACTAAAAGTTCCAGAGGCAGAAAAAAGAAGGATCTAGAACCGGCTTAAGAACAAAGTTAATGCTGTGGGTGTGACACACCGCAGTATAGAAGAGCTGAAAAAAAGGTGGTATGACCTGCGGAGCCGGGCCAAGGAGAGAATTGCACAGAGGCTGAAGGAGGCGAAGAGCACTGGAGGAGGACCCTCAATAGTCCTGCCAGAAGTTGCTGTGGGAGTAACGCAGCTGGATACATCCGATGCAGCCTGTAGTACACAAGGTAAGAGGCACAAAAATACACGCATCAATGTAAATCATAATTGCACACATACTGTAATTAAAAGCCAATCAGCTGTAATCAACTCCAGTCCACATTTCACATAGAGATTCTAATGCATCATGGAAGTTGCAGTCTCCTGATCCAAATTGGTAGTCAAATTCCACATTGTGAGGCCATAGTTCCAAAACTGCATTGCAGTCATTAATTACAGACTGTGAGAACTTACGAACAAACAACATTTAATGTGGCAAAACGTTAGCACCAACACAAATTAATATTGCACTGTTTCACACCACAGGTGCTGAAGAAGTAGACACTGATGACAGTGAATGTGGAGAGAGCGCACAGACCACTGCAGAGACTGCCGTTGCGAAACCTGTCACACCACCGAGCACATTCCAGGCACCCCCAAGATGCAGGGCCACAGTTCCTACTCTTCAATGGAGAGCGATCAGGATCCTGAAAGGGCTCCTGCGCCAAGCCAGCCTAGTGTGAGGTCCACATGCACACCTAAGGCACAGGTCCGGATGACACGAAGACGCAGGTTAAGGGGCCACATAGCAGCACAGGAGGCATCAACTCCAAATGTGTGGGGAGGTGTGGAGTCGCAGATGATGAGGGTGCAGCGCCTGCAAGCACGACATATGGGAGCCATCAACCTGCAAATGACGAAGATGAACAAGAACATTTCAGTCATGGCAGATCGCGTGAGTGAACTGACTCAAGCAGTTGTGGAAGGCAACAGGCACACTAACGCCACAATGCAGGAGGTTGCGCGTGTGATGCAGGAGGGACACAACACAGAGAGGAGGAGGCATCGCCAATTCATAGCGTGCTTGGCTGGCTATACCAGATCAAACAATAAGTTGTGCAACACAACTGCACTGCTGTCACGGAGATCGGTGGCAATGCAAATTGACATGGGCCATTGTTGTGGGGATGTGGCCAGGGCCCTTGGCCAAGTAACCACTGCTGTTGAACAGCTCCATGCTGATACTGGTGGGCTCAGCAATGTCAAAGGAGATGAGGGGAGTGAGGGGGCATCCAGCCTTAGCAGCATGTCAGCGCCAGTCAGCACTGGCAGGAGGTGCAGTACACGTTGTTCAACACCTACAGTTGCACCCATGAGTGGGGATGCAGATGCAGGCGAAAGACGTCTCGATGTGCGTGGGAGGAAGCGCTGAACACAAACATACCTCTGGACTATCTTCCATGGTGGCGTAACCATGTCCAAGACAGTCATAGTGACTGGGAATGAAGTCCGAAACTTTATTCAATTTGTGATTTGGTACATGCAGTAAATGTGCTCTTAAGCAACATCTATGTTTAGCCACACACCACTACCTGCTCACGTGCAAATAAAAACTTTGCAGTTCAAGAATGCGAGTGTTTTGTCTCATTATTACGTACCTCAGAAGTAATGTTGGGTGATCTCTGCACGTTTCCTCCGCCCTTCCGCTGAGCTTGCAGGATGTGGGTGTCGTGGGTGTACAGGAGGCTGGTTGACCTCAGTGTCAGACGCCTCTATGGGTATGCCTCTCCTTGTAGCTATATTGTGCAACATTGCACATGCTGCCACTATCCTACAGCAGGTTTCCGGCTGGTACAGCATCGCTCCACCAGTTTTGTGCAGGATGCAGAAGCGACTTTTGAGCAATCCAAATGTCCGTTCGATCACATTACGTGTCCTGATGTGTGCTGCGTTGTATCGCAGCTCTTGTGGGGAGGCTGGGTTCAAGTATGGAGTCATTATATAGTTCCTCACGGCGTATGCACTGTCACCCACAGGGTAGTAAGCACGGTGTTGGTGTCAGCTATGCATTGCCATTTCTGAATAAATTTGTGTGCATGAGTATATTGTCTTACCTAGCAGGTGTCCTTCGCCAAATTCCCCCCTGAGCAGGCGTGTGTGAATGCCACTGTGTCTGAAGATGTATGAATCATGGGTGCTCCCAGGATATTGCGCTACAATGTCGGTTATGATGTTTTTCCCATTGCACACTGCTTGGACTTTGATTGAGTGATACGATTTCCAGTTACGGAAGATATACTCATTGACTGCTGGTGGACATATGACTACGTGGGTGCAATCTATGCATCCAATCACATGAGGGAACTGGGCTAATCGATAAAATTCGAGTTTTGTTTGGTTCAATTCCGTTTGGGTTGTGGGGAAGGTGATGTGGTTGTGGATCAGAGTCATCATGGCAGCCAGGAAGGATCTGAAGAAATGTGAGAGGGAGCTTTGTGATACCCATCCAGCTACTGCCACTACCCCCTGGAAACTTCCTGATGCAAGTAGGTGGCCTGCTGCATGGATCCTCATCCTCCTCGCAAACACGTAGAGTGTCGCCATTGTGTAAGGCCTCTATGGCCTCATTGGTCAGTTTAAATAGCCCTCTGATGCTTTTCAGCTGTAGGGTTTTTTATTTTTTATTTTTACCACCTGCTTCTGATTCCCCTAATCTGCACTTGCTATTTAGCGATTTTCATGGGAATCGCTATTTGCGATTTTTCATGCATTGCATTGCGAGTTTTTTAAGCGAATCTTTAATTGCTCCTGCATTTTTTTTTATCGCTAATAAAGATTCACTATATCTTGTTTCCCGGTATCAGTGATTCGGTATATTTGCGATTTTGTGATATTTGGTTGATGCATTGGGAAATGCTAAAATGCGCTCGCAAATAGCTATTCGCTAATTTTGCGAGCACATTTTAACTTGATGCATGTGCCTGGTGATTCCTAGCTCAACCACTCGTGATTCTTTATTGCATTGCACCCTACAGATGGCATTTTTGCACTCTATAGCTTCGCCTCAGGCTAGTACAACTGCGTTGATTTATCTCAAACGAAGTCAGTTTGTTATACATTTTGTTCATGGTTATTAGGCACGGAGACCCACTACCATGGAATAATTTCTTTAATCTTTACTTATTTTATCCAGGGGTGGGCAAGTGGAGCAACTCCATGAAAATCCACAGAGTTTTTATGGAACTCTACATAGCACAACTCCGCGAGATCTGCCTTAAACAAGGGGTGAAATTACTGAAAATATGTGAAAAGACAGACAACAGAGTCCAAAATTACACTTTTGTACAGATACCTGGACTGTTTTCTAGCTATAACTCACAATCTTGCATACAGAAGTGAACTATGTGGTGAATGTGGTATTACATAGTGCTGTTCTTATATGGTAAAAAAAAAATGCAACAAGTGTTTTTTTATTAGTGGAGTACAGACACCATGTAGATAGGTACAGCAAGGTAGGTTTAGAAAGATTTGCCTCTCTAAAAATCTCCTTCAGAATGTGGACTGGAATCACCTAATTTATCAACTTTACTTGACTTTGCCATACAAGTGTCTCCTCTCAAGAAGTACAAACAGCAGTTCATTCAGTAAAATAAAAAGTATATGGAATGATCCGGTAGTCACTCATGAAAACAATTTGTAGCCAGCTGTAGAACCTTAACTTCTGGTCTGAGTGTTGAATGGAGTAGGTTACAAAAGAAAATTCAAACCTAGACTGAAGTATATCACCACTGCTTTTTAACACATCCAATTAAAACTGATAAAGAAACAGTACACACTAGAGTAGCCCTTACAGTGGGAATTTTAGAATTGTACAGAGGGAGAGACGTGTAGAGACATCTATACTTTCCTCTGTTACATCCTTGGAACATTCTGCACAAACAAGGCTTATTCTAGGCCTACTAAATAAATAAAATTTGGCATTAGTAAGTGGACAGAAAGTCATTTTGCACTTTCGTTGCCCACTAAACATGATTGCAGTATATAAATACTAAGTCTCAAGAAGTTGTGCACACCAGCATGGATCTCAAAGTGGTAAACTACACATTCAAGAAGCGTGGCTTGGAGAGCCAACATGCTGGCTGCTTTTTAGCAGAGCTCCGCTTCGATCACCTTCCTTTCTTCCGATGGCCATCCACCTCTATGCTTGCCATCAAAGCTGCCCCCGAGGCCCTGACAGCCTCTGAGGTGGGGCACCAAGGCCGAGGTGTCACGGGGTGGAGCCTGCTTTGGAAGTGCCACATCAAGTGTGACTACCAGTGTGCAGAGCCCACAGAAGAGCAGAGGTGCACCTGGGCACTGGCAGGCAGAGAGGATTGCAGTGGCATCCTGCTGGAGACTCCTGAGGGCAGCGATGAGAGGAGGTGAAGTGCGAGGAAGGGCTTGATTGTTGGGCTGTCCCCTTGCTGGCCCGAGCCCATGCCTGTGGGCAGCGAGGATGAGGTCTTCTAGTGGCCTCCCACCCCTCTCTCTCCTGAGAACTGCTTTGTGCATGTAAGTGGAACCCCCAGAGCCCTGTATTGACTTGTGAAGGTGGCCAGATGACCCCGCACAAAAATACAGCCTGTGGAGCTGCATAGGCGGTGCTGCTCTGCGTACCACCTGGAAGAAGAGAGGGCCTGGTGCTTAGATCTGGGCCAACCATTCTGCATCCTTGCCCTGGACCTTCCCTGCACCTCCCCCATGGAGCTAGTGAGGTAGAGGGCCCTGCCTGCTGACCAAGGGACACACCCCCGGGTCTGAAACGTGACAAGACTAGTGGGCAGAGCCAGCTGGAGACTGCAGGTTCCTCTGATGTATGGTGGGCCCCTGCTGTTGCATTCCTTCATCTAGTTGGGAGGCAGTGGTGGGCAGACGCCGATCTGTGTTCCTGGGCCTGCACTGGTTCTTGCCTTTGCACCTTTATCTCCTGGGGTCCTAGTATCACTTCCCTGGCACAGAAAACCCTGCTGTGTTGCTGCCAGAGGAGTGTTCCTGCTCCAATGGGTGCAGTGCGGCTGCCGTGGGGGTCACAGTCTGCTCTGCTCTCTGCCTACCTGACTTGCATTCACCCTGCTTGGGGAAGAGCCCCTCAGATGGACCCCGGCTGCTCCTGGTGGCCTGCGGTTGACACTGAGTTGGCTGCCCGGCCCTCTTTCAGTGAAGCTCTACACCCAGCGTGCTTACAGCCACATGAACGGCTGCGTGGCTAGAGCAGATGGATCAACTCTTCCACATAGAGAGAATCTGACCGGACCTCAACCCTATTATTGTCATGGGCAAGGACAGATTAGCGAGACAAGCAACCTTGCAGACCTGCATGGAACAGGTTACTACTGGGTCAGCGAGCAGTCAACAAGGAAACGCAGGGAAGGGGGTGAGCAGTAACCCCCCATATGACCGACCTAGCCACAATTTTCCAAGCCAAAAAAAAATCATAGGCAGCTGTTGAGAAAAAAATTGGTGAAGTGCTCATGGATGTGGCATTGCTCCACTAGGACCTCAGAAATGTGACGGCACAGATCACAGAGGTAGAAGCACCAATCTCTGGAGTGGAAGACAAGGTTACATCCCTTAAAGTCCAAGTCAACAGCCTTCTCACATGCACATCAGAACTACACAGGCATGCAACAGATGCTGAAAACTGATCTTGATGCAATAATAAGTGTGTGATTGCAGATTTTCTGGAAGCATGGATTAAATCCTGGATGCCAGCTGAATGTCTCTCCTCCTGCTTGACACCAAAAACTCCCCCAGGGGCATCTCCAAGGCCTATGATTACTAACCCTGGGTGGGTAATTCTGCTCCGCCAGTGGAGTTTGCTGAGATTTGCCTGCTCCGCGCTCCGTTGCGAATGCGGAGGTAGGCAAAACTCTGATTCCGTGGCAGAGCGGAGTTAGCCGTGCAAGACGTGCAATGTAGTGTTATTTTCAATGAAGAAGGACCCGAGGAGCAGGAAGGAGAGCGGCCAGGCAGGGAAGGGAGCAGACACACAGGTAAGTGCCTTCTTTCTATATCATTTTTAAAGAATTTGGGAGGGAGGAGGGAGTGGAGCGGAGCACAGCGTAGCTCCAGTGAGTTTTTTTCAAACTCCATAGAGCTACGCATAGAGGCACTATGCAAGCCCCGCCCACCCTTAATGATTACCCGGATCCTGAATTTCAGAGACAGAGACACAGTTCTGTGGGAGGTATGAGCCAGGCCAGAACTTGACTCCGGGTATGCTAAGGTTCTAATTTTTTCCGATTACACCCGGGAGATGCAGCAGAAGCAGTGTTCCTACATCGGGGGGAAACAAATTCAGGGCAATGGGCCTCCAATGTCACCTGCTGTTTCCAGCTAAGCTCTGAGTTATCCACACCAACAAATCCTATTTCTTCAAGACTCCAGAGTCAGCGTGGACATGGATCATGGTGGACTGACCACTTCAAGATGAAGTGGAGACCTCATCTTGTGGATTGGGAGCTGGGGGACTGCCTGGACACATGCTGGTGCCCAAACAACGCAGAAACTGTACCCACTTCTGCAATAGAAACCACCTCGCTGATCGATCCGGGTCACCCTCTGGTTCTCCCATGGCGTGGAAGTTGCCTACCCATGCCATCGAGCTGCACTTCTGAAGATGGAGCACATGAACCAGGTTAGAGACTCTCCTGCTTACTGGTTCTCTATTGCTGGCTGAGACCTTATTAGATCTTGACCTTTCTTTGACTCCTGCACTGTGATGCTAATCTAATGGGGTATAATGTGCTCCTCCATGTTCTATATTGCATGCGACCTTTACCGTTTGATGGCAAGTAGATATACATTCTTGAAGAAGGGATATAGATGACAAAGTTTCCCCCGTTAAATTTCATTCATTCTACTCTTCAATTTTCTTCTTAGGGTGACAGATGCTTCTAAGGCAGAAGTGTCGGGCGGGATGGGAGTTGGGGGGTTGGGTTCTTTAATTGTGCTATTTTTTACACTGCTTTTCATAACCTGCCTTAAGGTTGCCTTCTCTGTTGTGTTTTATTTGGGGACACAAACACAGGCACCTCTTATATTGCTCGATGCAATCAGATCTTTGGCACTTACTCATACATGGCCCATTGGCCCCTCCCTGCTCACATGCCTATGGGATTTCCATGTCCAGTGACACTTGTGTCTTCCTTCCACCCTGATCGTGACCTTCCACTTACTATCTAGGAACGTTAATGGCTTCTTAGACTGGGTTCTGACCTATGCTCAACACCCGGCGGTCCTTCTGCTCCAGGAGACTCATCTCATTGCAAATCTCTGTCCCTTTCTGGCATGCAGAGGTTACGACAGGGTCTTCCTCGCGGGCTGCTCTCGGGGCCTTAGGGGTGTGGCGGTTCTGTTGTAGCATCCCTTTTGCCTGGTGGTCAGCCAGGGAACCCGTGAACCACAGGGCCGCTTCTTTGCCATCAAAGGGACACTTGAAGTCTACACAGGTAATATAGTGAGTGTTTATGCCTCCCCTGCAGCTCACACTGTATTCTTCAGGGCCTTACTAAGATCCTCCTAGGCCTACCGCAGGGATTGAACATAATAAGGGGAGACTTTAACGCTGTCCCTTCATCTGATGCATCTGGGGCCCCCTCTGGTTCACGACACACCGGTGTCCGTAGAATTTCTGACTGGGCTATGGCCCTGGGGCTGTACGATGCGTGGAGGACATGGTATCTGCAAGTCCATCAATACACACATTCCTCAGCTGCATACCACACTCACTCTCACATAGACCTCATTTTCTTACCAGCACCTGACTGTCGTAATATTAGCCATGTTCAGATACTGGCCTGTGGTATTTCCGACCATGCTTTCTAACCTTCTTTATCTGGGCTCCCCCAGGGAGTGCAGGCGGCATATGTGGCATGTTAGTGCCTGGAATCTATAGCATAAGGAGTTTGTACAGTCCCTAAAAGACAAACTACAAGCCTACTTCCAAAACAATGAATGGTCAGTTGCTGCTGGAGGTACTCTCTGGGCTGCTAGCAAAGCTACATGGCATGGCTTTGTGAAAGGAAGAATTCATGTGCAGGAGCGGGCTCATTTCCTGCGCTTTACCCAATTGGAGGCACGAGCCTTCATTAGAGCCCAATGATGGTTCCTCCTGACACTGCGGCCTGATCTACAAGGACTTTCGCCTCCTCACCCTGGAAGTGGCCTAGCATCTGTGGAGGGCCACAACGGCTAGTATTTATGGGTGAGGGGACAAAAATGGGAAACTACTTTATTGGCTGATATTTCACCAGCAAATAAACAGGATCATACCAGAGACCATCGATGAGCACGGTGCTTCCCTTCACTCTCTCCCAGAGATAACACATGCCTTTGTTCGCTATTATCACAGCATCTATACAGTTCCCTCTGACAGAAATCCAACTCTAGCCACTCAATTTCTCTTTGATATTCCCCTTCCTCCTCTTCCAAAGGCCGAAATAAAAGCTCTAGAGGAACCCTTCTCGCTGGAGGAACTGGAGGGAGCCCTGTCGAAGATCAAACCTGTTAAAACTCTGGGCCCTGATGGGTTCCCTGACGAGCATAACTGGATGTTCCAGGATGTTCTGGGCCCATACCTTCTTGCCCTTTACGGGGAGGTGGGAGTTCAAGGTACATTCCCCTCAGACATAGATACTGCCACGATTGTAGTAATCCCCAAGACCCCATCTACCTCCTGCGGGGACTATCGCCCAATTTCCTTGTTTAGCGGGGAAGTCAAGATTTTTGCAACTCTGCTAGTGGCCCCGCTCAAGAGAGTTCTGCCCGCATTAGCACACCCCGATCAATTCGGTTTCATGCCAATTCATAGCACGTGACACTGTCTCAGACGCTTGCATATGGCCCTGGCCCATTGTCATCTCTTACACTAGAATCTTGTCTTACTCCTAATGCACTTTGAAAAGGTGTTTGATATGCTGGACTGGGGCTATCTAAACATGGTTTTGGCGTTGGGCTGGGCTAGGGTCTCATTTCAGGGACAGGGCCCGGCACTATACTCTAATCCATGGGCAAGGGTTCAGATTAATGGGGTCCTCTCCCACACCTTCTCCATAATTCAAGGAATGAGTCAGGCCTGTCCCCCATCCCCCCTCCTTTTCGCGTCAGCAATCAATCGCCTAGAGCTTCTCATTTGTGTTGATGCTCTGAATACTGTCTGGAAATTGACTATGGGCCACAAAGACCGCATTGCCTCATATGCAGATGATGTACTGCTTTACTTGGTGAATCCAGAACAGAGCAGGCCTCACTGCCTTCATCTCTTACAATGTTTCGGGGATGCATCGGGCTTAAGATAAACCCAGCTAAGTCTGTACTGGTACCTTTGGGCACCTCTCAAAATTGCGTGGACTGGCCAGACACCATACCTGTCTGTTGCCTGAGTTTCAAATACCTTGATATTTGGGTCTCACTGCTCCCTGAGCTGGCCTGCGTCCTTGATCTAGTGCTCCTCACTCAGAGTGCCAGGGCTGACCTGGACAAATGGCTATCCCTTCCACTAAATGTGATGGGTTGTATTGCCCTTTATAAAATGATGGTAATGCCCTGTTTTCCTTATGTCTTTCAAAATGTGTCAATGTTTATATCGCTGACCTGGTTTAGAGCACTGGATAGTGCTGCAACAACCTTTCTGTGGCATGGTTCGAGGACATGCTTAGCATTCATTCACTGCCAACGGGGACCCTATGACGGTGGCCTGGGTAGGTCGAATTTATACCTTGATTACTGAACGTCACACCTGTTAGTCATCCATGACTGGTTCAGTGGAGGGTGGGCGGACCAAACCTATTGCTTGGAACTCACCCTTTGTTGTGTAGCTCCCCTGGTCCTAACTCTGAGCCCTCAGTGACCTAGCTAGTCGTACAGGCATGGAGGGCTGCTTTACTAAACATTCACTGGAATGCCAAACTCACACACCAAATGCCTCTTTGGCATGGCACTTGGTTAGGGAGGTGACATCACTGCAGGGTTTTAGGAAATGGGACCTCATTGGCGTCTAATTGCTGTGAGCCATGTGGTCGGGAACCCATGTGCGCAGCTACCAGGAGTTTCAAACCACATATGTCCTGTCCCACACAAACATTTGTAAGTATGTTCAGTTGAGGCATGCACTCGAATCAAATCTCAACGATGACACATCGCTATCGACGTTTTTTTCCACTCAAAGTCAAATTGTTAATGGGTTATTTGGGCAAAGGAGGAGTCTCCAAAATATACTGCACTTTGGTAATGAACACCCCTGGCAACCTAGACCACCTTAGGAGTCGATGGGAAACATTGTTTGGTCTCCTCGATGACGATGACTGGCGGAATGCATTGATGGCATTCAGCGTGATCACCACTTGCTCTAAGCTATGCCAGATCCAAACATACTATCTGTATGGTGCCTATCTTTCCACAGCCCGGCTCCACCGAGCGGCGCTGATTCCTGACCCTGTCTGTTCCCAGTGTGCTGATGCTACTGCTGATTTTTCTCAAACTGAATGGTTGTGCCTGCCCATCCAGGGACTCTGGTTGGCTGTGGTTGCTGAACTTTCTGGGGTGCTGGGATGGGAGGTTCCCCTTTACCGCCTCTTACTTTTGCTGCGGGTCATCGAGGGATTGGATGGTACGAGGAATGACCGAACATTTCTGGGAACAGCTCTTATGTTCACATAGAGGGATATTGAAGCCTGGTGGAAATCCCCCATGTTTCCCAAGCATTCCCAGTGGCGCTGAGGGGTAGATTGGTGTGCAATGCAGGAACAGCCTCTTTATGGGGCTAGGGGCTGCCTCCATAAACATGACCCCATAAGGGGAAATGGCCGGACCTATGGAGTTAAATTATGGTGTTGGTTCTGGGGTGCCATGGTTGTTGTTGCGTTGTAATGATGTGTTGTACTTATCTTCAATGTAATCATACAGGAAGTAACAATTGTGTGTCACACTTTTCTCTTGATGGAAAACCAATACAAATCAGTTTAGCAAAAAAAAACTACACAATCAAGAATGTTAGCATCTGAGAGAGCTCCACAATTTCACATCTAGACATAGCTTTACTTCCTCTCTTTTATCCTGAGAAAGAATTTGGAGCGCAACCCACATGGAATCCCTTGGATACCGCCATAACAAATAGTCCTCAAAGTAGGCTGCTGCTAGGCTTTCTGAAGTGGTCAGAATCAATTTTAGAATGTGAATTGAAATCTAATTTTGCACCATACTCGTGCACTAAACATGACTACTGTATGTAAGTAGAAAGAGAAGTTTATCTGATGGAAAAATACAGCGCATACTCCATCAGTAACCTGTAAAAATATGCAGAATGAAGTCTGAAACTGGCCGAGAAAAGAAATCATTTAATCTGTAAAGAGTTGTAGAGCCTTACTTTCTTACGGTTTGCAAGGAAAATGCATGCTCAATTTGAAGCTACTTCTCTCTGCTCCCTAACACATCCATGTGAAAAATGTATAGTCGAACAGTGCAGTCCAGCATAGGCCTTAGCTTTGGAATCTGTAAATTCTAGAAAGTCAGCATTCTTTGGAAGTTTCAGGCATTTGATAAATTTGAAATTTTGAGATATCTTTAGTTTCCTCCTTTGCATCCTGAGAAATAAATTGTAGCTGAACCCTTGTGGAATACCTGGAAACTGCTTTTACAAAGTGTTCAACACGTGGGGTACTGGTAGGCCTACTGAATGGATGAGAATCTCCTTTAGAAAGTGGACTAAGAACCTACTTTCTTCATTCACTGTGCATGATTTCGCTATACAAGTTTTACAGAGGAAGTAGGAAACGTAGTTTAAACCAGGGAAAAGTGTACAAAACAAAACATTAGGACCCAGTGAAAATGTGCGAAATGCAGTCTACAAGTATGCATGTAAAGTATCGAAAATCATAGTTTGAACTTTTGCCAGTGACTACTGTTAAATGGAGCTAAAATGTTAGTCACCTCCACAATTTTAAAATGTGGACAATTGAGATAAACAGCTAAGACCAGGAAAAGATGTGGTACTTCTATGTAATTTTACTCCTGTAACAGAATACACCTAAAGAGAGTACTGACATTTCAAAAGACATGAAAACATCATAAGTAAGGCAAAAAGTAGTCATATACAAACAGATCAACTGTTTCCCAAGAATTGCAAAAAAAATTAATAAGTTTTGTTTGGGTACCAGTTGTATTTCCTAAAACTAGTGAAACTTTTTCTTCCAGAGAATGACTTATGGACTACTGATGAAACCCTTGTTCCTTTGCATGTGGATGGAGGTAATGCCTTAAGGCATCCTACATACTGTAGCACATGCTATCCAGCACCTCAAGAAATATGTTTGCCATCACCTCTATTTTGATAGAACAAGACAGTCTCACTACCGAGCTGCACTAACCTCAAAACCACCTTTACAAGTATATGAAAAACAGCAGCCCCACTGATCTTGTAGAACAGCTCATCATCTCTGGTGAATCTTTGCACACCCACATCCAGGACAGAATTAGACAGCAGACAAAGAAGTATAAAAAGGAAAAAAGGCAGGAGGACTTTTCTAGCTATACTCCCAGGATCTGGAAAAAATCCTTCTATCTATCAGAACCACTCCAACACTGCTCTAATTTAGGAAAGTCTTGAAGACACAGTTCTTTAAGGGATAGCATCAGAATACATTAATTGTCCACAAATCAACTACATCTCCTGCTACATGTTAATGTTAGGCCTCTCTTTAATCCTGTACAGCAGTGGTTCCCAAACTTTTGACTCCTGAGGACCCCCAGTGAGTCACCACTGGAAGCCGGGGACCCCCAAGCAATTTGTAGGATTTAAATTTCAAACATTAAAACAGTAATTCGAAAAAATAAACAAACGTGTGCACACAAAACAAATACTCAAATTACTAAGGATTTTAGGGGCATATTTACAAGTCCCTATCGCCATGGGAACGTCACTTTTTGCGATGTTCTTGTGGCAATAGGGGCTTTGCCTTATTTACAAGGCAGTGTTAAGCCACTTATTGTGGTTTAACGCTGCTTTGTAAATAAGGACCTCTTTCACGCAATGCTTAGCGTGACAAAGGTGGGCAGTGGGAGTTGCAGTGGGCGTTTCACTCCAACACCCATTGATTTTGACGCTGCCCTCTATTTACAAGGTCAACTTAAATAGGAGACCGCACCAGAATTAAGACCATGAAAAACCTGGTCTTAACTTGGAGAAATGCCTTATTTCTCCTCGTTTTTGCTTTTTCCAATGGAAAAAGCAAAACACCTTTGATTATTTATGTGCAGGATGGCGAACCTTCCTGCACATAAACAATCTTTAATAAAAAATGTGTTTTGTAACTTCCATGTGTGCTGCATTAGGCAGCACACATAGAAGTGACAAAAAGGCATTACAAAATTGTTCATGTGCAGGAAGTGGGAACATAGCAGCATCAGGATAATGATAGACTGGGAATAAACATATGTTGCTAACTTTTACCATGCAGTTTGCAAGCAGCTCTTTGACAGTTTATAGGACACTGTTCTAGATTACAATTGTCCCTTATGAATTGCACTGTGACAAAAGAATCTGTGACAAAATCAGTAGCCCACTGACCTATGCACATAAAATACTGTTTTTTTAAAATGCATTGTACACGTTCTTTGCAGTAGGCATATTAACCCTCTGTGTCACATTAGATAAGTCAAAGCTGCCACTAGACAAAACTCTCATCTCTCTCCAGCAGGTACATTAACCACTGGCATTTTCTTGACACTTTTATAGTTGCTCGAAAACTGCTAATTTTACAAGGAACTTTGCAGGTCTTTTAAAACTGCTGCCTGCGGACCCCCTGGGAATGTGCCACGGATCCCTGGGGGTCCTCGGACCCCAGTTTGGGAAACACTGCTGTACAGAGCTCAGCTGGCTTTACCAAAGCCTGTAAACAGAGCAGAGTTGGACACCCATTAGGGGATTGGGCAAAGGGACTGGCAAAATTCCAGAACCTGTGTCCAGCTCTCCTCTGCGCATTGGGCAAAGGCTATATGCAGTGGGGGTGGGATAGAAGTGGTGGTGTTAACAACAAGCCCTATGGCCAATCCCCTTGCTGAACATGGCTGAAGGCTATGACAGTGCGAAGTTCAGCATCCATGGCAGGGATGATGCCAGGGCCACACCAGTGGCCAGACCCTGCCACCCATACCACACTGCCTTAGCAGAAAAGCATGCATATTGGGGAGGTTGTTCTCTGGAGTAGGGTAGCACCACAAATTTTTGGACCGGGTTTCTGTTGCAAAAGTAACACAAAGCCTCCAAAAAGTATTAATTGATTCGGGTTTATGTTTGTACATTGCACAATACTGTGCCAAAAAATATTACATTTACCCATTAAAACAAACTAACACAGTTTAACATTAGGGCGCATACATGGAAATCAACATTTTTATTCTAATTTCAAACAAAGAAGGTGTTCTAAAAAGAACCTTTTTTGGTGATTTTTAAATATCTTTTTTGCTTCTAGAATTTACAAATTTTTAGGTCAAAATATCAAAACCTTGATTAAAATAAAAATACTTTTTGCTGTCTAATTGGTGAGCAGCTTGTACTGAACTCGGGAACTTTGGCCCTCACTGGACAGACTTTTGCAGCACTTGGTGCAGTACATGCCCATTTGTGACCACAATTTTGGCATTTGGGATGCATCATCCAAAATGCAAAAATCACAATTTGCAATTGCATTTAAGGTATCACAAATTGGGATGCCTTAAATGCAATGCAAGACTGCATTTAAAATAGCGATTTCACTATTAGGGACCGCTAAATACCGATTATTTCAACCTGATGGTATTTAGCGAAAACTTTAAAAAATGCACTAAAGTGCATTTTTTTAAGTTTCAGGTTACACACACACATGCCCTTGGGGCAATGTGTGTGCACAACATGGGTGCACATCACAATTTCAGGGGTGCAACAGGGTGTCCTTTTGACAACCTTGCACCCTTGAAATTGAATGCACAATTTGCGAGTACCTATTGGTTCTCACAAATTGCGCATGCAATTTCCCATTCATTCCTATGGGTTTGTAGCCCCATAGGAATGAATGGGAAGCCATTCCTTAGCTGTGACTTGCAATTTGCGAGTCGCAATTAAGGAATTTTTAGTAATCGCTATTTTAATAGCGATTCCTACATGCATAGGCTTTTGCGAGTCCTTAATTGCGATTCCTTAATAATCGCTATTAAGGACTCACAAAAGCCTACCTTGATGAATGTGCCCCTAAGTTGTTTCAGCATTCCTCACACAAGTATTTCTTGCCAGTACTGTTACTGAACTCCTTCTGGCTAAGGTTGCAGTCACAGCCATTGTTGACACATTCTTCTCACCAGCCGATATTGTATAACATTGCTAGACTATTGACTCTGACGTGGTCCTGGTAGGCTTCTTTTGCTCCTGAACCTGTTCATCAACTTTTTCTTTTACTCCAGATTTCATACTTTCTTTTTGTTAAATGCCCCCAGTGCAGGACAGAGCACATAATGTTCACACACCCAAATGTAAGTCCCTAAAGAGAGTAACGTGATGGAAACGTCCTTATAAAACTTTGCTAAAGTAATTTCTACCAATCAGATGTGCTTTGACTGTAGATCATACCTAACATTGTTGACATTTTACAAAAAATGACAACTCATCTAGCTTATTTGTGCTGCATGTGAGGAAACCCTGGGCTCAAAGTTAATTTATAAATTATAAATATTTTAAAAATCAGTAATGATCATATAGTTTTTTAACAATATAATTTTAAATAATTATTTTAAATCTTTCAAAAACGTAATTTAACATTATTTTCTAAGGGACTTTATTTTACGTCCCTTCCTTTGTTCTTTTCTACCGGTCAGAGTTACGGTACCAGCGGTATTGGCCATTTGTAGAGTTGGAGTTACCACAAAAATGTAAATTTGTAAATTATTACAAAAGTGCAGTTTGTGAATACAAAAAAGTGAAAATTATTCAAAAGTTTAAACTTACCCAAAAGGGTATGCTTCCTAGGTGAATCAGACATAAGGGAGCATATTTATAACTAAAGTGGTGGAGCACAGCTGTAAGCCAACAAGGCTAACACCACGCTCTGTCACTTTATAAACGCAGGTCTGTACTATATTTACAACAATAAGAATTTACAACAATAAGGTGCAGCCATACGTTTCTCTGTGGCTGGTGCAAAATGTAGCTGCCTAGCTTCTACGCAAGCACCCTTGCACCATAGTGCAGGGGTGCTTGAGTTGTGGGAAATGATTCTTTATTTGCAGCAAGGTATCCATTCCTGCATATAAACAATCATACTTGTTGATATGTACCTTCTATGTGTGCTGCTTGTGCAGCACACATAGTAGTTGCAAATAGTCATTTTTGAAAATATTTTGTGCAGGAAGGGACACCTTTTTACTCATAAACAATAATACATGGCATGTTGCTGTTTCTATTGTTTCTCCACAATGCAGCACACAGAGAAACAGCAAAACCAAGGAGAAATAAAGCATTTATCCTCATTTCGCCTGTTTAAGACCAGGTTTTCCCTGGTCTCAATTTTGGCGCTGCCCCATATTTACACCACCCTTTCAAATATGGAGCAGCGTCAAAATCAATGGGTGTTGCGGCAGAACTCCCACCGCACCACCCATTGCCCACGCCTTTCACGCTAAGTATAGCATGAAAGGGGGCCTTATTCACAAGGTGATGTTCAGCCATGTTAAGTGGCTAAATGCCACCTTGTAAATAAGGTGAAGTCCCTATCACAAGAAGGGGGGAGACCCAGTTATTTGTGACAGTGTCTATCTTGCCTGTATCTGAGACAAGTGAGCGTAATGCACCCAGGTAAATCAGTGTGTGCTTCACAATTTCTCAGACAGTAAACTTTCTCTGAGATGGTGTAAAAAGTTAAATATATATGTGAGTGGAAAGTGTCGCCCCCAGGCGAGATGCACCCCCAGGAAGGCACACAAAGATCAGGGAAGGTCTTTTGGCAAACCCAATTTCAGCAGTTCCTGACGCGTTTCGGGCCTTACACCCATTCTCAGAGGCAGACTGCGAAACAGACGATCAACAAACAACACTCCCAGTATTTTCCCTCTTTATTTGTAATCACACTCATGTGAGTAATCAGCAAAGCATCCTGAGACTGGAAGTCCATATATTTCACCCATGTGGGCTGTTGTAATCGCATAGTGGTAACTTTTTTTCCATAAATGGATTGAACATTAGTCTCTTTCCCCAGTGCTAACAATCACCTCCTGTTCCTCATCCCGCTGTCCCAATAAACAGCAGTGGATTTGCTCAATCTTGCTGCGGTGTCACCTCGCGGCTGGGCCGTGTTAATGAGTAGAAACCATTGAAGTAAAATCTTTGGGGAGAAACTGCTTTTACTTTGCCTGATATTAATTTGGGGGAGAAACTGCTTTTACTTTGCCTCACATTACTTTAACTGATTTTAAAAAGTGACACTGTAGATTGAACTTGCGCATTTTCACTTTGTATTTTGTACTGTACAAGCTGTGTTAAAGCTCGAGGGGGGAAACTTTCTTGTTACAGGTTAGCGGTCTAGTCTTCACGCTAACTCACGTCAGATCGGCAGCGAAAAGTTGGCCGATGACGCAACCGCGTTTCGGCGCCTTTGAAGTAAAATCTTTGGGGAGAAACTGCTTTTACTTTGCCTGATATTAATTTGGGGGAGAAACTGCTTTTACTTTGCCTCACATTATTTTAACTGATTTTTAAAAAGTGACTATGTAGATTAAATGTGGGCATTTGCACTTTGTATTTTGTACTGTACGAGCTGTGTTAAAGCTCGAGGGGGGAAACTTTCTTGTTACAGGTTAGCGGTCTAGCCTTCACGCTAACTCACGTCAGATCAGCTGCGATAAATTGGCCGATGATGCAACCGCGCTTCGGCGCCTTTGAAGTAAAATCTTTGGGGAGAAACTGCTTTTACTTTGCCTGATATTAATTTGGGGGAGAAACTGCTTTTACTTTGCCTCACGTTATTTTAACTGATTTTAATAAGTGACACTGTAGATTAAACATGCGCATTTGCACTTTGTATTTTGTACTGTACGAGCTGTGTTAAAGCTCGAGGGGGGAAACTTTCTTGTTACAGGTTAGCGGTCTAGCTTTCACACTAACACATGTCAGATCAGCCGCAATAAATTGGCCGATGACGCGACCGTACAGCGGACGCGCGAAGCGGGGGCGGCGCTGGCGCGCCAGAGGTTTGCCTAAGCCAAGCCTGTCTGCGCCCGTCCGCGCCCCTACGGGGCCAGGGGCAGTAACCCCTGCCGGTCTTGAGAGGAGAAGAATCACGTTTAATGCCTCCCAATTCCATGACCTTAGAAGAGAAGCAGACAGTAACTGTGCCCATGCCATGCCCCCTGATAATGTTACGCGCATTGTATCTATTGCAAATTTCACCTCCAAACTTCAAAATACAGTCCAGTAAGCTCTGCTATTAAAAAGCAGGTCAATATGCTTTTGCTCAACTGCCACTCGCTCCCTAAACATTCTATTTAAATTTACCTCCTTCTTGAAGAGAGAAATCTTGATGTTTTATTTTTAACCAAGACTTGGCTTTACAAAGACACAGACTTTGATATTGTCCAATCTCTGCCCCCTAACTATGTCATTCAAAGGCTTGACCGCAATATAGGTCGCGGAGGCGACTTGGCCATAATCCATAGGGATATCTTTGCGTGTAGAACCACTGCAAATCCTGTGCCCGATTGTGAAAGTATGTCTTTTGTGATTGATCTATCGCCCACATATGCTTTTTCAGGGATTCTATCGACCTCCAGGCCCGCTGGGACTCTTTAAGAAGGACCTACCAGATGTGGGAGCAAATTTAGCCAGTGCTTCCCCTAATTTTGGGTGATTTTAATCTTCATTTTGATGATGACCTCTCCACCACCCCTTTAGAATTAGCTGACGAACTTGCAACGTTTCAATTTATGCTAAAAGTAAACAGGCCCACCCACACCAAGGGCCACTTGCTGGACCCTATTTTTGCTAATATAAATAACCTTGCGGTAGAGGATGCTATCCCCATTTCGTGGCCTGACCACTTCTTACTCCCTTTTAACTGGACCTTACCAGATGTTAACCCGCATACTGTCAGAACCAGAAGTTATTTGCTGGTGGTCGAAACTTCCTTTGGATGCACTGACCAAAAATCTTAAAAAACTCTTCCCACATCCCATCCTAACCCCATTGTTGCTACAGATAACCTTAAAAATTGGCTCAAGCAAGCACTCAATTGTGTTCTCCCTAAAAAGCAAATCTCTGAAAAGATGGGAGCAAAACAAAATCCCTGGTACTCCCTAAAACTACGCCAGTTAAAACACACATGCAAAAGGCATGAAAGAAGTTGGAGGAAGGACTTCTCCACTGCTAGCAAAATAAAGTACTGTGTAGCGCTAAAAATGTATGAAAAGGAAATTAAAAATACTCAAGCCCTTTA
This sequence comes from Triturus cristatus, assembly GCF_964204655.1. Taxonomy (NCBI): domain Eukaryota; kingdom Metazoa; phylum Chordata; class Amphibia; order Caudata; family Salamandridae; genus Triturus; species Triturus cristatus. The sequence continues at coordinate 699,663,610 of NC_140585.1, read as the reverse complement.
CTATCAGGGAAAAAAAATTCGGCAAATTATTTGTGTGAGATTTTTAAAATTGCCAACTCCCTTCTTACCCCCCTGCTTCCCTTAATGGCTTCTACAATGCTCAATTGCGGTTTGATCAAATTGCTCAGTTCTTCTCAGAAAAGATTCAAACTATTTATGATGCCTTTCCCCCTATCCCTGCCCAACAAATGCCTGCCCCTAGTGATATAATCACTCCTGATATCCCCATCTTCCTGGAAGAATTCGATCTGATGGACCACAGCACTTTACAAAAGCTGCTCAGAGAGCTTAAATCAGGTTCCCCTTTAGATCCCACCCCCCTACTATCCTCCATAAAATCTCTGAGGAGGTGTCACCAGTTATACTTGATTGTATAAACACTTCACTCAAAACTGGGATCGTGCCACCGCAATGGAAACATGCTAGGGTGAAAGCACTTAAAAAAAAAAAAAACTTGGATCCAGATAACTGGGGAATCTACCGGCCCATCTCTTTACTACCAGGAGTTAGTAAGCTAGCAGAGAAGTATATCAACTCGATTTTATCAGCCTTCTTGGAAGACAACAACCGTCTGCACCCTACGCAGACTGGATTTAGACCCCAACAAGGCACTGAGACAGCTATTTTGGCTGCAGTACAGGAAATCAGGAAGACTCTTGACAATGGAGGCTGCGCTTCTCTTTTCCTATTGGACCTCAGCGCGGCCTTCGACACTGTCAATCATCATCTCATGATACATAGACTGCGGGAGGTCGGAGTGACCAGAGTGGCACTACAATGGTTACAGTCTTTTCTCCAAAACAGGGTCTTTACAGTCTTTGAAGGGAAATGCTCTTCAAACCAAATTCCGCTGACTTGTGGGGTCCCACAGGGATCTTCCCTAAGCCCCACGATGTTCAACGTGTACATGAGCTCTCTGGCGGAAATAGTACAGCCATTTAGGGCACAGATCGTCTCATACGCTGACGACACACAGTTAATTATTTCTTCGAAGCCATCCAACCAGCGAGACCCTGATCTTGCCAATTGCCTGGAGAAAGTTTTTAATTAGATGAGTGGTTCCCTTTTGAAACTTAACGGATCCAAGACGGAACTCCTTCAATTGGGGAAATCGGCACCCCCAAATGTAGATCATCTTTGGCCTAGCTGCTTAGGTCCCCCCCCCTGCTCCTAAAAAACGACTAAAGAGTTTAGGAGTTTGGATCGATTGCAACCTCTACTTTAGAGAGCAATCTCGTAAAGTGGCAGGTAATTGTTATGGCTTACTGAGAAGGTTTAGAAAGGTGCTCCCCATGCTTCCTTTTGCTGCAAGACGACTGTTGGTGCAGGCCCTCGTCTTATCACGGCTAGACTACTGTGGAAATATGGATTTTTATGGTCGGTTATGTCCCCTATCTTGGACCCCAACGGTTTCATGTATAAGTCACAAGTACATGTATGTTCCCTCCAGTTCCAGTTATGAAGACGCAAATACATGTGCGTCCACCGTTAACATGTCCTCTTTCAGATCCGCCATGAATGGGCCGGATATTCTATTCCTAAGTATGAAAGGCCACCGGCTTTATATGGTTCATTTATCCCATTTTACAGTCCAGGCGAGTAGGCCCTGATTCTGCCACCAAGCCTTTTCCTGCCTTCTGCCTCTGAAAGCTCCAGTCTGAGCCTGCATCTGTGACCATGAACTTTGTCTTACTCCCTGCGCGGCTAACGGTGCCTGATCCAGCCCGTCGCCTGCCAAAAACTGTATTTCACCTTCGAGATTATCTCCTCCGCTCCTCATCCAATGCATTCCTGTCTAGCAGTTTAGGTAAACATTCCTCCAGCTACCGCGCAAAGGGCCAGGCCTCGCTGCCCTCATGCAAGTAATTCATAGCCCTGTTACCATGGAATATTCCTACCCCCTCGCATCTAGTGTAGACACTTAGACGCTTGTACACGCACTAACAGTCAGTATAGTCAGTATAGAATAAGATTCTATCCTAAGAGACCTCTCTTTTTGGATAACACAGTTCTTTAAACATAGGATATTAGATATGATTTGGGATTAGGTTGACATAACCCCAGACTTCTGTCTCCACATGTAGAGCTAAATGTCAAGTCCCATTCTCCCCCTAGTTGCACGTCAAATCACACGTCATGCTGCTGCGCGCACATCTCTGCCACATATTTCTGCTGACATTGCGAAATTCTTTCATGGAACCACCCATTTGTGACATCATACCTAATGACGTTCTTTAGTTACGCCTAGTTACACCCATTTCAGTTACGCATGTATGTCTTTATCTCTGTTATCAACTGTTACGCCTCCTGCATCTGTTTCACTGTAAATGCCTCTTCTATAAAAATGATTACCTGTCAATAATGTATTGTTCCTTCCTTCCTGAACTTTCGTGGTGATGGAATAGAAGGCCCATAATTCGAATTATGTTCTTTTGTATAGGAATAAAGCCCGTTCTGAATCTCTAAATACCACGGATTCTGCCTCTTATTTTACTGAGCTATTCTTATTAATTTTCCGCATCAAATTAAGTACCGGTAATTAAATTATTTACCACATATATGGCGCCCGAACAGGGACACTTTCTCATCTCACGCGCCGGAGGTGCGTTGCAGGCCCGGTCTCCTGCCACAGCTGGACGGACAACAACGCGTACCCACAGGATTTCCTGTATCTCCCTCCTGCCGAGCGGGGGTAACTGAGGCTGCGATCAACACCCAGACGAGGCGGTGAGAAGTGCGAAGTATCCCGACCAGAGCCTAGCTGAGAGAGCAAGATCCGAGGTATACAGAGGCCCACCAAGTTCCGAAGTTCCGAAGTTTCGAGTCGAGTCCAGTCCGGTCCAAGTCCAGTTCAGTTCAGTTCCGAGGCCTTCCGTTCCGAGCTACCCGGTGAGTACCATTGCCGGGGAGGCGTTCTGACGTGCACATAGGTTGTGCCGGTCAAGACGGGTTTGGGTACACAAATCCGGTCTGCACTGTTTCAGCAGTGTATCTGTACTGTTTAGCAGTATATCTAGTATGTCTAGTATATAATTCAGAATTACCTAGTTAGTGCCGAGTATTATGCTTAGTGACTAGTTCCCTACATGGCCATCATTGTTGTTCATTATTATGTTTAATGTTAGATGTTTTAAATACGTTCTGCATATTGTGGTGTGAATGACTGTTCATTATTGTGTTTTGTTGTATTAAACGTGTTCAAAATTAGGTATCAGATCAGTTCTCAATATGCCGCTCTTTTCAAAATTAAGACAGATCAAAACTAGAAAAGGGGTACTCGAAGAAGCTGTTCCCATTCCTCCTAGGGACACTCCAGGGTACTTCATGTATCATAAACATGGCCTAGACGCCATATTATTTCTTGATTTATGGGTAGACTACACCAAGGAATTACCAGAAAGTCAGAGGTGGCCCGCAGCTGGGACCTGGGATGCAGATTGCATCATGAAAGTAGAGGAAGAATTATGGAAAAAGAAAGTTAGACAATCACAGAAAGATGCCATTGAATTATGGCGTAAAGAATCATATAGACGTACAGAAAAAGCACTCAGACAGGAAGAGAAAAGTAAGGAGAATTCAAATAAAGTCCGAGAAAATCTATTAATTGAAGAAGGTACCCGAGCAAAATCAGAACAAGTAGACAGACAAAGAAATGCCCTTATGAATGGTATGTATCCTCTTCTGGCCGAAGGGTTACCTAAGGCTACTCTGGAGATACCCAAAGACTTGCCACCTCCATTGTTTCCGATAAAAGCACATCCCAAAGGGCATCCCAGAACCGCAGAAGATGTTTTCCTTTCCTCTTATTTAGACGACGCAGCTCCCGAGTATGCTAATACTGCACCACATAGACCGCCTGCCGAGGGGGTTCAACGCCAAGACCCTCCGTCTGTACCTCCGCAACAACAAACTCCGACACAAGTTCCGGCAAGCACATCTGTTTCTACAGCTGTACCCACACCTATGGTTGCTATATCACGTTCAACGAATCCTTTCCCATCCAGCACCCCAGGCGGTGCTACAGGAGGTACAACAAACATTTTTTCCACGCCACCCAGAGTAAATAAACTTTCCTTTCAAGAATTAGCCCACCAACGTACGCCCAAACTAGTAACTCCCGACATGCTTAAGGAACTTCTAGTAGATTGTAGATATGACCCTGTGCCCGGCAAAGAGGACGAAATGCTGCTGGCATCATTACGTATCCGACGAGCTGCAATATATTTAGGGAGGCTACCAGGAATGACTACACATTTAGAAAATATATATCACTTTGTCCAGTCAGGGCGAGATTCTGAAAGTATTAATAGAGCCATGGAGTACCAGAAAGTGGAGATACAGGGGGAACTGTTACGTTTCCTCATAAATTGTGTGATCAGAAATCAAGACCGACCAGGGGTAAATCCGGAAGAAATGCGAATTCTTACCACATGGAGTCGGAATATATCAGAGGGGAGACATGATAAACTACTAAGTATAGTAGCTATGTGCCGAAAGATCCGCAAAGAAGTAGAACGAATACACGAAGAGAGATTAGCGGTAGACCAGCCTGAACAAAACGAGGAGGAGGAAGAATTAGAACTGCCCACAGGACAGTTAGAAACCATGGCCTATGTAGGTAGAGGAAGACCTTGTAATAATACTAGATGCTTTACTGATCCGATACGTCCGATACGTCCAGAAAATAACAGAAATTTCCACATTCCCTCCTATAATAAATATAAGGTCCCCCGAACATTCGTTCCAAGCCGCTGACAAATTACTTCGAGAACGAAGGGGTTATCATATACTCGATTCTATGGACGAACAAGAATTAGCCAGGTCAGCCGTTCACTGGGTTGACAGTCCCGGAAAATATAGTGATGATACACTAGCACACACGTTTTTGAACCTCACCCCAGATGAACAGCGTTTAGCTGGTATCTACATGATTCAACAACTCCTTATATTATATAAAAGCCAACACTCCGATCCTGGTCCCTTACCTGATATATTGACTGAATTACTCACGAATAAATGGAGAGGTTCAGGTACTGAGTTAATTAGAGAAATACTAGAATCCAGAAAGCAGTACATTCTTTTTGTATGCCCCGAACATGTCTCACTGCCCATCAAGGAAAGAACGACGTATTATATGGATAGACAGAATCCCTTACGCGAAGTCCACCCGATAAAAGGTGATGACAATCAGTTTAAACGTGTGTTTGTATACACACCCATATCTAAAATGGAACTATTAGAAATGAAGAAAGTGGTACCCAGTCATGACAAAGACCCAGCGGGTTTCCACCGTGAAATTAAAGACATGTTGCTCATGGGAGAGTATACCTATCCCGACATTATGAAAATATTAAAGGTATTAATGCCTGCGGGCATTTACGAAAAACTCAAAGAAAAGGATTGGGAGGTGGGAGACCAAAAGATAGATTGGACAGCATTTGAAAACGAAGAAACAGCTCGAGGTCCAGGTTTAGGGCTTGGGGAAAATACCAAAATACTACCAGGTTTATTAGTACAGGTACTGCCACGTTTATTAACTACGAAAAAGGAAGACTGGGGTGCAATCTCAGCCTGTAAACAAAAGCAAGATGAAGACACTAGTGATTTCTATGCCCGATTCGAAAAATGTTTTGGTATAAATAGTGGAATAAAAGCAAGTAGCGAATCGTATCCACATCTGTTTGTGACAAAATTAGTTGAAAATTCCTTGCCCCAAGTTAAGAATAGGGTATTGAAATTCGAGAGTACCTGGCAAGGTAACACCCCGTCACAAATGTTACAAATGCTACAGTACCATCACAATAGAATTAGAGAGGAACAAGAACATGAACATGAACAAAGACGCATGAAAGACACGAAAATGAAAATGCTAGTTTCCCAGACAGTTCCAGCTGACGGTCATAAAAAGGGTATGGCACAGTCCAGTGATTCAGCAGGGTCTGTAAAAGGGATATGCAACTATTGTAAACAGTCAGGTCATTATATACACGATTGTCCAGTCTTAAAACATAATATCGCCATAGGTATTACAAAAGAAAGACCACGGCCACTTAGACAGGATCAGAACCAACAAGGAGCCCCGCAGCATGCACAGTCCATGCCAGCTCCACAACAGTCTATGCCAGCTCCACCACCGCAGCCTATTGCTGCCACACCAACAACGACACGACAGATGTACCAGACCGCACAGTATGACTACCCTGATTATCAACGATACTCATGAAACAGCCTAGAGAGGGAAGTTGGTTTACCCCTTATCGAGGTCCCTGTAGATCAAGAAGGACCTTATGTACACAGTGAACTATTAGGCCAAGATAGAAAATTTTTACTTGATACAGGGGCAAGCCGAACAACCATAAAACGTAGTGAAGTTCCAGGGGCACCCCTCTCAGGCTCACAGAATATTTCCCTTGGTTTTTCAGGAAAACCCATCATTAACGAAGTATCACAGCCTCTTCCAATTACGATTGGTCCCTTGACACGAACTACAGATTTATTGCTTACTAAATCATGTCCAGAAAACCTGTTAGGTATAAAAACATTGAAAGCTCTAGGAGCTATAATATGTTGTTCTCCGGAAGGAGTAAGATTGTTTTTACGTGATTTCAAAGGGCACTATGTGTCCCGAGACATGGATCACCGACTGCAGACTTTACCCACACATTTATGGGCACAAGGCCCTACAGATGTTGGTTGCATGAACATTACACCATATCGAGTCACACTAAAGACAGGAGTGGTACTACCACGAATGCGACAATACAAGCTACCCCCAGATGCTGTAGTGGCTTTACTGCAAATCGTTGACGAGCTTATTACCCAAGGAGTGGTTGTGGAAACCGACTCCAATGTATGTAATTCCCCGATAATTCCGATTCTTAAACGAACTGATCCAAAAGCCCCGCCAGTATATCGATTGGTTATTGATCTGCGCGAATTAAATAAATGTATTGTACCACAATACCCTGTGGTCCCAGCTATCTCTTCATTACTCACAGCTATTGATTCAGAAGCAACATTCTTTACTGTAATTGATCTTAAGAATGCCTTTTTCAGCGTCCCAATAGATCCGGAAAGCCAATACTTGTTCGGATTTAGTCTAAATGGACGAAGCTTTAAATTCACACGCGCACCTCAAGGATTCACAGAAAGCCCCAGCATCTATAGCCAAGCACTGAAACGAGAACTTGACAGTATCCACATGCCAGTCAACACTGCCCTGCTTCAATATGTCGATGATCTGCTGATCACCGCTAGAAACGAACTTGAATGTGAAAAAGCCTCACTGACGGTTTTACAATTTTTGGCCGAAAAGGGGCACAAGGTGTCCCCTTCTAAGCTGCAATTCTGTGTCCAGCGAGTTGTTTACCTTGGGCACTCGCTGTCCAAGGAGGGAAGGCAGCTTACGTCAGATCGCATCCAGTTAATTGCTAACATGCCAATACCCAAGACACAAAAGGAGGTACGGGCTTTTATAGGCCTCACTTCATATTGTAGGCAGTGGATCCCTCAGTATGCATTTCTAGCAAAACCACTCATTCAGTTGACAACACAGGAGGCGGCCACATCGACTGTCCTCCCTTGGACTCAGGAACATACACAAGCTTTTGAAAGCCTAAAGAAAGCTTTATGTCAAGCACCTGTTTTAGCAACACCATGTTACAATAAACATTTCACGCTCTTTGTTACAGAACGCGAAGGTACTGCTTTGTCAGTACTCACACAGGAACAAGCAGGATCACACAAACCATGTGCTTATTTTTCTAGTACATTAGATCCCGTAGCTCAGGCTCTGCCTGCGTGCCTGAAATCAGTGGCAGCGACAGCTTTAGCAATCAGACAAAGCGATGCCATAGTGTTAGGACATCCATTGACAGTACAAGTACCACACGCAGTAGAGGTTCTTGTGAACCGAACGCAAACACAACACTTGACTATAGCAAGACTTACCGGTTACGAATTGACATTGTTTCAGCCACATATAGAAATCAGACGTTGTAATACGTTAAATCCTGCCACACTGTTACCAGTAAACGGAACAGACCCACTAGCACATGATTGTATTGAAGTTATTACTATCACGACGAAACCCAGACAAGACTTGACAGACGTCCCATTGTCAGATCCAGACCTGACGTTGTATGTAGATGGTTCATGTATGAGAACAAGTACAGGAGAGCTAGTGGCCGCGTATGCAGTCACAACAGACACTGAAGTCATTGAAACAAATTGTATTAACACTTTGTCAGCTCAAGCAGCAGAGCTCATCGCTCTGACACAAGCCTGTATTCAAGCCACAAATAAGAAAGTCAACATATACACCGATTCACGTTATGCATTCGGAGTTGTACATGACTTCGGCGTGCTGTGGCGAGAGAGAGGTTATTTAACTTCTCACGGTGCCCACATTCAGCACGGACCCCTCATTCATGCCTTATTAGATGCAATACATCTACCTACTGCAATATCAATTATGAAATGTAAAGCTCATACGAAAGTTACTGATATCATTTCCCAAGGCAATGATCTAGCTGACAGAACAGCTAAACAGACTGCTCAGAATCAAACTCACACATCTGACATGACAAAGACAATAGTTCTGACACCAACACATTGCATGATAGTTAAGGATCCCGCCCTTGATGTAATTGACATACAGACACACGCTACACCAGAAGAAATAAAGAAATGGACTGAATTAGGAGGGATCCAAACAGATCAGGGATGGATGACGAAGGAAAAATCTATATGGTTTCTTCCCGACTCAATGGTCCAAGTCATCATTAACACTATACATAGTCCAGCGCACCTAGGAGAAAAAGCTATGCTAGACAGCATTCAACACATTTGGTTTAACAAACACTTGCGAGCCGCAGCTAAACAAAAAGTTCGTACCTGTATGATATGTTGTCAGTTTAATCCAGGTAAAAGCATCCCCGTAGAACAGGGTGGATTTCAACCTCCTAATCACCCTTTTGAAGTCCTCCAGATGGATTATATCCAGATGGAACGATGTCGAGGATTCAAATATGTTCTCGTAGTTGTCTGTGCTCTTTCCCGTTGGACAGAAGCATACCCGGTTTCAGATTACACTGCCCCGACTACTGCCAAACAGTTAGTTCGAGAATTCTTCCCACGGTACGGTTTACCACGTGTTGTCTATTCAGATAACGGCCAGCCGTTCTCATCCGAACTAATGAAACACGTTTCACTTTTGTTAGGCTATCAATGGAGATTTCACTGTGTCCGACACCCCGAGGCAGCAGGTCTCGTGGAACGACATAATCAAACTCTGAAAATTAGATTGTCCAAAATATGTAGAGAGAAAGGTGTCGATTGGGTAATAGCCTTACCAGTTGCACTCTTTTACATGAGAATGGTAGCACATTCTCGAACAGGGCTATCTCCGTATGAGGTGATCTTCGGTAGACCACCAAATATGTGGGGGACGCCTATACCACGCAAAATAACTGATGTTGACTGTAATATGCTGACAGATTACCTGGCTTCCTTGATGTCTGCACTACAATCTTGTCGTTCACAGGTAGCTGCAGCCTTTCCCGACAACACCGAGGTGAAACCCCATGACGTAGTTCCCGGGGACCTGGAGTTAGTGCGGAATTTTGACCGGAAGACTCAGCTGGATCCTAGGTGGAAATCGCCTCAACTTGTACTACTCACCACGAGGACAGCCGTGAAGATCGAAGGTCGCAAAGGATGGTTACATTCAAGTCATATCAAGAAATTTCATGGACTACCGTCTGATGTAAACGTTACACCTCGCGTGTCTTCACCGATTGACTCAAAGCTTCCTTTGGTTGAACAAAGTGATAAGGAACTATACAAACTAAAATTACGGTCTAAAAAGTCAGACAATTTGATTGTTTAAGTCCTCTCCAAGGTGAATCGGTCGAATTTGTCTCTGACATGTATCCCCTAGACCTGACTAGAGAAAGAAACGGAAAGATGCTGTTGAAAAGGCATGCGTACTGTAAATCACTGCGTAGTCATTGCACAGTGACGTTATTAATTTTGTTTTTCTTAAGTCTTTTAATAATCACTGCAAGTATATTGTTGCACATATATTATCCTATTTCTAAACATGTTTACAATGTTACTGCTGAACATTCTTTTAGTGAATTACCCCCGCATGAGTTGTCCTATAGATTTGCGCTGCGCAATAACACTTTCATTAGTATGCTACATCATTCCCATCAGACTAGCAATGCTACAAATTGTTGGATATGTGGCCGACTCCCTCCCTATCAGAACTATAAGGGAGTTTTGCCCCTCTTTCCCTATCCGTTCACACACAATGGCTCCTGTGGAGCATGGTTTAGTTTAATTAATTCCTTAGATTCAAATTCAGTAGCTTATCAAGACAACTGGGTATGGGGAAACCTGAACTTAGTTTTGCTTAAAGTCTGCTACCCTAACAAGGAGGGACTTCCCAAAAGAACAGGAACTGATCTAGAAAATGAAGTATACGGATTAGGTAATTTTACACTTAACCTCATGATCCTGAACGTTGAATCTGAAGCTACACCAATCTTGTCCGCCATGTCCGTATTCCCAGTAAAAGGGGAACTATGTATAAGAAAGAATGGCTCCATACACATGGGCCATAGTAAATGCACCACTGTGATAAAATTCCGTGATCAAGGCAAGTCTACATTTAGAGCTTCTCGTCATTCCTACTTTATATGTGGCCAGACCGCATATATACGCCTACCTCTAGATTGGGATGGTACCTGTTACATAGCATTCCTTCTACCACCTGTTTTCCTAGCTCCTCCTGATTATCACAGAAATACCCATTTAATACACAATAGACGGCAGAGAGATCTCCCAATTGTCGATTACACTGAAACAGCATGGGAGAAATACACAGATTTTAATAAAGGTTTCTTTCCCTATATAGGTACAGTCACTAATAGTAAGTTGATACGTAGATTAACCAGAACCCTTGAAGCAGTAGTGAACGAAACTATTTCCGCCTTAGGCAATTTAACAGAAGAACAGTCTGCTATGCGGATTGTTGTACTTCAAAATCGTCTTGTCCTTGACGTCATCCTGGCCGATAGGGGCGGAGCTTGTAGGGTCATCGGATCAAGTTGTTGCATTTTCATACCAGAAAATTCGCCGTCAGTATATAAAGCCATAACCCGCCTTCATAAGATTGTAAGCCAGATACACCAGAATCCAGGCACCTGGACTTGGTCCGGTTGGTTCTGGGGCGTGTTGTCAGCCTGGGGATGGAGAATGCTCTCCTTCCTAGGTATTGGCTTTCTCATACTATTCAGTTGCTGCTTATGTCTACAATGTGGGCCAGCGATTTGTGGTCTGTGTGCCACCTCGTGTATCCCACATCCAAGTTTTCGTTCGAGATCCCGGAAGAAGAAAGAAGAACAAATGATGTTATATGAACAGATCGATGGATTGATGAAGATTGATATCTCCTAAGGGCAAGTAGGGGACAAGGAGGGAATGTGGAAATATGGATTTTTATGGTCGGTTATGTCCCCTATCTTGGACCCCAACGGTTTCATGTATAAGTCACAAGTACATGTATGTTCCCTCCAGTTCCAGTTATGAAGACGCAAATACATGTGCGTCCACCGTTAACATGTCCTCTTTCAGATCCGCCATGAATGGGCCGGATATTCTATTCCTAAGTATGAAAGGCCACCGGCTTTATATGGTTCATTTATCCCATTTTACAGTCCAGGCGAGTAGGCCCTGATTCTGCCACCAAGCCTTTTCCTGCCTTCTGCCTCTGAAAGCTCCAGTCTGAGCCTGCATCTGTGACCATGAACTTTGTCTTACTCCCTGCGCGGCTAACGGTGCCTGATCCAGCCCGTCGCCTGCCAAAAACTGTATTTCACCTTCGAGATTATCTCCTCCGCTCCTCATCCAATGCATTCCTGTCTAGCAGTTTAGGTAAACATTCCTCCAGCTACCGCGCAAAGGGCCAGGCCTCGCTGCCCTCATGCAAGTAATTCATAGCCCTGTTACCATGGAATATTCCTACCCCCTCGCATCTAGTGTAGACACTTAGACGCTTGTACACGCACTAACAGTCAGTATAGTCAGTATAGAATAAGATTCTATCCTAAGAGACCTCTCTTTTTGGATAACACAGTTCTTTAAACATAGGATATTAGATATGATTTGGGATTAGGTTGACATAACCCCAGACTTCTGTCTCCACATGTAGAGCTAAATGTCAAGTCCCATTCTCCCCCTAGTTGCACGTCAAATCACACGTCATGCTGCTGCGCGCACATCTCTGCCACATATTTCTGCTGACATTGCGAAATTCTTTCATGGAACCACCCATTTGTGACATCATACCTAATGACGTTCTTTAGTTACGCCTAGTTACACCCATTTCAGTTACGCATGTATGTCTTTATCTCTGTTATCAACTGTTACGCCTCCTGCATCTGTTTCACTGTAAATGCCTCTTCTATAAAAATGATTACCTGTCAATAATGTATTGTTCCTTCCTTCCTGAACTTTCGTGGTGATGGAATAGAAGGCCCATAATTCGAATTATGTTCCTTTGTATAGGAATAAAGCCCGTTCTGAATCTCTAAATACCACGGATTCTGCCTCTTATTTTACTGAGCTATTCTTATTAATTTTCCACATCAAATTAAGTACCGGTAATTAAATTATTTACCACACTACGCTAATGCCACTTTGAGCTCCCCAGGCCACTATAAAAAAACTACAAATAGTGCAGAACTGTGCGGCCCGTATGCTGCTGAACATTCCCAAACGCTCCTCCGCAAGGCCTGGCCTTGCAACCCTGCACTGGCTCCCAGTTCAGGAAATAATTAAATTTAAGGCTCTATGTATTACCCATAAGACAGTCTCAGGAAAAGGTTCGCCCCTGATTTGCTCCTGGATCCAACCCTATGCACCTAATAGAGCTTTTATGTTTGGGAATAAAGGCTTGTTATCAGTTCCTAATGCTGGGATGCCCCTGGTTAACCATGCGCTTTATAAATGTTCCTTCATTCATTCATTCAAACAGTTGCCCCCAGGCGAGTTGAACCCCCAGGTAGGCACATAAAGATCAGGGAAGGTCTTTCGGCAAACCCAATTATAACAGTTCCTGACGCATTTCGGGCCTTTCTCCCTTTTCCATAGGCAGACTGCGAAATAGACGATCAACAAACAACACTTTCAGTATTTTCCATCTTTATTTTTAATCACGCTCAGGTGAGTAATCAGCAAAGTATCCTGGGACTGGAAGTCCGTATATTTCACCCATGTGGGCTGTTGTCATCGCACTGTGGCACAGTTCTTTCTATAAATGGATTCACTGTTAATCTCTTTCCGCAGTGCTCACAATCGCCTCTTGTTCCGCATCCCGCTGCTCCAGTAAACAGCAGTGGATCCACTCAGTTTCGCGGCGGTGTCACCTCACAGCCGGCCGTATTAATGAGTAGAAAGTGTTGCCTCCAGGCAATATGCACCCGCAGGTAGGCACATACAGATAAGGGAAGGTCTTTTAGTAAACCCAATTTCAGCAGTTCCTGATGCGTTTCAGGCCTTCCACTCTTCTTCATAGGCAGACAGCGAAACAGAAAAACAAAAAAAGCAACACTCCCAGTATTTTCCCTCTTTATTTGTAATCACGCTCAGCTGAGTAATTATAAAAGCATCCTGAGACTGGAAGTTCGTATATTTCATCCATGTGGGCTGTTGTCATCGCACTGTGGCACAGTTCATTAATCACCTCCTGTTATGAATCCCGCTGTCCCAGTAAGCAGCAGCGGATCCGCTCAGTCTTGCGGTGGTGTCAGCTCACTGCCGGGCCGGCCGTATTAATGAGTAGAACGAGTTGCCCCCAGGTGATATGCACCCCAGGTAGGCACATAAAGATCAGGTAAGGTCTTTCAGCAAACCGAATTTCAGCAGTTCCTGACACTTTTCGGGCTTACGCCCTTCCTCATAGGCAGACTACAAAACAGACAACCAACAAACAATACTCCCAGTATTTTCCCTCTTTATTAGTAATCACCCTCAGGTGAGTGATCAGCAAAGCATTCTGGGACTGGAAGTCTGTATATTTCACCTATGTGGTCTGTTGTCATCACACAGTGGCACAGTTCTTTCCGTAAATGGATTCACCATTAGTCTCTTTCCCCAGTGCTCACAATCGCCTCCTGTTCCACATCCCACTGTCCCAGTAAACAGCAGCAGATCTGCTCAGTCTCACGGCGGTGTCATCTCACAGCCAGGCCGGGCGTATTAATGAGTAGAAGAGTTGCCCCCAGGTGAGATGCATCCCCCAGGTAGGCACATAAATATCAGGGAAGATCTTTCGGTAAACCCAATTCCAGCAGTTCCTGACACTATATATATAGGGTCCTCACCCACAGGTACCACCTGTGGCAGGCTTCATCATTGGGCCCAAACCCAGACACTGAACGTGAATGGGTGGGCTTGACACGTTTGTAAGTGAAGCTGTTTGAGTGGTAGCAGTGAGTGAAGTCAGTGTTGAGTGAGTGTGTTAAAATAGCTTTAGAGCTAGGTTAAAATAGATCAGTGTGATGCTTTTAGGAATTAAGGTTGCCATGCATCCAATAGGTCGACATGTTTCAGCCTTTAGTCAGTAGGCTTTCATCAGGACCTCGTTTTAACCCTGCTTTTTGCGATTGCTAAATTTCTGTGCAATTAAATAGTAAAAAACATGCACGTGACTTTACGGACCGTATTTATAGGACCTTTTCCTTCAAAATAAAGTTGAAACTATGCTTGAAAAGTGCTAAAAATCATTTCATATATCACCAGCAGACATTGAAACTGCCTAGTGCCACATAGAAGGTTGCAACAATGTTAAAGCTTTTTATTCTAGTAGAAAGGTTATCTTTCAGTAGAAATAGATATGACTAACATAATGAACACAGTTTGTATAGCAGTAAAAAAGAGAGTAATATTTGCTTTGATAAGATGATGTTTTCTCTCTTTTGGACTTTGGCATGATGTAGTGAAGCATGAGAAAAAGTTACTGCCTTTTCAAAGAACAAAGCACACCTGATGCACCAAGGTCCATAAAAGGGGTACTACCACATCTACTAACATGTTTCACTGTTTCCTCTCTTTCTACAATAGTGCACTTTAGGCTGCTATGTGCAACGTCCCACACCCTTGATGAATAGTTCATATGCAATGGTCTGTGTGGTTCATCAAACATAGGGAGTAGCAACTGGACAGGACTGGACCCTGCTGGTGTCCACTGCTTCGGTGAGTCTTCAGTGAATATTGACCCCAAGTGCTGATCCTGGGGTCCTGAGACCCTTGGCTCTGTCTAAATGGACTTCTCCGAACAACTCTGAAAAGTTGGGACTTCCAATATTTTGGACTTCCAGACCTCTGAAGGACCAGGTTCAACCACACAAGCCACTCTGCCCAAGGCATGAGTTCATTGAGCTGAAGAAACCGGTTTCTCATGCTTGCAACTTCTCTGCAGCAATAACTCTGTTTTAGTGGGCCGACGGCAAGAAGGTATCTGGCCTTGTGGAACTTATCAATGGGTGCATCCATTTCCCACTTACAGATTCTTATCTCCTACCAAGGGCCTGATTTAAAGTTTGGCAGATGGGTACTCCATCACAAACATGATTGTCATCCTGTTCTTTCTATTACCAGTAAATTAGAATATAAAGAGTCGATAATAGACCAGAACACACAGCTACATGCCATCGTGTAGGCTATCCACTGTGCACAGTAGAGACTGTGTGCCTCAATAGGTTGGGCGTAGGGCCAGCTAACTGTTGTACACTGGTGAGGGGTGTAAGCAGTAGAGGTTAGCTGCATGAGTCGTGATTGGGCACAGGGCCTGGTTGACGGCTGTGTGCAGTGAAGGGGTTGGGTAGCCTTGGTGGGTTAGGTGCAGGGATGGTTGGATCACTGGCCCTCAGACAAAACCTGGGTTGCACATGGTCAACGCCATTTGAGATGTCCTCAATGATGTCCTATTTTTGGATCATTTCTTCATTGAGATTTTTATAATTATCACATCAGTACCTCATACAGTACTAATACAAAAGCAAAAACAACAACACAAGAAAGGGATTAACAGAACCAGAAGAACAAAATGAGCCAGCATTTACAGTAAGAACTAATCAAATCCACAAGCACATTTCCACATCGGTACAGTAGAGATCAGCATTATCGGCTCAACAAAAATATTAGCCATTGATATTGAACCATTCACAATACCTGTCCGTACACATAAACAGCAATCCAGCACCTACCTCGTGCGCTTTCCCTCAAACAAGAACATGTTCTCCACAATCCTTCTGATGGGAGCCACCCACAAACCCTCCAACATGCATCCAAGTCTTGTAAGTGATTGTTTGGTCTATCAGCCAATAATGCAGGAGAAGTAGGAGCCCATGCAGGAAGGAGGCTCAAGGTACTTGAAGGCTGAGTAAATGACCCCAAATGTATCAAAGAAATACATTTTATACTGGATCATGCAAATGTTTTGCTCACATGTGGCCAGGCGTAAGAGCTCCTGTGAACCCCTCCTGGCTTAGTATTATCCTCAATGATAGCATTTAACATGCCATGAATGATGACTGATGAGCGCGAAAGCTATTATTAGCTCGCTGAACTATAAGTGGCAAATTTCGGTGATTTTCCAGTGTCTAACTGCTAGTTCTTGAGTGACTTAGGGCCTGATTTAGAGCTCTGTGGACAGGTTACACAGTCACAACCGTGATAGAGATCCTGTCTGTCGAAATATAATTCCATAGGATGTAATGGGATTTATATTTCTGTGGACGGGATATCTGCCACTGTTGTGACAGAGTATCCTAACTATAACTTCCCTTTAAACTTTGTTTTTAGTGAATTTCAATTTTTTTCCATAAGACACGGTCTCATCACCTTACCTAACTAAAACAACACTTTAACATTTGTTTTTCTCAGTAAATATATCTATTGATAAACAGTCAGTCAGATAGTTAGAGCCTGCTTAGTAATGGTAATGTAAAACTTTCCATAGAAAATGGGTTTTATTGTTTGGGTCCTTTAGATGTTCTGCAAAAAAAGTTAAAAACAAGTTCAGCCAGTTTTCGTTTTTCAGGCTCAAGTTTTGTCTAGATTCACCAAGCAATTACCAAAAAGAGAAGTAGGGCCCTGAAAGTGACATTTCCCATTTTAACTGCCATAGGACTTTTCGGTGAATTAATATTGAACAAAAATTGCAGAATTTCGCTAAACTTGGCATGTAAGTAGAACTTTACTCAAAAATGTTTTTTTGCTTGGGTCGTTATAAATCATTTTAGTTGTTTTCATGAAATTAGCATTCAAACAGACTTCCTGTCCAGGTGAAGATATCAATACCATTAGACTGCAGATCTTCTGCCGAAGTGAGAATCCCCCCAAAAATTGAATTACACTTTTGGGCTAAAGATCTTTTTTCTCCCATCATCCATAGTAAATTCACAAAACCGGCTGTACATTCACAAATATACTGTACTCTTTTTGCTTGGGCATCACAGAAAAATGACTTTTCCAGCTACCATTACCCAACACAGTCCACTGAGCTCTGTGTTGGGAAAGAAAACATAAACTGGACATAAAGGGGCAGGATAAGCCTTGCTTGTCCTATAGACATATGTTGAGGGGACCCCGAAGAGACCTCCCAACATTAAAATAATATTAAAATATGATTTTTATCAAGGGATTCACAATTCCTATACTTTTTTGTGGCTTTCTGCAAGACCCTATGGCCAACCCACTGGTGTGCACAGCTGAAGTCTGTCCACAGCAGGGGTTGTCTCTTTGTCTGGGGTCAGGCATAGAGCCTGGCCAAAGATCAAACTATGTGGTAACCTCTGCGTTGCATAGCCAAAGGCCAAGCATTTTTGGAGTTGCCCAAAAATCGGTGGATAGGTGCCTACAGCATTTCGATGTGCCAATTTTACTGACAAAAACAAAGGTTAAATTTAGGTTATTGTTGGGTTTTGTTATAAAAGCGTAATGTACAGTTTTAAAAAGCTTAAAAATTAGCTGACCAAAGTTAAGGTGCAGTTATTGTTACACTACAAAATCTTAAAAGCCTCTGAAATTCACCAGTTATGGTTAGGTAATCTATCCATACCTCACTTCATGGTCATGCACTACTTATGTTCTTACAAATGTCAACACAAATAAACAACGAGGGATCTGGGGCAAAAAAGGGTTTAGCACATGAGCCTCAAGATATATACTGTGAAAACAAAAAGACATACTGTTGCAACTGTGGAAGTGGAGAAGAAAATGGGTATTCAGGTCCGAAGTGAGGGTAGTGCTCCTATAAGGAGCAAGGGCCCTCACACACCGGAAAGGCTATCATGCTTCATCATATGGCAGCTCCTTGTTGGGCCGGAGCTGCAATGCCCAATGAGCCCAGCAGAGCTGCTCTTTGCCAGAGATCTTTATATCTAAGGTCTTGGCTGATGATGAAGTTGGTGTGTGTAGTGTGAGGTAAGTAGAGTGTGGAAATGCTGTTAATTAAAAATGACTATGGGAACCGGCTGAACCAACTTTAATTAGCTGGTTCCATGTCATGGTTAAAATATGCAATACTTGCAAGGGGAGCGTCTATTAATCTCATCAAGCTTTCAAGTAAGGATGTCGATCAACATTTTTCATTTTTCATGCCCTCTAGTGTCTCTAAGATCATGGCATTTCTTCATGACCTAAAAACACCTACTAACTACTCACTGAGGGGCAGTAAAAAATAGGTATCTTGAGATAGATAACCGTACCCTCAGCAAATTATACCAACCGTGACTGGATTCCTCTGAGTTGGAACCAGCACAAGGGGATCCTCTGAGTAGGAACAAGCATTAGGCAATGTAAGCGGAGTCAATCACTCTGGAGGTCCGGGACATTCAGTGGCCTAATCATTGGTAACTCAATTAGCGGCCGACCTACCCTCTGTCCGTTCTGGAGTGGAATTATATACTTCATCACTGTTAAGTAAAATTATTGGTGACATCACTAATGACATCTCAAGTTACATCATTGATCACATCACTGATGACATCACCTTAAATCAAGTCAATAAAGGTTACACATTATAAGATGTCCCCTTTACCTCAGTTCTGAGCAGGTCCTTCTCCTGGTCCAAGATGTGTGCCACTGGGAGCACGAGATGTTGGTGTAGTGGAAGATGCTGCTTTGCATGTGTCCCCAGCAGAGTTAGCACCCTGCTAGGCTATAGCCCTTCCTAGGCCTGATGCCAACATATTGACAAGGTAGTCCGGCACATCTCCTCAGTAAAACTGTTGCTGTGGGTCATGCCCTTAAAGCACCAATGGAAGTGGGTCATGGTTCCTTCACTACCATGACTGAGTGGGAGGGGATGAAAAAAACAGAGCAGAAAATCAAACATAAAAGTAACCAGAATTAGCTAAAAAAGAAAAAAAAGGAAAGTAAATTATTAACCCAAAGGAGACCAGACCATGCCAGTCAGATAAAGCTAATCAAAACTGCTGTATAAGTGCTGTATAAGTGCTATGCTAGTCGAGAGTAAAGTCAAGAATTTTGACCTATTGATGATAGATAGTCGTTGGCCTGAACCTCTGACTGAAAAAAATTAGTTTGCCCTTTGTAAATCACTTTTAATTTGGCTGGGTTCAGCAGAAAGATCTGTGCACCCTTCGCCTGAAACTCTGGCATCAGTTGTCGTAGGTGCCAAAGCAATTCGACTGTTTTCTGGCAAAAGTCAGGGCGCACAAAAAAAAGACAGCCTTTCCCAGTTCTTTTACGATCAGGCCTGGCCAGGTCATAAAAGGATTCCCGGGCCAGGAAATTATTCAGAGAAATCAGAATGGCGCGAGAGTGACTATCAGAGCGGCCACCTGAGCTACGTTGGTGAAAAGGAAAACGGTATGCCCTTTATATTTGGGTCTTCCAATCCCATTGAGGGAGGTCGGGAAACGCTTCTTCGAAAAGTTCAACCACAAATTGGCGAGTGTTAGACCCCTCTTGGCCTTCCGGAACACCCAAAATTCTTAAATTATTACGCCTGGCCTGGTTTTCCAAGTCAGATAGTTTATACACAATATCATCACTGATCAGTTGAGTTGTTTCCACCTTAGCTTTCTGCTGGACCAGATCGTCTTCGAGACGGGAAATCCTAGTTTCTGCTTCTGCTATTCTTGAGGAAAAATCAGAACAGGTCTTGGCCATCCGGCGGATGGAGTTTTGAAGTTTCCTATAAGCCCCTTGTGTACGGGAGCTTTCAGCCCTTGCCTCCACTCTATGCGCCATCATCACCTGATAAATAGTGGATAGCGTGATTTCTTCCGGGCATGTGATGGCTGAGGGGGCGCTTGCTGTCGCTGCTTCATCAATTGTTTTGTTTCTATCTCCCAAATCTGGTGAGAATGAATAATCCCAAGACATAGCCCCAGTAGTTGCTGAAGACAAATTAGAACATGCTGGTATTATTCCCGTTTTTTTTACTGTCTCAGGGCCTGACTGAGAGCACTCCGTGTCCGCCTCCCAGTGAAAGCTACTAGCATCACTACCATCTTCAACCAAGTCTTTATCACAATTTTCATCCTCTGAAGATTTAGATACGTCAGACAAAGAGAAAAATTTATCGACAGGATCATCCTCCTTGTTGGAATTAAAATCTTCCTTTTGTGCATTTGAGACCCCTTTTTGAATTGTGGCCAAACGTTCTGTCTCTGGTATATCAGCAGAAGGAACTTCACAGACCAAAATGCACCTTGGTTGCTGAATGGAGCATGACACAGTATATGTACTGCCTGAACTCACACAGGCTGACTCTGTAACCTGAGCTACTGGTACGTTCAAGGAGGGAGACATTAATACATTGAGAGGCTCCCTGCTACTATCTTGGGTCACTGCACCCACCTCTGGGATGAGAATCGGTGATTTGGATGGCACAGGTCCTCTCCGCCCGGGCGGGCTGCTCGGCGGCTTGGCTTTACGTGTTTGCGCTGTAAACAGCGCTGGGACCGTCCGTCTCCCCCGACCGGCAGCACCACCCCTCGGCAATTCCAACGCAGAAACAGAGAATGGAGCCGCCAGCAGTTCCTCAACATCGCAGCTCTCAGAGCGGGCCTCGGTGCGGCCCCCGATGACAGAAGCAGGAGTCCTCGGCGGGGGACCAGAAGCACCAGGAGCGGACAACAGACCCCTGCCCTTGATGCCCTTGTTGGAACCCTTTGGTGGCATAGTAGCGGGCAAAGTCGATATCACCAAAGTCAATGCCGCGTTGATGTGTCCTAAGGATGCCCGGGATACAAGGTAGCAGGGGAGCGGAATACTCCGCACACAAGATGAGAGACGCCAGATCATTCAACTCAAGTAAGTAAGAATATATTTTCACAGTTGCTTCACAGTGAGAGAGGTCCGGACAGCATTTACAAAGGTTTCGTTCAATAATTAAAGGTGGCAGGGTTCTTCATCGCAAAAGATTAGTCAGCAGCGGAGAGTGAGAATGCAGCTCACTCGGCCGTCACATCTTTTTTTTTTTTCTTAGCTAACTCTGCAGTGTAAAGCAGCGTGAGAGTGAGGCTTCCAGCTCTACATCACAAGGGGCCTTTGGTCCCCACGCCTTGATGATGAGGAAGAGAAGGGGGGGGGGTTATGGGTGGGAAGACTCTCAGTGCGAAGGGAGGCACAGGGGTGGGAAGTTTTAGGGGGGGTTGTGGGTAGTGGGCACAAATTGTTTTTCTCAAAAATAAAAATGGCAGACATCACGAAAATGTTTTTAAACAATGCTTGAATTCCTTCACTCTAGATGTTACAGGGCAGGTCTTGAGAGCCTTGTTAGATGATGGCTAGACACAATTTTATTCGAATTGGTTCTCTGAACTGCTGCGGTTTAAATGACAGAAGGAAGCGGGGTATTCTAGCTAAACTTATCAGTCACTGGGATATAGATTTACTTTGCTTGCAGGAGACTCATGTTTCTTGGAACAATCGTGCCTGGCTGAAGGAAGTCGGTCTTGATCTGATTGCCTGCTCTCGTCAAACTACAACTATTAGGGGAGTTGCTATATTGGCCAGGCAAGGTATTTATACCACAAAGCAAGTATTGGTGGATAATGTTGGCCGCTGGGCATTTTAATTAGGGGATCATCTTATACTATATGTTCTCTTTATGGCTCCAATCTTGACGATCTCTCCATATTAAATTTCTTGAGTATTGAACTTGCCTCGTGGCCCTCTACCAAAGTCTTATGTGGGGACTTTAATATTCATTTGAACTCTAACTTTGATATGTACAGCAATACCCCCTACTCAGGAAGAAAGGTCAGGACCTTCAAAGCTATTCATGGCCTCTGCCACGAATATGCTTTGATAGATGCTTGGCAAAGATTGCGCCCGACTGAATCGGGATTTACTTTCTTCTCCGCTCCTCATAGCAAATTTAGACGTCTAGATTATTTCTTTGTGTCTGATCCGATCCTTGAAGGGACCAGCTGCGAGCTATACCCCCGTGTTATTTCGGATCATAATCTGTTAATCTTACAATTATCGCTTAGTGGTCCAAAACCAGCTATGGCAACTTGGACGTTTGAACGCAAACTATTACATGACCGAGAGTATTGTATATACATGTCAAATTGGATAACTGACTTTTTTCAGACAAATAAGGGTACAGCTTCCGAGTTAACAGTCTGGGATACCTTCAAGGCAGCTGTGAGGGGGGAGACTCTCAGCTTTTCCCTATATCGCCAGAAGGTGATTAGGGAAAGTATCAATCAGCTGATTGATCAACTTTGTGAAGCGGAAGAAGAGCTCATTCGAGTCATTGGAGATCTGCCCCAAAAAGAGAAATGCCAACGCCAGATAACTATTGTTAGAAATAGAATTCATCAACATTTCGGAGAGGAACTTACCATTAAATTTATTCAGTACAAATCAGACATCTATGAATTTGGCGAAAACTCAGGCAAACTCTTGGCCAAAAGATTACAATATAAGGGAGTCTCGAATCGAATAAGCCGTATTAAAGACAAAAAAGATCAGATTCAGGACCAACCAGGGAAGAGCTGGAGCTAGCGATTGCCTCACTGGCAGCAGGGAAGTCTGCTGGCCCTGATTTATTACCCCTTGAATTTTATTGAACATTCAGGCAAGTTTTATTAGAGGAGATGGTATCCCTTTTTACACTTGCCCAGAATGGCAGTACCCCTGATTCATGGCATGAGACCCCCATTGTAGTCTTTAGAAAGAAAGACAAGCCAGACACCAGCCCCTCTTCGTATAGACCAATGTCCCTAATTTGTGCTGATAGCAAAATCTATGCTAAAATCATTGCACTAAGATTAGGAAATGTCATTGCCCCTTTAGTTTCTATTCGCCAGCACGGTTTCGTGTCTGGTCTTGATACATCAGATCATATAAGACGGACAATCGCTCTATCTGATTGGGCTCAGGTCTGTAAACAACCTCTGGCAATGATCCTGTTGGACGCCGAAAAGGCGTTCGACAGGGTCTCTTGGGGCTTTTTATGGCAACTTCTAAAATTCAAGGTATTCTCACAGAAATTCATTCTAGCTATACAAGCTCTATACATCTCCCCCGAGGCCTCTGTCCGTATCTCAGGTCAAGAGTCTCGCTCTTTTTCGATCAGCAGAGGAACCCGTCAAGGTTGTCCCTGCTCTCCGCTTTTATTTTCAATTTATATTGATCCCTTCTTGAGTAAATTGGACAAAAATATGGCAATACAGGCGGCCATTGTTAATGGTGTGTCCTATAAAACTTTAGCTTACGCCGACGACATCGCCATCTTCACTAAGGACGTCTGCTCGGCTCTCCCAGCAGTCTACGATGCAGCTACGCAATTTGGTGCAGTCTCCGGTTATCGTCTTAACGTCAACAAAACCCAAATTATACACTCAGATTTTGCAAAACCAACAGGACTTTCAACGTCTTCGGTTGCAACTTATTTGGGGGTGAAGATCACCGCCTCAGTAGAGAAAATACCAGCAATTAATATATTACCCATCATTAAAGAAGTGAATAAGACTCTTGAGAGACTAGACCACATGCACCTTTCATTCCACGGCCGCTCTAATGTTCTAAAAATATCCATATTCCCAACATTTTTATATCTATTCAGGACTATCCCTATTGAATTTCCAGTACAACTCATCTCTAGTGCAGAAAAGGCTTGCCTGAGATTTTTCTGGGGCTATCACAAAGCTAGAAGGGCTTCTAAATGGCTGATACTTCCTAGATTAAGAGGTGGGTGGGGTTTACCTTCTTTAACACTATATCATTGGTCTGCACTTTTACAGCAAATGGGACCACTATTATCTGGGGGTAAGGCAGTGGTACCTGAATTTGCCAGGCCAATAATTTTTGAAATTTTAGTTGGAGAGGAGGCTCGTAATTGTTTAATCAGAAAAATTGAACCAAGGTACTATAAGAAAACGAAATTCAAGGGTATTCAATCTGTACATTCTGTCTGTAAAAAAGTTTGACGTCGGTTTGGCACATCTAATATCAATGCATATACCCCCCTTCTGTCATTTGGTTTACTGCCTTCAATCTTTTTGGATCCAATTACCTTTAACTGGGTCAATCTAGGGGTTACTGTACTGGGCGACTTCTTTTCTGAGGGTCAATTAGTCTCTTTTTCTGACCTCCAAGAAAAGTTTGGTCTCCCTACTAGGCACTTTTTTAAGTTTCTACAAATAAGGAGTTATTTGGCGAAGCTAGTCATTTCTGGAGCAGGAAAATTTGAGAAAATTCCTCTTGTAGGGCTTATAGAGAAAAGATCTGGAATTGGGTTAATCTATCAAGCACTCATTTCTAATCTCCCGGATGATTTAAGCCTTCAAAATGACAAATGGGATAGGAAATGTGGACAAGAATTTATCGATGTGGCAATCTCTCTTGAACTCGCTAATGAGGTTTTAATAACTGGTAGTCCTAGGGCCCAACACTATATGTCAATATTTGATTTGTATTATACTCCTGAGAAAATCTCGAAATGGTCTAGTTTCCGGGGGAACTCTTGTAGTAGATGCGGAACCCCTGCTGCTAATACGATTCACATGTTTTATTCTTGTATCAAATTGGCTCAATATATCCAAGATATTGAAACCTTTCTTGTCCAGATTACCCGTAAACCCTTGACTTTAACACCCATTCTAGTGATCTTGGGGGTCGACCAGAGGCAAAACTCATCAGAGCGAAGCAAAGCCGAAGAAGGCTTTTTATTTATTACTATGTCTGTTTTCAGAGTGGTTATAACTTCTCAATGGATTAGTCCTGACCCACCTACATATATCAACTGGAGGGCCCATTTGTTGGCAATCTATAATATGGAATCAGCAGTATATAGACTAAAGGGTCGTGGAAGACGTGAATTCGGCCAGAAAATCTGGGCCCCTATTATGGACTGGATAGGATGAACCTTGTCTTTTTGTTTTTTCTTTTTTTTTCTCTATTCTTTGTTTTAGTGTAGTCTTCGCGTTATGTCCTGTACAAATTTGCCTTCAACTGTTAAAGCATGAATTGTCATGTCTGCCATTTCTTTTCTTTTGTATGCAATAAAAGAAAAAAAAAAAAAGTAACCAGAAGAGGAATAGGAGAGAAAATAAACGTAAATAGGATAGAGAGGAAGGTAAAGGGTAAAATTAGAGTGGGTTGGAATGAGGAAGATGGAGTGAGGATGCTATACCAAAACCCAAAATGGTAGTTCACATGCTTATGCACTATTCCTTTAGCACAATGTGCATCCTGGTATCCAATTTTGGATGAAAGGCACTGCCAGTGGATTTTGTGTATATTTTCATTTCTTAAAATTTACTAAAGCAAACTTTTGCACATTTTGCAGATGGCTAGCAACCCTGCACAAAAGAATACTTTGCTACACAATCCTCTCCTCCTTGAGAGCCAAGGGAGACTGATCAACCCCTTGGGGGACTTCCCCATTCAAGTGATAGAACACAGCCAATTTGCAGCCTCTACTATGGTGCTGAAATGTTTTATGACATTCTGGACCTACCAGTGCCCCCTCTGACAAGATAGAGCCCTAGCCTCTAATTCTGCCCTGGGGAACCCTTCTCATCCATGCAGACCCCACCTTTGAGAGGGTAAATCTTAATCTACTCATACATGCATCACAGAAAGTGAGCAAAACCAACATTGCCAACCATTTGACGTTATGTGGTCTACTTTGCCTCCTGCATCAAATCTCTGTCCCGAACCTCCGGCTCGTTTTGCCCACGGGAAAACAAATTAACAGACACAACTTACAGCTGTTAGCGTACTGTGATAGACTAATCTCCATCCATTTACCAGTGAATGTTCAAACCCAGTGCCTTGGGTAGACCTTACCTGTAGCCAGTGGGATGACAAGGATACACTTATATGTTCCTGAAGCTGGACACAGTAGTAAATTGCTTGTATATGATAGCTTGTTACACAGATGGTCTAACACTTTTACATGTCTCACTCACACACAATAATCGTCACATCTCTAGGCCACCACAAGGGTGAACAACTAACCATCATTACATAATACACAACTCTGTCTTGACTTGTGAGGAAATGTATCTTTATTTTACATATATTGTGGTTATCATGTTTTTCAGTTATCATAAGGGATCTTGCTTGTTACTTTGCAAATGTGGTGGGGATGATCGCTGTGAGTAAGTGCATTTGCTGTATTGTTGCAGAGATGCAGGTTGTTGTGGTCCATCTAGCTAAACAGATGAGGGTAGTTTAAGACAAGGGCTGATGGTGGGGGTACAGGTGGGGGACGTTTCTGGACAGGGATGATGATGGCAGTACAGGTGGGGTAGAACCTGGACAGGGGGTTATGATGCATGTGCAGTGGTAGGCGGGTGCAAGGGTGGTGGTGGCTGGGAACTTTTGCAGTGAGCCTGTGCTGCTTGTGGTACAGGTAGGTGAGTGTGATGTGCTGCAGGTAGACTTGATGGCTCCTCTCCCTACGTTGACCTTGAAGGGAAACTTTGGATCAGTTTCAGGATGCCCTCCATCATCTTCATAGCCAAGGAATGGTGTCTTGCACTCTGTTCACTATGGATGGATATGATGTCATTTATCTTCTTGGACATGTCTTCCCAAGATTTATCCATCCTGTCCAACACCTGGGGCAGGCTGTCAACCACATGAGGGATTTGGCGCATTTCCTGCAGTGTCTTTGCCATGTCCGACAGAGTAGCCCCTATGGCACTAATGTCGTGCCTCACATCAGTCTGCTGTTGAAATAACTCCTTCCACTGGCCGCCATCTGCCATCCCTCTCTGCATGAGAAGACTTTGGATATCACCTTCGGGTCCACCAGCGTTGGGAGTGGCTGGTGGTAGGTGGTGGTAGGAGATTGGTGTCCAGGGGATATCTGCACTTCACCAGGGGTTGTAGGTCCCTCAGATGGAGGAGAGAATGCCTGGGATGCACTGCATTGGGAGGAGTGTGAAGGGGTAACACCATGTCTGTCCTGGATGTGAGGGCTGTGTTGGGGTATGTGAGAGCTGTGGCTGGTTAGTGCATTGCTGAGAACAGCCAATCCTGGGGGTTGGATTATGAGGCACTTTGCTGGACAGAGCTGGGTTGGCCTTAGATTGTTTGCCCAGTGAACCTAATATTATGGTCATGGTATTTGACTCCTCATTCTCTATATGAAGGGGCAGATAATCTCCATCCTCGTCTAAATCATCCGCCTCTTCAAGTACTTCTTCTTCATCCTCCTCTTGCACATTACTGGCAGCTGAAATGGCTGCTTGTAAGAGAAGTGGGTACTGTCCTTCAATTGTCCATTGACCGCAACTGGTGGAAGGTCAATGTCCTAATCGTCCTCAGCTCCTGGAAGATGAAGGTTGCAACAGGATAAGTAATTGACCTAGTATTTAATGTGGTGCAACTCAAGGGTTGATTAAAATGAACTTTGCATCAACGGATGATGCACATGTGACCCGGTTTGGGTACACCTACAATTCACAGCTCACACAGTAGAACTGAGGTGTTAAATGCAAATATGCAATGCAAAAGCAAACTCACCAGCTCCAGCCACAGCTCTGTGTTGTTTTGAAATTCTCTGTGATGTCAACTGCTGAGCCTGGTTTCTCCTTGGTGTACCACAATATGTTGTCCTCGATCCAGCAGCTTGAGAAGGAAGTGACACCATACTTAACCCCTTCGGTGCTCATGACGGAACGGTTCCGTCATGAGCCACGGTTGAGCTGTGCTCATGACGGAACCGTTCCGTCATGACCACGCCCGCGCAAGAAACCGTCAGCACAGCGGCGGAATTTGCGCAGCATGGAAGGGGTTAACGATCTGCATGATTAATATGCAATCAGGCCCGTGTGACACACACATCACTGATTGATTATGTATGAAATTTTTGCACACCAAATACAAATGCTATGCAGAAGGGCCTACATCTGCTAAAGCCCTTCCACAAGGATTTAGATCTTCTGCATGATTTTGGAATCCATATTTGGGAACACTATATAGCACGCTTACCTGATGGACAGATGCAAGTGGGTTTGACTGCTGCAGCCAGAATGTCTCGCATACTCTGGTATTTTCTTGCCTGCAGCACTGAGGAAATCCTGCCAGCAGCTACTACAAGACATACATGTTTGTATTTAAGTACACAGAACGATAGCAATGATTTAACAAGTATATGTCATTGGTATAGACCAATGATTTGCAATTTATGGCCAGTGTGTCACATGTTTCCCCTCTGACCTTTACCTGCGAGCCCCTGGTCATGAGCAGCAGTTGGCAGCTGTTACCTTCACATAGCATTCACATCAACGAGATATCACGCTAACAGAAAAACGTGTATTAGAAGGTTACTGATATTTAAAGGGCATGGGTAAATTGGGTAAACGGCACCACCCACCTTTGGCTACATCTTCATTGTTAGGCCCATCATGCATAATGATTATGATGTGGTCTGTTGACAAATCTAAGGGAGTGTATCTCAACATGCAGACCAGTTTCTCTTTTGCACATCAGTGCATTGCAGAGTTAATATGAGATATGCCTGATAGTCACGCACATTTTGGAAAACATTTGCGATTCTCCTCCCCAGAGTCACAATGCCCATTTAGGACTGTGAGGACACACATTTGTTCTGTGCAATCTTTGTGTGACCTGTGTTCCCATTATACATGTACGACATCATGGTAGATTTTAGCTGTCATTGGATGAGGTCTTGCACAGCACACATCATGAACTCATATATTTAACCTGTTGCTTATATGTGAATATGGTAGAAGAGGAGGCAAGCTGACATTCAACATTTGGCTAGGGTCACACATTGTGGTAAATTGGAGAAGCTTGGACGGTTGCCGCCCACACTGGACATACGTTGTGCAGTTCAGCCACCACATGTATATTTTTTACTTCCTCTACATCCACCCTAGCAGCCCAAAAAAACCCTCCCCAAACACAACCCAGCTGGCATCAGTGAGACCCTCATCCACATCAATCTCCATACATTTTGAGCCCTAGAATTTTGCTTGAGAGTTTTCATGTCATGGACTTTCAATACAGTTGAGGATACTCCACTACATATGAAACAATATAGTCAATTATGTATGTACTGCACTCATTTGCCATACATTTTGAGTCATCCTTTCTCTAGCCAACATTGTGTTATGTGCTATGCTGTAATGTGCTGTATGTGGGTATATAGAGATGAGTGACAACAGTGATGTAACGTCTCGTCCTCCTGCTTCCATACCCTCTGCCTCCTACGTAAGACCTTCAAATGGATGCCCCTCGAACACAGAAAGACCGTCACTCACGCCCTGGTCACCAGCAGACTCGACTATGGCGACACACTCTACGCCGGAATAAACAAAAACCTCACCCGCAAGCTGCAGAACATCCAGAACTCCGCCGCAAGACTGGTCCTCGACCTTCCAAGACACTGCCACATCTCTCAGCACCTGCGCACACTCCACTGGCTCCCCATCGATGCTAGAGTCACCTTCAATGTGCTCACCCACACCCACAAGGCCCTCCATGACACCGGACCAGCATACCTGAACAGCCGACTCAAATTCCACGCACCCCAGAGGATGTATGACAGTACAACGCGTGTCATTACAACGCGTGCAGTTACATCGCATGCGTTACATCGCATGCGATGTTACAACGCTATGCCATTACAACACAAGTCTTTACATCGACTTGCGCTAGATGGCGTGCTAACATTAGAAAAGTGTAATTTACTATTCCAACTCCAGTCCACTTAACAGTAGGGAAGGTGTTGGGATAGTAAACTACACTATTTGTAATGTTAGCGCGCCATCTAGCGCAAGTCGATGTAAAGACTTGCGTTGTAATGGCATTGCATTGTAACATCGCATGCGTTGTAACGCATGCGATGTAAAAGCTGCGCGTGGTCAAAACCGCGTTGTAATGGCTGTTCCCCACCCCAGAGGACCATACTATCTGCCCAGCTCTCCTACACTGTGGTCCCCACACCAGAAAGACCAGATCGGGAGGCCGCTCCTTCTCCTTCCTCGCAGCCCGAGCCTGGAATGTCATGCTGCTCCACCTCAGACAGACATCATCACTCCCCATCTTCTCAAGAAACCTCAAAACCTGGCTCTTCGACAGACCCCCCCTTGATGGACTGGAGCCTGCTAACAACCCCCCCCCCCCAGTGCCTTAAGACCCTTGCAGGTGAGTAGTCGTGCTTAAGAAACGCCTGATTGATTGATGTTAGACACACACAACATACTACAGACATTTAATCCACTTTTCAGGAGCATGAGCATTCTGGTACATTCTTGGGTTTACTTTCCAGGGTCCCCATCTGTACAATATGTGGTTCCTGACCGTGTAGCAGATTTTGATATGGGGACTGGATTCCTAGACAAAGTCACTGGGCTTGCAAATATATATGTGTTGTCAGTTAATATTCCAGTTGTCACATATGATTCACTAGATTTCTGAGTTCAGTTTACCGGTCTGGCACTGTTTCTGGAATATATGTAATACTGCCATGGGTTGTCTGCTAACAATGTAGGATTTGGACCCTCTCCTGGACAATTTTACCTATCAGTTTGTACTAGTGGTATGGATTGCTGAGGCTCATGTCATTGCCTCCCAGTAGATGCAGGGACCTCTGCTAGAGTGGATGACTGTACTCTGGTTGCACGTGGCAATAGAGGAGAACAGAGAAAAGTCAGTAATCAATGTAGGTACATGTTCAACTTGTCACAAATTTCAGCACTGCATCTACATGCTAACAGTAATGCTAAGTGGAAGGGGCACATTGTCTATTGCCATTTACTAGTGTTAGGTAAAAGCGCCAGCAAGCCTGGGACCCTGTTTAGGATTGAGGACGTGGGATTTGCCATTTCCATCACAAAGTTCTGGGACTTGTAGTGAAATGTACAAAAGGATACACGAGTCTTTGACTTACCATGCTTTTTACACATGCTTGAGACAACTTCCATAGTCTCAATTGTAGTGCAACACAGGCAAATATTTCAAATCATTGTCATTGTCATCGCATTTACCTGGCACCACATTGTGGACATCACTCATAGGCAGCCCATGGAGCACATGGTGGTGCACGGTGTTGAGGGCATCTTCCTCTAGTGGAGAGAGATGGAGGCGGGGTCCAGATTGTAAACCAATGAGAACTCTGGCAACCTCTATCCTGGCGTACTTCTCCTTCGCCCGCATCTTCTCGTCCTGCAACTTAATATTAATTACAGTGCAGACATCCTCCCCCCATGCTGCAAGGGCAGTGGCTAAATGCTGCCATAAAGTTGACTTTTGTGTCCCGCTGATGCTGTATGGAGGTAGACCATGCAGCCTATTGTCGTGCCTAACAATGAACTCTAGGTTCGTGGTGGTCCCCTCCTCAGTTTAGTTTTTCTTCCTCCTGTGTGGCAGCATTTTTTGAGGCAAGGCACAAAGCAGGCATGCACAAACTCTGTGTGGCCAAACCTGGGCCTTGTTTGTGTGCTGCTTTTATTTGGTGGGTAGTGCAGGTCTTGCAGGTGGTGTCAATTGATTGCAGGTGTAGGTGATTACACTTCACCCAACCCGAACTGGAGATTCCACCATGACTGTGGAGATTATGCCCTGACTATGGGGATTCTGACCGAGGTGCGAAGATTCTGCCCCCAGTGCAGAGATTATGCCCCGACTGTGGATGTAAAGATACTACTCATAAATGACCTCTGTGAATACCAAAAGTCGTAAAGTTAGACTTTTGTCTCAGATTACCTTTGTGAATCTGGCCCTTGTTTTTAAGAAACAAACTCCCAAAGCAGGATGCTGTTTCTCAAAAACTAAAAAGAAGTTACCCCATCCCGCTCGGTGTTTTCTTAGGTCTTGCTGTTTTTAGGCCATTCACAACCAGGCTTTTCCTTCATGAATAGGAAAAAAAAAATATCAAACAATCTGCTCTAAAGAAAGCAGGAAATATGATGGCTATACTTCAATGGCCCAAACTCCTTTAGGCCATCAGCATCAGCAATCCATTGAGGAAGTGAAGGGGGACTCCTCCGATGAAAAGCTTATGGTCTGCAAATCTATAAACAAGGTTGGCAGACTGAGATTTTGTCAGACATTTGCAAAGGAATACCCTGTCAGTCAAACTCTAAATCATCCCCTTTGTCTCTTAAATGGAAGTAGGAATAGTCAAATGGGGCAAAGTTGCAGGCTGGGCTGTATATGGTGAAGTACTCTCAAAGTTGGATAGCCATGGGGGGGAGGCCCTACTAATGCCATTGGTTTAAGAGGGAAATGTTTTGAGTAGGAAGATTTACATTTCACACCCACCAAATTCCTCTCCTTGGTCAGATACTTTTTGCGCATTTGCCCTATCGTACTTTCTACCTAAGGACACATTTGTGGAGCTCCAAATTCTCCAGTAGGGCAAACGTAAAAGCTTTATCTGACAAAGTCCTATTGAAGTTGGGCACTTTTGCTGTGAAGGCCTGCTGAGACTCTGGAGGCCTTGGAAGTCTATACATTTTCTCTACTTTCAGACTTTTATTTAGAAATTCCTCTTGGTTTCTTCTAAGACTCCCAGGGCCTCAAAGATAGCATTTAGGGACCAGGACTAACTCAGGCAAAGGCCACCAGAAGGGTCCGGTATATAGGCTCTCCCCTGTGACCTCAATGGCCAACTGACAGAATCTTAGTCAGATAGACCATTACAATGAAACTGCACACCTTTTGTGATATGCTCCATTAAAGTGCAGGGAAATGCAGGGAACGAGCTGTATGTGAAGAATGTCCATGAGGAAGAGAGTGAAGGCCCTATGCTATAGTCCAATTAGAATGGAGGTGGATAGTTGCCAAGAGGAAAGTATCTGCATTTCCCAGCTTAATTATAGATTACATCCATGGCTCTGAGCTACAACAGATGGGAGGGGAACCAATAAGAGTGTTCTTGTTCCTAACCGTGGGTCTATGTAGGGCTGATTCTAATGTTACAGTGCAGAGAGCCAGGAGAAAATTAGGTGTTGGAAGTAAAGGGTGAGTGTTATGGAAGATGGACGATTAGTGGGCCAGGGGTTACCTGCTCTGGGAGAAGAGTATGCTAAAACAAGCACTGGTGATGTCACTTGTATCCTGGGGGTGCTGCCTGTAGTGTCACAGAGACAAGCTACAGGAGACCTAGAGTAGGCAGACCCTGAATGGTACAGACAGTGTGTGCTGCCTTTGACTGGCAAGTTTTATGTGTCAGGGTGTCTCCCTTAAAATGGCAGGAGTGTGTTTGGAAGGAGGGACGCCACAAGGGGTTCTGAGAGGCCTCAGTGAGGATCTGTAGCCAGTGGCTTCTGAACAGGAAAGTTTCTCCATTATAAGTAATATCAAGAGTTTGCCTTATTGTCCTTCTGCAAAACTTTCAGTTAGTCTTGTGTGGACCTGTTTGTGACAGCTAAAAGGGAGCCTAAGGCCCTTTGCCTTACACTGTACTGAAAGGTTTGAGGGCTTACCAATGGAGTGTATGATTACTGGAAAACATGTTAACCACAATATATGTAAATAAAAGATACATTCCCTCACAAGTCAAGACAAAGTTGTGCATTATGAATTGGTCAGTTGTTTACCCTTTTGGTGGCCTAGAGATGTTACGATTAATGCGTGTGAGTGAGAAATGTAAAAGGGTTAGACCATCTGTGTACCAAGCTATCATGTGCAAGCAATTAACTACTACCTAGGTATATGTCCATGCTTTGAACACAGCATTTACAATGAAGTGAACAAGATAGAGGTAGTTTGATCTAAAACAAACCTTTATGTATCATGGAATGGATTTTACAAAAAGATGCAAAGAACAGACTTTTTGGAAGGGAGAAAGAAAATCAAATAATGTTCTACACACAGAATGGACAAGAGGACTTGAGAGGGTGGGGCAAAATATTTAAAATACGCCAGGAAGTGTCAGGGTAATCAGTCTATATATAAGGGGCAAAGAAAATGTCAAAAATCAAGACGTTGTTCAGTCAGTCACCTGTCATTCTGGTCATCCTCAATTTACATGATCCTCTGAACCAGATGCAGGTTGCTGGCTGGCCAATGCAGGACCAGAAACCACATGGGGTTGGGACACATGAAGGGTACGGGGGAAACAGTGTGTGACAACATACAGGGTGTCACACTAAGGGTCTTTTGGGAGGGGCATTGGACATGGGCAGACAACATGGCTTCACCCAAAGAATTGATAGAGGCATTGAGGGTGGCCATGGATCCTCATGTTCCTCTTGGTACATGTGCAGTTCACCACAGAGCTGCAGTTGAATCCAAGAGGACATGTGTGGCTTACCCTCAAGTGCCCTCATCACTTCCTGAGATTTTCTGTTTCCCTTCCAAGTCTGTTTTTTGCATCTTTTTGTAAAATCCATTCTATGATACATAAAGGTTTGTGTTAGATCAAACTACCTCTATCTTGTTCACTTCATTGTAAATGTTGTGTTCAAAGCATGGACATATACCTAGGGAGTAGTTAATTTCTTGCACATGATAGCTTGTTACACAGATGGTCTAACACTTTTACATGTCTCACTCACACACATTAATCGTAACATCTCTAGAAGTGTGGTGTGTCGAGGTCAGAGCCTTCCCTTCTGTGTTCCTGGCAGCCCCTTGGAAGGGTACTAGTGGCAGGGGATGAAGCTGGAGGCCCTGATGGAATAGCGGCCTTGGGAGTCAGAGAGGAGTTGGTGGCAGGCCCAGGTTGTGGCGTGACCTGCCCTGGGGACACCTCAGCAAACGAAAGGTCTTGATTGTCATGGGGAGAGTCGGTTTCCTCCCCCCTATGGCCAGATGTGTCCAGTTCTTCACTCCCCCCTACAATGTTCTCAGCCTCCATCGGGTCTGTAGAGGTCAATGTTAGTTCAGACTCTGTCTGTGTGGGTGCATTTCCTCTGCCTTCAGATGTTGTAGGTCCCTCCTCCTCCTCTTCCTCTTCAGTGCTAGAAAGAGATCATGGCCGCTGATGCCCCAAGGATGTCCTGCTCTTCCCCAGGTCCTGGTACTGTTGGTCTTGGCCAGCTGGACCCACTGAAATAGAAGACAAAACATTATATAGTTGTTGTATACATCAGAACGACTCACATGACTACATGAAGCAAGTGCAGACTTTGTTCTCCTTTGATCTCACTATCCTATTAGAAGTGACTCGGATCCTAATGTCTGTGTATGTTTACTGTGATGTCCTGATTTGACTTACACATTGACATCTTACTTCAATTTAGATGGCATACACTGTACTAACCAACCCTCACATTCAGCATTCTTGTAATCTGTGCTTCCTGTCATTGTTGCATAGTCATCTTCCGGTGCCCGTCTACAAAAGGAGATGGGAGACAGTCAGGATGGTTCTGGGATGCTCTTATGATATATAGTCTCAGCACTCTTACTCTTACACTTACTAACACATGTCATCTGCTGTGTAGCATTGTATGACACAACATATTTGCAGACAAGGGCTTGGATATTAGCTTTTCTAAGAGGTGAGTCCAATAATTTGATATTCTCCAGCAACATCAGAGACTCTAGTGCCGCATTTTGCCTTTATAGACTGCTTAGCTGGTGCTATACCCTGGCCAACACAAGTGGCTAGTTGTTATAGCTACCTTGACTGGACACATTCACCACACAAGCCACTGCTGTGAAGACGTGTGCATGTGGACCCCCTTGGAGAAGTTGGTATCATTTTAGAGTGAGACAAAGATCTCAAAGTCTGTCTATACTCCATGGCACATGATTACCTGTCTAATTCTGAACACAAAAGACCTGCAAGGTACGGCAGCCAACACCCAAAGGCCTCTCATTCACATTCTGGACAGTGTCTGTGCCATTCCTTACCCAATGCACACAGCAGTTATATGGCCCCTGGTTTACCAGTAATGGTGCTGCCAGTGCTGTTTTACATACAAATGCATGTGTACTGGTATTTTCCCCCAGTGGCTTCCAAACACTACAGGTCCCAGAATGCACTCTGCTCAGTGCATTCAAGTGCTACAATGAGGCTCTGGCCTTTCAATGACTGCTGCATTTGCACAGATTAGGTAAAAGGAGACATGTGACACCTTATGGTACAGATCCGACCCTCACATCAAACTATCAGACACATACTGCAGTTAATGCGCTTACCAGCTATCATCTGGTCATGCTCCTCCAGTTGAGCATAGAGGGTAGGCAAGGATGCTCTCAAGACCCTCCTGTACAGTGGCAAGAGGAGAGGCCAGTGCACAAAGGGCAAATGTTTCCTGGGCCCGAATTCTGGCTCAGCATTTCTGGTCCTCCCAGCGTTCACGGCATGCGCTGCCCCACTGGTCAAACATGC
The DNA here is from genome assembly GCF_964204655.1 of Triturus cristatus. Taxonomy (NCBI): domain Eukaryota; kingdom Metazoa; phylum Chordata; class Amphibia; order Caudata; family Salamandridae; genus Triturus; species Triturus cristatus. Next base: position 699,626,784 of record NC_140585.1, on the reverse strand, counting down.
CCACTGCATTGAAGATACCCACAATGGTGGCCCAGATTCTGGCAGGTACTGCATTGCTCAGCTGTTACTCGGGCCCCCCAATGCAGCTGAGGATACTTTTTTGACCACCCTCTCAGCTAATTGGCCCAATTCCCTTTTGTTGAAAGGGGGTGCTTTCTCCTAATGTCCCTCAGGCATGTCGGAGACAGTTTGGGTATACAGTGAAGCAAGATGGCAAAGGCTCTGATCTGGTGCTGAGAATTACTGGACATGAACAGAAAATGGCTGCCTGCAACTTCCAGTGATGTATTTCCTGCCCAGCATTCCTGTATATCATTTCCTTTTTTAAACTTTTGGGTTCTGAGCTCATTTTCGGAATGTCCGACCTGACTGCATACTCTCCGCATGCAGAGACCCCGCATGCAGAGAACCTGCATATGGAACAGAAATTGTGAAAATTGGCGGAACCCATTTTTTACAAAAAGGGAACACTAGGAACGTGACATTAATGTAAGAGCAGGGCATGACATTCTGTTTGGGAAGGGAAAATGATGTGGCCACATCCCAGAAATGTGTGCCCCTTTGCATCATGGTACATACAGTCCACATTTTGCGCTCCCCTCTATATTGACTGCAGTGTCAGAAAGTCAGGGGAAGCAGTGCTGTGTATCCCCAGACACATATGGCATGATTCACAAAGTGCCTCATCACTCATGGTGGAGACCCCACAGTTGTAGGGGAGTAGTTGCAGTTGGGGGCAATTCTTCCACTACAAGATAGTGGAGTCCTTTTGAGAAGCAGGCCCCCATTGTCAAAAGGTCCTGAAAGGTCTCACACATGCACAGATATTTAATCCCCCGAGGCAATGGATTCCTAAGAGACATTGTCAACACTAATTGCTGACATATGCACATAACATTTTGTATGGCCAATCTTTTGACTCCTGTCAACAGCTGTTGTTTATATACATTGATTGTGGCTTGCAAAGTGGTCTCAGGATGGAATTTATGGGCAGTTTTAAATGTCCAGCTATCATCATTGACAACAGACTGCAAACCACATATTGTCCATAAGACAACAAGTTGCTCAGGTGAAAAAATGGCCAACCGGCTGATCACTGACTTGCATACCCTGCCTTCTGTTCTGTGCATTGACCCATTTGCCAGGATTCAGACCTAGTTGCAGGTCCAGACTCAGGTTACGTGTAAGCGATGACGTAAAGCTATGCTGTACAAGACTAGGTACAATGATCTTGCACACAACTTTAGGGGAGGTACAGCAGTTCCCCCCATATGGTTAAAACTTCTCAATTGCGACTTTTGGAGACCAAACCTGTGCTCTATGATGGCTCAAGTATGTATGTGTGCCCTATTGTACCTACACTCAGGTTTAGTGACTTCACATCTGTATGGTGTCAGAAGTTGCGGGGAGAGTGCATATCCAGCATAACATGAGGAGGGAAATCAGGGAACTTGTTTACATGTCCCTCTTGCACCTGTGAAGTACATTATCTATACTTTGGTGCATGCAGTGTCTGTCAAGGCTGTGTATGTGGCATGATGATTTTTGTTGTCAAATGGTTGTTTATGTGCCAAAGCATTTTTGCATTACATTTATACATTTCACACATGTTTTGTGCTTGATACTTATACAAGTAGCTACATGTTGCCAAACTCTAATGCTGCCATTCACTGTGCAAGAGGTGACCTGAGGAATACAAAGCTGTTATGGGTACTGCCTGGAAACACTGCATGCACATCAATGAATCTACCACTGGCATCGGGACACCCTGCACATTGTTGGAATGCTATTGCTGTCTCTTGCAAAGATGTGTGCAATGATGTGAGGTGGCTGGAGAGCCACATGGGTACAATCAATTGCACCCAGCAGAAATGGGAGGCAGGAAATGAGGTAGAAATCCCTAGGTACACTTTACCTCCTGCCCAGTGTATGGTGCATTTGTATATGGAGGTGGTCTCTCCAATTGATGCAGCTCAGTAACTGATGCAAGCATCAGGACTGATTTTTCTGAGAGATACCCACAAGGTCACTGGAGACCCTTTGGAGACACCGTAGCACAAAAATCGAGAGCTGCTGGGATCGTGACCTCAGGTTGGAATGGCATGGGAGCGACAGGTCACAAGGTCACGTTTCTGCTCCCTCTCACAAACCATCTCCAAGATGACACCTGAAGGAAAATGGTATCTGTCCCTGACATCTTGGCTGGACATCCCAAATAGGTTTTTCCTTTGTCTGAAAATTCTCTCCACTCTTCTTCTCCTCCTCAAATCTTCTTGTCGCATGGCAAACAGCAGAGCAACAAACACATTCAGTGACATGTTGAAAGCTCAGAAACGATTTGTATGCTGTAATTCTTCTTTAATGTTTGCTTTGGGCCAGGTATTAGCTTTTGTACCGCAGTGTTTCAGCTAGAGGCGGGGGGGTTGTAAGCACTTACAGAGGTGTTTAGCGTTGTAGACAATGTCCATCCAGCCCGAGCCGGAGATTCTGCCCCGACTGCAGAGATTCCACCACAACTATGGAGAGTCCAGCCCGAGTGCAGAGATTCCACCCTGAGTATGGAGGTTCTACCCTGACTACGGACGTAAAGATACTACTCATAAATGACCTCTGTGAATACCAAAAGTCGTAAAGTTCTACTTTTGTCTCAGATTAATTTTGTGAATTGGGCCCAATCTCTCTTAAACAATTTGTGGAATGCTCTAAAAATCAATTGTGGCCATCCACAAAATATTTGTATCTTGAAGGGAACCGCTTTTATGGCAGTTTATATCAAGGGACAGAGATGGCTGCTAGACTCACCTAAGTCTGACAGATGGAGAAGCGGTTTGTCCTCCAATAGTCAATATCTAAATTGACCCCTAAATCAGAAGATCAAATCATTCACCAAGATGACCTTCTTGGTGTATCCAAACTCCACACTATTGCAGTTGGAAGGAGTGTTCATATACCTGGGTGGCACCCTGCATCCCAATGGTCAGGGGTGCCCCCCTGCTTGACACTCAGGAGCACTGAATAAATATGGGAGAGCTGCATGGCAACTCAGATCTGCTGCCTGAAACAACAAGGAGAAGAAGGACTACCCTGCTGGAACCTTGATCTGCATCCAAAGGACTGCACTTTATGGACTGCACCTGCTGCACAATCTGGTACTACTTAGGCATTTGCCTGGCTTCACAAGGATTAAGGAGTGGACTCCCTGAAAGTTACGGGTTAACAGAGCCCACCTGTACCACCTTCCCCAAGTAGGCCCCAGCCTGGAGTGCATCCAGTGGACTTTTAAGGATTTGTCCAGGTGCATTGTGAGAATAGTAGTTCCAACATCCCAAGGACCACCTCAGAGCTTCTAGACCCTAGGACTGGTGTTCTGAACACTTTGAACCCACAAAAAGAACTTCAGGAAGACGTTTCAGAAGTTTGGAGCAACATTTGTAAAATAAAGATCCATAATTTTACCTGGTGCATTGTGGGAGTTGTAGTCCCAGACCACAAGAGACAACCCACAGCATCTGAACCCTGGCTGGTGCTGTGGACCATTTTTCTGCAACAAAAAACACGTCTAGAAGTAAGTTTAAAGAACTCTTGACTTAGTCCTGGTCTAGCACAACAATTGTTAACCCTTTGAGTGCTATGTGCTTCTAAACGCTAGTTTTACTTTAAATATCTAAAAAATCATATCTCTGGTTCCCTACATTGGATTTTTGCCATTTTGGTGTCTATTTGTTCATACAAATATATTCCACAAATTTTTGTTTGATTTTTATGGCGTATTGTGTCTTATAAATTTAATGTATTGATGCTTTACACACCTGTCTACTTGGAGAAGCCTGTCTGCTCATTGCCAGCTACCAAGGTTTGAGCAAGGGATTAATTTATTAAGACCATGACTGAACCTTTTATTGTGATTGTGGCCGTATTACTAGTGGTAGGTCCCTCCTTATCACTACTAATAAACCACTTTCCAACAAAGAGCAAATATGCACTCCACAGAATACATGTTTTTCCCAATGAGGGTGTGTTTGGAATAAAAGTATTCAATTCAATTATCTCAATTAGATTATTTTTGAAAGAATGAGATTTTAGTTATAATTGTTAAAATGTTTTTAAATTATATCTGTTTAAAGCACTTGAGGAAGGGAGTTAAATTGATCAAGCTAACATTATTTTTTTCTTATTTTATAAAAAGCCATTTTAGACATCAGTCAATTACTTAGAACACAAGTAAGAAACATATGTTAGTACCAAAATATATGTCGGCATAATTAAATATTTTAAGGTATATACTGAATAATAATGAACCATATTTTTAAAAAGACAAATGCAAATTTACATATAAATATTAATAACCTCTTTTACATAGTTCATTACTCATAATAAAATATTTAATAAATGCAACATATTTCTTGTTTTTGTAATGTATATTTATTAAAATAAATAACATTCTTTGTTTTAGAAATTATATTAAAATATTTTTTAAATATATTGCATTAATATTATTTTATTAACGACCTCAATATTGGCATTGCATGCATTGAGCATTGTGTATAAATACATTAGTATAATAATGTAAATATGTGTTTATAGTTTAAACAATAATAAATCTATTGATGCCATTCATTTTAGTGTAAGTAAAGTATGTTGCTTCTGTCCGTGTCACCATTACTTTTTTTATTAGGATGGTGGTTCTATGCATATACTTTTGAGTGTCGGATAATTAGATTTCTTTGTTCACATTTTGATTAATAGTACTATTTTGTTGGACATAGCAGAAGGTAAGTGAAGTTAAAAGGGTATAGTTATAGAAGTTTGGTTATTTGGGTTAAGTAAATCATTAAATTAAGTTCAGTAAGTACATTAATACCTAGTGTATCATGAAGTTAACGTTTCACTTATTCTATAAAAGTTTTAATATTATAGTATTATAGTTGAGCTATGTAGGATGTATTTATATGTTGTATTTCTTATTTTGGGCATTGTTAGTTTTTAAGGATGTTTTTGGTTACTGGTAATGTCACCTACTCAAAGGAAGAAGTGTTGTTTCAGAATGCATTGATTGTATTTTTTATATCAAAAGTTTTACAATCATTTCCTTTATATTGTTGGTATTCTTGTAACATAATTTATTAAAATGATATTTTTCAGATTTTGGTGGTGTTCACAGATTTTACTATGGAATATTTAATGTATTAATTATTTTGTGCTGAAGCATAGTCATTTTTTCATTTTGGAATTCTATGTAGTTCTTTCTTATTTTATTTGAATTAAAATTTTGAGTGATATACAGTTATATTTAATAAAATATATATTCGTGTTGTTTGTGTTTTTATGCTGCTATATTATAATAAGTGTAACAGTGTTAACCATTGATTTGAATTACTCTTCATATTCTATTTTATATTGACTGAGGAATAATGTTTTACATCTTTTACCATTTTCATTAGAATACTGAGATGTTCTTCCACTTTTAAGAGCATTTACTGTTTAATTAAGATTTGAAGAAGAATATAATCAACTTTAAACAGTATACAAATTGTACATTAAGTAATATCATTCTTAGTTTTTATTTAGTGTTTTATTTTTCAAGTTTATGTTAGTTCAGTATGGTATAAAATAAGCTGTAATACTAGTTACCTTAAAATTATTAGTTACAAATGGAATTTTGCATGGTTTTGTATGTTAATTTGTTTAGTATGCTGTTTCTATGTGTTTTTGGTGAAGTAGGTTACAGTTGTGAATGAGCAATACTTTCTAGGTAGTATAGTTGTTGACTGTTTAGAAATAGCAGGACTTTGTAGATAACACTTCATTTCTTTGGCTATTTTAGAGTGTAATTGTTTGGGTAGGACTCGCTTTTGGCAAGGGTCTTGATATTTATGCCCTTTCCTAAAATGTCTTTGAATTGGTATAGGGTTATAAGGCTTCTTCCATGAGTTCCATGGAAGGACTTATGCCACATTTCCAATGCATTATTTGTTTTGGATTCCTACTATTGAGTATTGTTGTACACATTTAAACTTGGAATGTGGAATTAGGGTTGTCACCTGTACTCTGAACAGAGCAGATGTCCTACCCATGTAGCTTCAAAGTAGCCAGAGAAGCATGTTAATTTTTCTTCATTCGCTTGATAGAATGGTGACTATAGCAATAAGTCGTTACGTTTTCTAACCAAAGTTATTGGAACAAATGCAAGCGCAAAGAACTTTTTTTCATACCAAAGTTAAAATGAGTAGAAGTAGAACAGTGCATACATGTGTGGATTTGAGGAGATGGTTTCATAACCTTGATTAAAATGGAAATATTATAATTTTGCTTTGTAACAATATATGATGAGTACTGTTTGAATAAAAGCTTTTCCAAATTCCATACCCAATTTTGGGAGCAGTAGTTACTAGTCTTTGCTTTAATATGCGTTATTAGTTACTGATACTTTATTTTGTTTATTGTGCAAGAGTTAATAAAACAGTGGTATGTTAGTGTTCTGCTACTGCCCGTGGATCATGTTTATTCTCTAAAGGCTGGTGGACAGGTTTTATAAATGCCATCCATTAGTCAGATGAAACTATGTGTGAGGCTTAGATTCTTTTTTTTATCGGGAAACAAAAATTGATTTCAAGATTCCTTTACATAATGCATAACATGATACACACTTGCCAACCATCCTCCCTGAATGGCAAAGTTTTAACTCACTGGTGGCAGAAGAAAACCAACAAATGTAAGTCACCCAACTGTGGAAATCCAGAAGAGTCAAACATCTAAACTGGTCTTCCTCTGCCTTACTCCCATATAATGGAATTACATTGGACTGAATAAAAATAAATATATTAATTTCATTGTCATAGAGAATGAATCCCTCTTTTGTCTTAGTATTATCAAATATTTTTAAGGCAGTTTTAATTTCTATTTTTTTTCTTCTGGTTCTAATAGATAGACTCTTTAAGTTTGGTACATGAGAAAAGGTTACCTCACACATAGAATCAGTTACAAAAGTAATCATGAAGTCTATGATAAGGGTGGGCGTAATGTGCGTAAGGGACCTATGCGGAGAGGCACGGAGATGGACCCAATCTCCGCACTCTCCGCATAGTTCCCTTACGCACATCCCGCCTCCCGCCCGCCTCTCACCAGCAGTATTAAATACATGAAGAAATAAATGTTTAAATAACCTTACCTGATTGGCAGCGTCCCCGGGCTTCAAACCTCTTCCAGCGCGTCTTCTCCTGAGAACTGCGCATGCGCAGGAGCCCGCGCATGCGCATTCCTGCTGAGGAATGCGCATGCGCGGGCTCCTGCGCATTCGCAGTTCTTAGAAGAAGACGCGCTGGAAGAGATTTGAAGCCCAGGAACGCCGCCGATCAGGTAAGGTTATTTAAACATTTATTTCTTTATGTATTTAATACTGGGGGCGGACAACTTCCATTATGCCCCGAATGTGCGGAGATATACCCTGTTTCTCCGCACCCTTAGTCTATGAGAGGCATGTGGTCCAATGAATTAATATATATTTTTTTCATCATGGTTTCTTCATCGCAGGTGATCACACTTATTTATTTGAATAATTGTATAAAGCGCGAACAAGACCCATACAGGTATCAGAGCACTCTACAGAATTGGCAAAAGCGAGGGTACAAACACAATGTGACAGTAGGTGAAGTTACAATAAAGGGGAAATCGAACAGGTTAAGAGTTGGGGGTATCAGCGGTGCCCTAGAACACGAAGAGCAAAACAGCATAAAATAAAACGCACCAGAGAAGTGGCATAAGAATCAGGGAATTTAACAAAAACAAGAGCGAGATCACAAGTTAATGCAGTTAAGGAGCCCTAGAGGACTAGAGCAGAATAACGTAAAAGCATACAATAAAATGCATCAGTGTAGTACAACAATAATTAGGGTATGATCACAGGATGATGCTGTTAACGTTCATTCAAGAGTAGTCGTTTGACCAGTTTTTTATTGTATGTAGTGATCGGATTGGATCTGATCTCGGAGGGCAGAGAGCTCCAGATTCTCGGAGCAAGACCAGTAAAAGCACGGTTGTAAGATCTTTTCTTTTTGAATCTTTGAGGTTTAAAGAAAAGGGTGGACGTACTTCTAAGGTTCTGGCCGGAGCCCGATAGTTCATGCCTATTCTCCAGGAAGTACGGGGTGTTGTAGTGTTTGGATTTATGAGTCAGGCAAGCTATCTTGAGTCGGATTCTAGCTTCAATAGATAGCCAATTTAGTTGCAGAAGGTTGGGGGAAATGTGGTCATACTTACTTGAGCTCGTTATGAGTCTTGCAGAAGTGTTCAGGATACACTGCACCGAGAGGGACAAGTTGTCAGCGACAACTCACCTTGATGTAAGTGTGACTGCAGGTAGTTGTCCTCACTCACCCACCAGTTCAAGTTTTGAATTATAAAGAACTTGGTTCCCCACGGAAATCATCCCAACACAATTGTAGGGAGTATTCTTTTGAGAAGGGGTTCTACCGTCTTCTCCTGAGTCAAGGAGGTAGGGTTAGTACCCTTGGGATCTTTTTTTCTTGTGAAGTCCTGATGAAAGCCAGGGTAATAATTAATTTACTTCTTTTCAGCTGAAACATGTCGACGTTTATTTGCAGAATGGAGGGGTAGGTGACTCATTATAGTCTACCATACCAGCATCCATAGGTCTAGCATTTGACCTTTTTTAACCTGGGCAGAGAGTCCACGATTAAAGTTGGATTAAGGACATCCAGCGTCCAGTTTTATATCACAGCTTCTGCACCTTTTCTCATGTATGATCCCGCCTCTTGTACTTTTTATGTGTTGTATTGTCTTACCCCTCCCTATTGCTCCACCTCCAGCGTTGGCTTGCACGGAGGTGTGTTAGCAGCCCTATGATGAATCATGACACAGCTTGCTGTGTGTGAGGGCAGTTTTAGACACCTGGGTATCTTCCCCGACACCTATTAGATTACAGCAATCTGGTTTTAAGAGTCCCATTTCCTTGAGTGTGTCTAGCTCTGAGTGGGGCCAAACTAGCTTTGGTAAGTCCACCAAGGGTCACCAGCCCATATTCTAATCTAGAGATAACCAGGGACTTATGACTTATGAAGTTGTTGTGGAAGAACATTTGAATATATTAAATGATTAGGGCATCAGACACGTATTTTGTCCTGTCGGACTTTATCAAGACTGAGAACAAGCAGTCCACTGATGACGAAGTAAAGTATGTTTATTTGTTCCTATAGAACCCTGTTATAGCTGTGATTTATATAGTGTTGATTTATTTAATGGTACAAAATTAAATAGTTGACCTGCCAAGCGCAATGGTATTTTGGCGGTAGTAAAAGCTGAATGGAGTATGAGTGAAAACACTGCATTTCAAAGGCCACGTGTTCAGTAAATAGCTGATGCTCAGTTTAGTGTCAGTCCATAATAAGCCATCAGAATATATTGTGTCCATGGTTCAGTAGCTTGCCATTTTGTGTGGAAAGTTTGGCATGCTTGGTAACTGCCCAGTACTTTTCCAGTCATGTAAGATATATAGGGCCCAAGTCATAAAGATAAGTTTGTAAGTGTGGATCTGCTGTTATGTTATGTTGATTTGTGGACCTCACTAATTACCCATGAGGGTATCCAGGCACTTGAGCAGGTTTGTAGGTGTGTGGTTCCTGCTGAGTTATTTCGAAGAGAAACGGTCTTCAGCTACTTGTGGAACTCAAAAGTTGAGGAGGCTCTGACATGTTGAGGGAGGTCTATCCAAAGGTTTGAGTGTGATCTAGGAAAACGAGTGGCCTCCTGATATACATTTGTGAATACAGAGGGTATTTGTGAGTCAGAGTGAGGCTGAACAATGGTGCCTGGTGGCTAGTGAAAGTGTATGCAGTTGTTTAGGTATGCTGGTCTGTTGTTGTGCAGAGCTGTTTAAGTGTGTGTGAGGAGTTTGAATTGGCTGTGTTCATGGATCGGTAGCCAGTGGAGCTCTCTGAGTTGAGGTGGGGTGAGGTGAGGTGAGATGTGGATGCTGCAAGGGAGGTTGAGTATGAGACCTGCAGCAGTGTTCTGTATGGTCTAAAGTCTGTGAAGGAGTTCCTTGTAGATTGCAGCATAAAATGTGTTGCCTTAGCTGAGTCTGATAGTGCTGAATGCTTGCACTATGGTTAATTTGGTATTTGGTGGCTACCACTTGAAGATTCTTTGTATCATATGTGGGATATGGAAGCAGAAAGTACTCACTGAGTGGACTGGTGCTGTCATGTTGGTTTTGCCATCTAGGATGATTCCCAGATTTCTGATGTGGTTGGTGGGTGTTAGTGCTCTTAGCTCCATTGGCCACCAGGTGTCGTCCCATAAGGAAGTCTTTTTTCCAAAGACCAATAGTACCGTCTTGCCAGAGTTGCGGTTCAGTCAGTTGGTTCTCTTCCATTCAGCTGCCAAGGTCATACAGTTCGTGAAGATGGTGCTGGTCCCTTCCCCATCTACAAAGTAGATCAGGAGGCTACTTGCTCTCCTACATCACACACCTTGTCCATCAGGGAGAGGATGAGATGTTGTTGGCGTAGGGGAGGATGATGTTGATGCCTTGAGAATGGATGTTGTTTGAAATGGTGTCATGTAAGTGTTGAACAGAGTTGGGTTGAGAGACAAACCCTGGGATACTTCACACATCAGGTTATTGCCCTATGATGTGAAGAGGAGTCTGACTTTATGGGTTGTTCCTGTGAGCCCAAAATGTCAGATTTTTTCCATCTGATCACATGCAGATTTAATCCTGCATCTAGGTATAAATATATACTTTTTTGGTATTCTCTTTTTCCGAATGACGATTCACATTTAAATGTATTTACTGGATCCTGCTCGACTCCAATGGGAGCACAGTGTGGTCCATGCAGGCTTCTACAAGAGTCCTGGGGCCACACAGAGGACCTTGCTATGTCCCTCGGGACTCCTGCAGAAACTGTCAAAAGCTTCATTTTTTTTTATTTTTGAGCTAACAAAGGCCAGGTGGTCTGAGTCTCCCACCATTCCCCATTTATATTGTTATTAATTTTATTTGTATGACACAAGGACTGAGTCCCTGTATCCTCTAATCAACAGTTATCTTCATGTTGCGGCCAACCAATTAGATTTCTTATACCGAGAACGTCAACAGGAAAAACGTGCTCGCAATCATTCAGATTGCTCTCTGTTTTTAATTTGCAACATCATCCAGGTATCTCAATTCTTCTAACCTTAATTTCTCAAAAATGGGAAAACATATTTGCACCAAGTCACAAAAATATGTGTTTCTGTGTAATGATCTAGCTTTCTGTTATATTTATAAGTAATTCAACACACTACAGGTGTGGCCAGTTCTTTATTCACCTTAATGGAATTACCCTCTTAAAGACTTCACATGACTTGCAATTTTAACTCAACAGATTGACAAGTTTCTAAATAAATAAAAAAATAAAAAAAATAAAAGATTGACAAGTTTCAATTTGCCACTTTTAAGACTTTCTTCCAGGCCCTCTGGACAATGCTCTGTAGTTTAATACAATACATTGTACACACTAATGAGAGTATGAGATACACCAGCCCTATATTCTACATTATTCAATAATCAGCAATGCCTCAACATGTTCAGCGAACCTCTGGAAATAAACATTCACACTTTATAAATGTATATATAGAATGTGTCTATAGCACTGCATTGTAACTATGTAATGTAGGCCGGTGCCTACTTATCCACTGGTGGATTATCTATTGTGAACAGAAGGTTTGGCTTTTCTCACAGATTTTTGGGAACAGCCTGTGCCTTTAAAGCTCAATCCCTCAAAATCTCTGCAACCCACATTAGGTGTGCTCGCTCAGCCTTTATCTTGTTTAGCAGGATGTAGTAGTCACACTACGAACTTTAGTGATTTATAAACGCTGCACCACATAATCACAAAACTTACAAGAGGCACAATCATGCTTGCCTTCAGGGCCGACTCTATTTCCATGCTATGAACCTACACTTGTACACACAGTAATTCTATGCTGTATATGACAATGATGCTATTATTTGAGATATCATCAGTGATGTCGTCAATGATGTAATTGAACGTCCTCACTTTTGTGACAACCATCTTTCCCTCAGGCAACCTCCCAAAGAAACATTTTTGTACTGAGAGCCCAGCTTAAAGGAGAGATTATCTGTCCCCCACATATTCGGGCTAATTTAGACTTTGGCAGATGGATACTCTCTCAGAACGTGGTGGATATCCCGTTCACTGTATACTAGTGCCACAGCCTATTATGCACTTGCATTACAGCGGATGGCACACCCACCACGGTTGTGATGGATTACCACATCTGCCCAATGCTAAATAAGGACCACTGTCTGCTTATAACATGTAAATCTTTATGTAAATATAAAGTTTTTTGCAACACTGTGTGGAGGTTAATCAAATAGGTCCAAGATTATTGTTCTCTGTAATACGTGTGCCTGGTGTTTATGCTTTTGAACGTCTAAATCTCCTGGAACATTCCTTCTTCTTTGGATGTATTAAAGAACCATGCCAAATCCTCTGAATTCAAAGGAGACGTTTTAGTGCTTTGGGTAGAAATCTTTGATAATTTACCCTGTTTAATTAATCCAATTAGGTCGGGTTTAGTCTGTCAGGTGTTCTTTTAATAAGTGCATCAGCATGCACATACATAAGTATGAAAGTGTTTCTATGGCTGCAATTCATTTGGATCCACAAGAATCAGCTATTTCACTACATTTGATATAGTGTATTATTCTATAATATTTCAGTAATGGGTTGCACAAAGGCTGCCTTTTAATTCTTTGCTTTCTCAAATGACTTTATGTATAATGGTTAACATAGAAAGCGTTGAAGAGAGGGTGACCTTTTTCCATTACCATAGCTCCTTGTATTAAAGCTTTATAATTTCCTTTTAAAGGTAAAAGAAAATACTAAAATGACTACATGTGCCATTTGTACCTGGCATGAATCAAAGCTTGTTAGTGAAAGTTTTGGATTGCCTGTTATTATTAAAAAATAAAGGAAATAATGTCATTGTTTTTTTTAGGTACGAGTTATTTTAAAAAAATGTTTGCGCTTCTCACAAAGCAGTCACTAGGATAAAAGTTGTAGCCCATGGGAATAGAACTGTACTCGACTTCATCATAGTGAAATATAGAAAGCAGTCCGAATTTAAAACAACTACCGTGCTTTGTACGTCTCATTGCAGTGTACTATTCATGAGTGAAATTAGCACACACTTCTCTGGTGATATTTGTTGTGTTTTTAAGTAGATTAGGAGCTTTAGACATCCTGATATCATGAATATTTTAAAATTAACCATTGATTGTTAAGTTGCAAATGTAAATAGGGATCCTGCACTATGAAGGAAAAACATAATCTGTGTACTCGTAAATAGATAACCGCACTGAAGTAATTGGGGTTTCAAAACCCCAATCTATTCTGCCAGCATGAGTTCATTTGCATGTTAATAATTAAAGGGATTTCCTTTTTAAAGCGGCAGGACGCGCATTTCCATAACTACTCTTATTTGCATAGCAAATATTATAGCATGTGAATGCTATTAATGTCAGCAAATAGGTCTCGGTGCAACATGGGGGTGGAACGTGTTTAGAGGCTAGTATTATAAAGAACGTTTATATTCCGCACATTTCATCTGTGTTACTTTTTCTTTCGGTTTAGGCACACCTCGGATTCTGTCAGGCAGTGATGGTAAGTCTTTTAGCTCCAAGAAAGCATTGGTTGGCGCTGCTCCTACCTCATTTTTAGAGGCCTTTCTTATACATAGTTCATAGGTCGTCACCAAATTACCCTTGTTATTACCTAATCACATGGCAAGTGAGGATGAAATAGCCACTTTAAAAGCCTTCATTACAAGTGTCCTCGAAACTGGCCCGAGTTTTTCCCCACCCTCGCAGTTAATCGTACTGGGGGTGCAGGGGTGTTGCAAATACTGACTATTATACAGTGGACCCCGAGGGTTACCTTAGAAGTAACATCTGGGCCCAGTTGCCCTGCTGACCCTTCCCAATTTCTGCAGAAACGTTCTGGAACTCATAATTCCCATGGGGTCGGTAACTACCGAAACCCCCGGCCCATTGGAATTAAAAAGCCATTCCTAATGATGACCTATATGTTTCAGCCTAGGCCCAAAAAATAATTTGTTTAAATTAATTCTATTCTGGTGCTGCATTGACTTTTTAAATATATATAACTGAGTGTTGGCCCAATCACAAGGTATTTACTGGACTAAGTAAAATTCAACACCACTGAATGAGGTATTCGCCGGATCTGGTAAATTCCTATTGAGGATTTAAGTCAGAAATCAAATAGGGTTTAAAATTAGGAATTCAGTGCCTACAGCATCACATGAGACATGTCCTGTTAATTAATGAGCTTTTTCCCTGTAATACATTTTGGGAGGTGTGAGCTGTTGGTTCTTATGAAAGGAAAAAGTGTGCTGGTGTGGAGTTCATTATACACAGGAATTACCCAACGTATATACTTCACATTACTTGGAGGTGTGATCTCTGCCCAAGATCACAGGTTACAGAATGTTATGGCCCTCTTGTGATCCGGGCAACTAGAAGATTTAGAGATTGCAGCTTTTAACAATTCCTGCATGTTTTTTTTCCTGATCAGACTTCAAATAAACTGGTCACTCACAGAGTAACACCTGTTTGGCGAGTGGATCTTTAATTTAAAGTTAGACTCTGGGACCGGAAGACCGGAGCTCCCTCCTCATTCCACCCTGGTGTCCTACCTACTCTGCTCGAAGCATATCTAAATGCACGTACTGTTTTGTCTTACTGCTACATCCACTTTACAGGTGAAGTCATTGGTATGAAATACTACAGCACGTTTTCTGCCAGGGCAGATTGATCACTGATGTCATCAGATTGGCTTCAGTCTACTCTGTGGATAGAGGCACCCTAATGATAGTCATCACGCTCTGTCTGGCAGAGTTTTGGCAATGTATTGAAAAGGTGTATTCGTTATTGACCTGAATCAGAGTTTGTGCAGCAGACTTTCCATCCACCATGTTGATGAATTACAGCCTTAACACAGTGGCGGAAAAATCTGCTTTATTTAGTGTTGGCCACCAAAGGGAGCTCGTGTCATAAAAATAGCTATTTCCACTATGGAAGCAATGACTTTGGTGCAAAAACTGGAGAATTTACCAATGTCAATCAATATTGGTGGGAATTTCAGCAGCATATGTGGGTGTTCACAGAGTGTACTACCATTTCCATGGCAGTGATTCAAGGATATAATCCTATTAGATAGTGTGATGTAACTACAACAGGCAGTTGTTTCCTTACAATATCTGCTAAAGTCAACCAAGCATCTTGGTAGAGCTAGTGCTGACCAGGAGGTGCCTCTGCCAGTGTCATGTCTGTAACCTTTGGAGTTTTAAATATGGTTATGGTACTTGGAAAACTGTAGAGGGCATATCTGCTGGTTTATGGCGGTTTTAACCTCCTTTGAAATCAGCCTGTATATTTATGCACAATGTCTATATTACTTCACACCATTGTGACAGTTATCCTAAGTGAACCCTAGAAACCTGAACATAGTTTAATGTTTATTAGTGATTTTTCAGACTTTATTCACAAGTGTTGAGCAGAAGCAGAAAGGGAATATTATCATTATCCTATCTGTTCAAATGGGTATTGATGTCACTTTCAGCTACACATGGTTGTAAATAAGTGATATAAAGAATGTGGCTTATTATCTTTACTCTTTGATATATAGTTCTGAAATGTTGACAACCAGAATACCACCAGCCTTGAAAGAACAGGCTTGCGCCTCCCACAACATTATGCCATGCACTGAAGCCTGCTTCCTTAAAAAAGGAATAACAGTGAATAACTGGGTAGAAGAAGCATCACCTGAGCTCACTGATAAGGTGAAGGAGTCCCGGAGGGCAGACACTTCCCCAAAAGTAGAGCAGATGCCCAATTGTTCTTCTTTTGTTTGCAGATCCAGTTTTGGGTCTGTGTGCAGTTCTGTGAATTTTGAAAACATCTTTACAAAAGTAAAAAAAAAAATCCACATTGCAATTATATGTGGCAAAAAGCAATGCATGATAAGCATTCTGGACACTGGCCCTGTGTCTAGAGCCAATGGTGCACGGCAACAAACCTGCACTGTGGCTGCACTACTGCAGAGTCTGGCTTCAAGCTAGACTCTACTCCTTGAGCCCACTATTAGCATCTGAGGGCTATGTGCAGCTGGTTTGGTAGAACAGAGGTTGCCACAGGTCTGTCCAGGACCTAAGCTCAAAGCATGCCGGTCAGTGACAGAGGCCGTATGAAGTTGGCTCATGTTCATGAGGGCTTACCCTAGGATCCCCCTGTTAAGGATGAGCACACACACTGGTATTCAGTAGTGAAATAGCGACAGGATGCTCAGAAGGTTAGTCATGCAGCCTGTTGTCAAATACCCCGTATATGGCCAAAGGCATAAACAGCAAGTTTGGGCACTTAATATGCTGGACCTGACTAAAGGACAGGCTCTTTGACCAATCACCTACCAGAAATCTTGCATAGCAGCTGCATTTATGGAGAGCAAAAACTTTTTTTTCTTTTTATACTCTGACTCATAGACTCTAAGGACCTCATTTACAAGGTTTTGAAAATCTTCATGTACTGCCCTGCTTCAACAAAAAAGGACAGGAATGCGCTGTATCTATGAGATACAGTGCATTCCTGTCCTTTTCCCCTGTGCTGGCGCACAATGGGCTGCCATGTGCCAGGGTAGGCACCCTTGTGCCATGGTGAAGCTAAATTGAGGCAATCCACAGCTTCCCTTAAACATTGTAATCAGTACACAATGAGGGAAAGCCTCACAACTGATGACCTCCTACCGTTTTAAGAGATCATATTAACTGGTCTCAATATATATCAAAGTGGAAAGGGATCTGCACCCTGGTGAATCAAATGTATATATTAGAAGGATCCTCATCCACTTGTACCCACTTGTACCACCAGTGGGATGCTTCATCATCGGATCCTCACCACATGCACCTAGTGTGAGTGCGGTTTGTAAGCTGAGCTCTCACTAAAACCTAAGTGCAAGTTAAAAAAGCCTCCAGGATCCTAATTCTTGTTTAATAATAAGGTCCTTTAGCTGGGATAAAAACAGTGTAATGTTCTATGAGTTCAATGGCCCCTAACATCTATAGCTCAGTGAGGTAAACATGTTTCAGCCTGTTACAAGTGCCACTCTGGGTCAGCATTCTTTGTTCAGGGCCGACTTAATCCATAGATTATCTACAGATTGTTTTAAATACCAATTCTTAATGCTGGTTTACACAGTACGCTAAGCATGAAGCATGTAGTCATACAGACAATAGAGGACCTTTTCCTTCTAGTGGTCTCTGAAATAGAAAACACAAATGCATTTTTGGTAAGTGGTGAATCACACCCCTGATCATGTAATTGTCTCATGCTTGTGCAAACTTAGATTATTGTGTGACATACAGACATGTGAGTTTGCTCCCAGATGACAGACAACACATATATATGTATACACACATAAAAGCACACACATCAAGCTAAAAGAAATTATAATAGCCACTAGTGTTAAGCATGCACACACTAGTGTATTTAAAAACATTTGCCATGTCTGTGACACCTACATGACTTCTACAAATTCAGGCTCCATGAGGTAGTGGGGGTGGGAAGATCCCTGCCATTACACTCTTCAAAAGAATAGAACACACAGTGTTTGCCCTTTGTTTCCTAGAGAGAGGACTCAATTATCCTGTTTCCCCCAGCAGTTACACGTTAAGGGATATAGTCCTCCCTTGCACCTATTCAGCTCCCTGTACTCTCCCAATGATGGCCGGCCCTGAATTGGGCTGTCTTTTATGTTGAGGGAGGAAATCATGTGACCAGAGTTACATGGTCCCTAAAGGAGGAGTGGTCGGTGCTGGCATGCAGGATTGCTGGGAAATGTATTCCTGCTTCCAAATTTCCCTTGGTTCCTAAATGGAAGAGTCTGGCAAACGACTCCCAAGTTTACCTATTGGTGGAGAAGGGGTCACATGTGTATGTGTGGAGGGGAGCTGGGAGATGTAGTCCCATCTCCCCGTATATGTGGTCTTGTTGATCTATGGGGAGCACTACAAGGCAATGACAAAAAAGAGGGGAAGTGAAAAGGAAAAAACCCGTACTAATGGGAAAGATAAAAATGTTTTTACAATGCAATGATGTGAATAATATTGTGGAAATATACACCTTTGTACAGACCCAGTGTCAGACACCAGTCCGTATTCATTAGTGTAAGCTACTGGATGGTGAGCTGCAATGAATGTTATTGTAGTCCATTCCACCACGGGGTGTCATCAGTCAGTCCTTTTTTCTGCTTGGACAATTTATAAATCCAATGCTGTACCTTGTCAAATAAAATTATTTCCAGATTCCTTGTCTCCACTATAACATGTTGCAGAATGACCTATTTGAAGACTTTTATGGAGTGTCCAGTGGTGATGTAATGTTCAACCATTTTAGGGGTATTGCATCTACACCTCATGTTACTCCTGTGTTCACAGATTCTTGTTCTTATTGTATGAGTCGTCATGCCTACATATCTGAGTATGCAGGGACAGGTTAACAGGTATATTACCTGTTTAGTTTTGCAGTTAGTATGTCTTCGTAATTGCCAAGGAGTGTGTAACTGTAGGTCAATTTCTTTGGTTGGTTTGGTCAGGTGACAGATGATGCATTGATCACATGGGTAGGTAGTGGCCTGTTACTTCTGGAAGGCCTAGTGCACTGTGAAATGTATTCTCTAATTTGAATTTGGCTCTGGGTCTGGTATGGACAAGTGTATACCACATGTTGCTTGCTCTTTTGTTAGAAAAAAGGGGAAAGTCCCACTGTTTGGGTCCTGTGGTTAGAATGTGCCAATTGTATTTAATGATCTTTTTGATGCAATCTGAGGCAATGCTCTATGTGGTAACACATACCAGAGGGGGTTCTGTTTTTTCCTTTGCTTGCGCTTCTAGAAGTGCATCTCGAGTCTGATTTATCGAACATTTTGTTGTTTTCTAAATGATTTTCCCAGGGTAGGTATGTGCCCTTAGTTTTTCTGACAGATGGTTTGCTTGTTGTCTGCTGCAGTTCCGCCGCAGGGGGAGGAATTGGCCATAGGGAAGATTTTCTCCAAATAGGCATCGGTGAAAACTGTCAGAGTGTAATAAACTGTCTTAGCAGTAGGTTTCTGATGGGTATTTATCTGTAGGGTCTCTCTCTCTGGAAAGCTATCCACATCCAGGAATGTAAGTGATTTTCTACCTAAAGTATGTGTGAATTTAAAGTTCCTATCCTGGTTTTTAGGCAAGTAATGAAGTCAAAGGCAGTCTGTATGTCTCCTCTCTATCACCAGAATTTCATTTATATATTGTTTTCAATTAGGAATGTTACTCTGGTATGGGTTAGTCCCATGTAAGATGTTTTTCTTTTCTAAGATTTATACCTATAGCCCTGCCACACTAGAGGCAAAGGTACTCCCCATCGAAGTACCGTGGGTTTGTGGAGAAAGGATACATTCAAACTCAAATTATTTCTTGTCAGAGCTAGTCACATGCAGTACATCTAAATATTTCTGGGGGAGGAATAGGCGCATCCTGCAAGCTAAAGTACCCCATTAATAACCTCTAGAGTTTCTTATTGGTGGAGGCTGGTGCACAGACTCTCTACATGTAAAATCATTAGGAAGTCTAGTTGGTCATCAAATTCAATGTTTCTGATATCGACCAGTAGGTCCTTTGTGTCTTTTAAGTAGGTCTCCGTCTTCAGTAGGGTTATTTGAGAACACATCCGTTACATCAACCATTTTCTGCAGGAGCATGTCCGTAACTTACCCTCTTTTCTAATGGATACAGGTGATTTCTTACAAAGAATTTATGACATTTTTTGGGACCACTCCTATGTCTTTCTGACTATGGATGTTTCCTCTTTGTATACCAGCATTTCACATCGGGATGGTATAAGAGTGATGAAACACTTCTTAGATAAAAAGCCTATCCACCTGCACTAACACACACTGATGCTCCAGAATAATTTTTCCTATTTGGTAAGGAGACATTCAAGCAAATTAGAGGCACAGCCATGGGCACCTGCTTCTCCCCCAGTTATGCTAATTTGCATGTGGCAGTTGGGAGGAGCAAGTACTCGCAGTCAACTGTGTCCAGAAATGGTCTGAAAATGTGGTCCTTTGAATGCGTTTTATAAATGACCTTTTAATAGAATAGAAGCTCATGCCTGAGTCAACAAGGTTGTTTGCAGATAATTTAAACATCAATAACCTAAACCTTTCTTTCACTACCAACATCAGAACAACAGAAGTGCATTTTTTTAGACCTGGTCATATTTGTGAAACATAACCAAATACATACAAAAATATTTAGAAAGTCTACAGCGGGGAACTCAATCCTCCACGCTGGTAGCTTCTATCCCACGAAACACAAGAACAGCATTCTGTATGCGGAGAATCTCCACATGATGAGGAATTACAATAATTTGAGTACACTAGGAGAAGTACTGTCTGAATTGAATGATAGATTTTTGGCCAGAGGATATAAAAATGCAATGCTCGATACAGCCAAGCAGAAAGCCAATCTGAAACAAAGAGACACGCTGTTGTGTAAGAAAGGAAGTAAGAAGTCAGCCAACTATAGGCAATTGAGAATGATCACAGGATATAATATAGACCATCAAAAAATTAGGGGAATACTATCCCCACACTGGAATCTCATTAGAAGTGACCCAATAATAGACCAGACTGTTCCAAGGAACCCTCTAATTGATTTCAGAAGGGTGAAATCTATGCACCAAGAATTGGTAGTCAGCAGTCCAGAAATGACCAAGCAAGAACCTTGGTTGAAGGGGAGAGTGGGTTCCAAGGGTACCAAAGATGCAAAGCTTGCAAATACAGCCATAATACTAAAGAACTCACTTCACCCCTACTTAACACCCACTTCACATTTGCAGTGCGTATAACTGCAGGAGTGATTTTGTTGTTTATAACCTGCAATGTTCCTGCCCAAAAATGTATGTAGGCAGCACAATTCACATGAGACGTGTTAGGGTGCTACAACATCTGAGAGCCATAGCTAATGATGACAAGAGTTACCCAGTTGTCTGGCATATTCATGTGATAAATAAGGGCAAAGCATCAGATCTGGTACTTTTTTTATAGACTAAGTCCCAAACGTGTCAGAGGAGGCACCAAGGATCTCCAATTAAGGAGATATGAATCTTGCTATATAATTATCTTGAACAGCAAAATGTTGCATGGTTTAAATTCCGATGAGGAATTACATGTTCATCTGTCTCAAGAATCAGTGCTGACCTCCAAACTTCTCACAATAGCTATGAGTAGATAGTCATATGTTGAAAGCCAAGTACACAATGATCTTATTTTCACTTTGGGCACTTTTTTGGATAATGTTGACTTCTTTGGTCATCTAGTGTACATGTTACAGTCAAAGTGTGAAATCCCGGCATTGTATAGAATGCCTAGGTAATGTATAGAATGCCTGATGGTTTTCGGCAAACTATGAAATATAAGTTTTTTGTGAAAATGTTACATACTTTTCCTAGGCATTCTATACAATTCCTAGGCATTATACAGAATGACCAGTACCATTTACGCAAAGTGTTAAAAGGCCACAAGATGAGATTCCTAGGCATTCGGCAAAGTGTGAAATCCCGGTATTGTATAGAATGCCTAGGTAATGTATAGAATGCCTGATGGTTTAGAGGCAAACTAGGAAACATAAGTTTTTGGTGAAAATGTTACATACTTTTCCTAGGCATTCTATACAATTCCTAGGCATTATACAGAATGACCAGTACCATTTACGCAAAGTGTTAAAAGGGCACAAGATGAGATTCCTAGGCATTATACAGAATGACCAGTACCATTTACCCAAAGTGTTAAAAGGGCACAAGAAGAGAAGCCTTTATTAATTATTACGCATTTGAAGCTGAAAGAACAAAACTACAAAATAAAGCATAGGATATTCTTACCGGAAAACAATGAAAGCAGAACTGAGATTGAAGTACTTGTTACACTAAGAAAGGCCAGAGTAACACGTGGAATTGTACTCACTTTTATTCTTCACACAAAAACACCTTATATTTTGGCACTTTGATCTTGTACATACATTTCACGACTTGAAGAAGAATGCGAACAGAATATTGTTACCGGTAAAACACAAAGCAGAACTGGCATGGCCTACTTGTTGCAGCACAAAAACACCTTATATTTTGGCACTTTGATCTTGTACACACATTTCACGACTTAAAGAAGAATGCGAACAGAATATTGTTACCGGTGAAACACAAAGCAGAACTGGCATGACCTACAGAATGCAAACAGAATATTCTTACTGGTAAAACACAAAGCAGAACTGGCATGAGCTACTTGTTGCAGCACAAAAACACCTTCTATTTTGGCACTTTGATCTTGTACATACATTTCACGACTTAAAGAAGAATGCGAACAGAATATTGTTACCGGTGAAACACAAAGCAGAACTGGCATGACCTACTTGTTGCAGCAGGGAAGGCTAGAGTGACATTTTGAATTGCACTTAATTTTCTTTTTCACACAAAGGCACCTCATATTTTGGTATTTCGTCTTGCACATACACCTGACGAATCCTTGGCCGTTTCCCGTGGACTGAGAAGTAGCTGCAGATCGGAGAGGTATTTCGTGGTCAGGAACCTCTTCAATTCTCATTAAGTTCTTTGGACATACGGTGAATTGTGATCTGTCGTAGAGTTGCTTTAAGATTCATTGTGCAGTTCCAAGTCGGTAAAAGCCATCTTCCGTCACATTCATAACAACTGCCAAGAAATTGCGTGAGTCACCCCGCCCTTTGTCGACGTCGGGAATCGGAACTCGCACAGTGGCACCCAAAGGCACAGGAGGAATTTTTTTGTCAGAATCCCTTTAAATTTTTTTGGCCTGAACCTCAAGGTTCGATTTCGATTCCATTTTACTTTGGATAGCTTTCTCAATATTGAAGCAAACATTGCACAAAATACTAACCCCATAACCTTCTTCTTCATCGCCGTCATCGTCTTTAGGAGAATGTCCCTAGATGGCATGAACGTTTCGGCCACACTTTCGACATGTATGAGCACCGCTGGTTTCTTTTAAGCAGACGCAACAGATAGTGGAAGAATTTCGGTAACCACGAAAATGGAAGGCTCTTCGATAACCATGGCTTCATCACTGTTTTGGTTTCCTCCATCATGGATTGCATTCTCAGCTATGTCTTCTGCAGGGAGCTGTGCCTCTTGCATTGATTCCTCTCATCTTTCTTCCTGCTGTTGTGTTGTTTGTACGCTCTCTATTATTTTTTCGAGCTCTTCCTCAGTCTCTACGTCTTGTAAAATGTTGTCAGGCAGGGACGACGTCGAGAGACCTACTCTAGCTTTGCAGCCGAACAGAGCTTCGTATGGTGACCTCTTAATCCCAGAATGAAAAGCTATGTTCTTCATAAATTGGACGAACCGCAATCCCTCACTCCAGCAGCTAGTTTTTTCACCTTGCATCCAAGCACACAGCATATTTTCAATGTCCTGATTAGCTCTTTCGACGCTCCTCTGACTTTGTGAGTGGCGCGGCTTACCATGGACGATCTTCAAGGTGGGCTAATACTCCTTTAGGCTGCTTACCACATTGTTTGCAAATTCCCTGCCGTTTTCGGACTGTAGAATCGTTGGAGCACCAAGCAACGTAAATATGTCGACGAGCTTGTAGGCTACTTCTTCCGCTCTCTTTGATTTCAGAGCCCTGAGAACTACAAACTTAGTGAGATGATCTTGGTACGCCATTATAAACTTGTACTCTCTGTCAGGATGGGACTGAAAATCGATGAGATCGACCTGACAATGGGAGTTGAATTCTGAAAAAAACATTGGCTTGACCACAACACCTTTTTTAACACCTTTTTGCTTCTTCTGGCAAGAGCTCAATATTATGATGGGTAATATTCTTATACTTGGGTGAAAGTTCTTCTAACATCCTGTCCCGTCCTCCATGACCAATAGCCAGATGGGCCTTATGGAGTACGTCAAATAACTCGGAGTCCACAACGTAAAACTGAATAGCACTTGTACCTTCTTTAACAGGATAGATCAACTTAGTCGTATTCTCAGCCATCATTACGTCATAGTGTTTCACCAGCCAATAGTCCCGTGGCTCCTCCTTAATGGTCGTCTTAGCCTTTTTCACATCATCCACTAACTTTTGGTAACTGGTTTCGGTTAGGAAAACACCGTTTTTAGCAGCATTGGCTCTTACTTGAGATAATTCATCGCAGAACGGTTGATGCATGTTAGCATGGCGTGATTCCTGTCTTGGCACTACACTCCCTTCTGACATGGTGATACAAGAACCACGGGAAAAGATGACGGCAGAGCGTCTGTGGAACCTCAGCCGGATGCTATACAAGACCTCTGACCCTGCTTGCAGGCAGGTCGCTCCCCACACCACCGCAAGGCTGCCACCTGCTCTTTGCCTGGTTACTTGTGCTGTCTCTGCCCCTCGCTTGCTGGCAACTTGTGCTGTCTCTGCCCCTCGCTTGCTGGCAACTTGTGCTGTCTCTGCCCCTCGCTTGCTGATAAATTATGCTGTCTCTGCCCCTCGCTTGCTGATAACTTGTGCTGTCTCTGGGATTAGGTCTATTATATACTTTGCTGGCAGACAATCCGGCACAGTATACAATGCCTAGGCAATGTATAAAATATCAATCATTTCATACTTTGACGTTCGATTTTCAGGCATTCTATACATTACCTAGCCATTCTATAGAATGCCGGATTTCACACATTGCCGGGTGGGAATAAAATGGCGGGATTAGGCGTATTATATACTTTGCCGGCAGACAATCCGTCAAAGTATACAATGCCTAGGAAATGTATAAAATATCAATCATTTCATACTTTGACATTCGATTTTCAGGCATTTTCAGGCATTCTATACATTACCTAGGCATTCTATAGAATGCGGGATTTCACATTTTGACTGTAACATATATAATGATGAAGGTTGCCCTTTAGGATGATAATATGTAGGGATTCGTATTCAGTATAATATACAAAAAGAGGAGTTTTCTTACTATTGTAACATTAAATTATTAACCCACTTAGGAAACGGAATTAATTTGATCTATTTAAGCATGTTTTGATTAATTGAGTGCATTCCTTTTTGACTGTTTATACAGCTTACCCATTTGGGTATGATTTGAAATACTGAATTTTTTAGATTGTCAGATGAAATTAAGGCACTAGACCATTACCAAAAACCTTTGGCAATAACCAATTGCGATGAATTTAAAAGACACACTTGGATTTGAAGTCTTGTTTGTTTTATGTGTGTAATATTTTTCCTAAATACATTTGAGGTTTATATTTATACAAATATGGTATTTAGAAACTGTAGGTATTTTAATTTTAATTATATTTGCGCTAAACCCTTTTTCTTCAGATGTTAATAGGAACGCAGAGTGTTTCTACTGTGTCCATGCTGCTGTAGTTGGTATACTCGGCTGTTTAAATTACATGAAAATAGCATCTACGTTGTGTGAGCAGGTGCCATAAACTGCCCAAACGTGTAAGATCCTTCTAAAAATAAAATCTTTTGAAAGTGATTCCAGCCATGTTGGTATCTGTGTTAAGGCAACAAAGCAGGAGTGGCTATATATACATTCACAGGTTACAGGGCATTATAGCTAGGTTGAGATTTTACGCACACAGAAACCACAGAAATTCAGCAATTATAGTTATAGTTATCTCAAGTAACAATAATTATGCCCTCGCCATGCACTGCTAAACTCCCCACATATTACATCACTCGTAACATCTTCTATGACACCATTGATAATATCACTGCAACATTTGCAGTGCAATAATTGGTGAGAAAACTGTGCATGGCAGGGGGCGACTTATAGTTACCCTAGGGCATGAGTTGCAGTTACTTGTGATAACTATATAACTGCTGAATTTCTATGGTTTTATGTGTGTGTGTAAAATCTTAACCTAACTATAACGTCCCTGTAATGTTTGTTTTTTTCTGTGAATTTTATAATATATATATAAAAACTATATATTATATATATAGCAATAGATGGTAGGTAGTTATAGTGAGAACCAAAGTTTAAAAAGGAAAAGCGTTTTTTGTTTTGTCAGTAACTTTGGCGCCGGTTGACGAATCTCTATGAAATTTTCACATAACTTTCTCTTTTGGGCTCAGCTGCTGTGTTGAAAGTTTCAGGGTGATCCATCAAGTGGGGGGCCAAGAAAAACAAGGGGGTTCCAAAACCCATTTTTCATATGTTATGTCAAAGAGGATTTAGCCATATTTTTAACACCACTACAGCCCGAACTGAATTTCAGTAAATTTGGCAGAAAGCTAGATGTTGGTCCAGAAGTGTGCTTTTTGTGATTTGGTATAAATACGTTCAGTAGTTTTTCAGATATTTAACTTAAAAGATGTAGATATCGGGGGAAGCGAAGACTTGCAGATCCTACTAAAATTTGATTGGCTGCTAACACTTAAACCAGGAAATGTTGACAGCCATCTTGGGACTCGGCTTCAAGCTGAGTCCCAAAAAATAGTAGAATAAAAAGAAAAGGGGGCATGGTATCACTACCCTGACCCCCAGATATGGTGGGGATCCCTCAGGGACCACACCGGGAGCAAAAAGCATTTCTTTAAGATCTTGCTCTAGACTCGTGGGTGGATCCACAGATCCACAGCAACATTTTAAACTCCCACCCATCATTTTTATAAAGCCCCCGGGTGGGCCAAATCCCAGAGGCATGGAGGAGGGGGGCTCATAGAGCCCTCCTATCAGGCTTAGAAGAAGCCCAGGAGTCTGCCACCTTGGGGCTATAAACAATAAAAATATGGAGGTCCCGTTCAACCCCCACAGACCTGGGGACTGCAACCTTCCCAGGGCAGTTAATACTGTAACTTGGCCCATGGACTACCACCTTCCTGGGGCACTTCAGAAAAGGCATGCAGGGGGCCTCCTAGCCCCCCACTGCCCCTTGGACCGCCACCTCCCTGAGGCACAATTACAATAATTAAGGGGGTCCCTTGCAGACCCTCAGCCCTGGGGAAAATTTAAACAAAGGAGGGGGCTATGTGGCCCCCCTCCAGGAGCCCTAGATAGCCCTGGGGACCACCTCCTAGGGTTGGCTCCATCAATTTCCTGGGTTGCCTACCCCTGGGACATTGACATTTGCTATGGCTTGGTGGAGCACTGCTCTCACAAAGCCATAGCAGACCAGTGCTCTGCGTTCAACAAGCAAGAGCACAGAATGCACTTACTGAAAGCAGAGCAGTGTCTGTTTCCCTGCCCACTGTGAAGTGAGCAGAAAAACAGAAACATTGCTTTGGGATCCAGGGAGCTGCATATTTAGCAGCTCCCTAGGTCTCAAATCAATGCCGGCACCAGCAGGAGGCGGGGAGATGGCAGGGACTGCAGGAGGCTCAGGCTCCCCATGGTTCCCCACATTTTAAATGTGGGTTCCCTGGGTAGTACCACAACACCCACACTATTGGTCAGGTCCCAGGGGATGAGGTCTCTGGGACTGGAATCAGCCTGGAAGGGGGGGGGCATGTGACCCCACCTTGTTTTTTAGAATAAATACATTTTTAAAAAGGGGCAGGCCCTGGGGGTTGGGGCCCGAGGGCCAAAAATGGCCTGGGTTGGGGGTTGCGCATGCCCATCCCAATTTTTATTAACATTTTTTTTTTAAGAAGGGACAGGAACCAGGGGATGGGATCCCTGGGGCTGGAAACGGCCCATGAGGGGGGCCATATGCCCCCCTGCTTTGTTTTTTAAAATAAATAAATAAAAAGGGGGCAGGCTCAAGGAATGGGGAACCCAGGGCTAAAATGGCATGGGAGGAGGGTCACGCAACCCCATCCCTTGGTTTTTAAAAATATTAATAAAAAAGGGGTAGGCCCCAAGGGATGGGATACTAAGTGCCGAAAATGACCCTGGAGGGGGGCCACAGGGAGCTTTTGCAGAGTGGTGGAGAAAGGGGGCGTGACCTCTGATGACCTCTCAGCAATCCAGCTATGTCAGTCTTACAGAAGAACTAGTTGGCCCCCAAGGACCCTCAAAAGCCAAGGGGACTTCATCCCTCTACTAGTAGTGCACCAGGAGAGGTGTTTGTAGAGTGGTGGAGAAGGAGGGTGTGGCCACCAAAAACCTCTTATCAAATCCACTGTGTGGGACTAGCTGGAGGCAACTGAAGGACTAGTTGGGCCCCAAGGATCCTCAATAGCCAAGGGGACCTTATCCCCCTACTAGCAGTAACACCAGGAGGCACATTTACAGAGTGGTGGAGAAAAGGGGCTTAGCCTCCCACCAGGTCTCCACAATCCTGCTGTGTGGGACTTACTGGAGGAAACAGGTGGGGTAGTTGGCCCCCAAGGACGTCCTAGGGGGCCTACTACCCCTCCTGTTATCTCCAGTAAGTCCCACCTAGCGGGATTGATAAGAGGTCTTCAGAGGCCACATCCCATTTCTCCACCACTCTGCAAACGTGGCTTGTGGTACACTACTGGTTGGAGGATAAAGTCATGTTTACTCCTGAGGGACCTTGGGGCCAAGACGTCCTCCTGGTACCTCCTGTATGTCCTACACAGTAGGATTCCTAAGAGCTGGTCAGAGGCCCGACATCCTTTCCCCACTACTCTGCAAATATGACTACTAGTTTAACAACCATAGAAATTCACTAATAAAGCCAAAGATTCATGGGATGTTATAGTCAAGAATTAGCATTTAAAAAACCTTAGAAATTCTTTGAAAAAAACAAAGGTTACAGAGACATTATAGTCCAGGTCAGATTTCACTTGTAAAAAAACAGTGAAATTCTGAATGCTATTGTTATCTGAGCTAACTATAACTCACACCCGCGCAATGCACTGCTTATGAACTCATATATTACATCACTCTAACTATGAAAGATCATCAACACCTCCTTCCAGACCGCCACCTTCCCAGAGAGCTGGAAACATGCCGAGATCAATGCCCTCCTCAAGAAACCCAAGGCGGACCCAAAGGACCTCAAGAACTTCTGACCCTTCTCCCTGCTACCGTTCCCAGCTAAAGTCATTGAGAAGACCGCCAACAGACAACTGACCCACTTCCTGGAGGAGAACAATGTCCTGGACTCCTCCCAATACGGATTCCGCAGCAACCATAGCACCGAACCCGCCCTCATTGCCGCCACTGACGACATCAGGACCATACTGGACCAGGGCGAAACCGTGGCCCTCATCCTCCTTGACCTCTCGGCCGCCTCCGACACCATCTGCCACCACACACTGCGCACATGGTTCCACGACGCAGGGATCTGAGGCAAAACCCTGGACTGGATCTCCTCCTTCCCCAGAGAGTCCGACTCCCCCGTACCGGTCCAAAGCCAACACGATCACCTGCGATGTTCCCCAAGGATCATCCCTCAGCCCGACACTCTTCAACATCTACATGGCACCGCTTGCCAACATCATCCGAGCACACCACCTCAACATCGTCTCGTGCACTGACGACACCCAGCTGATCCTCTCCCTCACCAAGGACCCGGACACCGCCAAATCCAACCTCCATGAAGGAATGAAGGCCGTCGCTGACTGGATAAAGACCAGCCTCCTGAAACTGAACTCAGACAAGATGGTGGTCCTCATCCTCGGCTCCACCCCCTCCACATGGGACAACTCCTGGTGGCCAACTATGCTGGGAGCTGCCCCGGCACCCACCAACCCCACACGTAATCTGGGATTCATCCTGGATTCAATGCTCTCTATGACGCAGCAATTCAATACTGTTTCCTCCTCCTGCTTCAACACCCTCCGCATGCTCTGCAAGATTTACAGATGGATCCCCACCGAAACCAGGAGAACGGTCACCCAAGCACTCGTCAGCAGCAAGCTGTACTACGGCAACGCCCTCTACGCAGGAACCACGGCTACACTCCAGAAGAGACTCCAATGCATACAAAACGCCTCCGCACGCCTCATCCTCGGACTCCCTCGCCACAGCCACATCTTAACCCACCTAAGAGATCTACACTGGCTCCCGGTCAACAAGAGGGTCACCTTCAAACTTCTCACTCACGCTCACAAAGCACTCTACAACGCCGGACCAGCATACCTCAACGAATGACTGTCCTTCTACGTCCCAAACCGTCAGCTTCGCTCCACTGACTTTGCCCTCGCCAATGTCCCACACATCCGCCAGATCTTTTTCCTACCTTGCCGCTAAGACATGGAACACCCTCCCTGCCCACCTGCATCAGACCCAGGACCTGCTGACCTTCAGGAGACTTCGCAAGTCCATGATGTTCGACCAGTAGCTGACTCCCCCCCACCCCTTAGCGCCTTGAGACCCTCACGGGTAAGTAGTGCGCTGTACAGATGCTGTGATTGATTGATTGATGACTTCACTGCTGACATCTCAAATTACATCACTGAAGACATCAATCACAGAGCCACTCACCCACCTACTCATACCCCCATTCAACCTCTTATACTCCCACTCACACACACTTACATCCACTGACATACCCATTCACAGACCTATACGAGTACTGACACACCAACTCATTCGTTCATGGAGCCACTTATACACCCACTCACTCACCCATACAGCCACTCATACAACCAGTTGCTCACCCATACGACCAGTAACATAACCACACATTAACCCATACAGCCCCTCACACACACACTTATTTACCTACAGTCACACACCCACACACTCATCCAATCAGCCTCTCAACAAAGCCACTTACATACCCATTCACATATCCATATAAGCACTCACACATTCCTGTACTCACCCATACAGCTATTCACACAGACACTCATTGTCCAATACAGTCACTCACACACAAAGTCACTTAACAACACACCTACTGAAACAGCCAGTCACCCATACATCCACTTACAAACACAGTCAGTCCCTCATATAGCCATACAGCCATTCAGACATCCACTCACTCACCCATACAGTATCTACACACCCACATACCCACTGATAGAGACACTTTAAGTGTCACTCACCCACGCCTATAGCCACTGACACACCCACACACTCACCAATGCAGCCACTCACACAGCATCTTACTCACCCATGCAGCTACTTGCACAACAACTTATACACCCATACAGCCACTCACACACCCGTACAAACAAGGATGCATACAGTCACAAAGTCACTCACATGATATATATTAATAGTAGTATTACTAGGCGCCTTATTACACAAATTGCCCAGCGGGCAAAATGGGCATTAGCACCTGCTTTGCCACCCCCGGGGCACCTTGGTATTACAGATGGGGCTGCAGATATTTGTGCTGCCCCTTCTGTAATACCGATAATGCTGGTGCACATAAGGCACCAGCGTTATCTCCAAGGGTCATTCCCTCATTTGCATGAGGGCTTGACCCATGCAAACAAGAGAATACCTTTGCCTCTGAGCTCACGCCGTATTACAGATGTGGGGGTGCAGAGGCAAAGATGCCCTCAGGAGGCGCAGTGACAGTGCCCCATCTAAAAGGTGGTGCACTGCCAGTTTGCCCGCTGATGGCAGCCATCTGGAGGTGATAAAGGGGGTCTCAGGGACACCCCAGACATCCCATTGCAGGCAGGTGCAGTCACTTACCACACCTGCCTGCAAGGGAATCTCAAATCACCTTCAATAGTGCAGGGAGGCTGCCGCCTGCACTGTGAAAACACTGGACGGCTGTAAAGCAGCCACTCCGTTTTTCACAAGAATGCGCTGCCCTGGGGGTAGCACATTCATGCTAATAAGGTCAATTTTCCTGTTTACACATGGCACACCTTTTTAAAGGTGCGCCCGGTGCAAACAATGAAAATGCACATTTACTGTAACACAGCCCCTAATATACTACTTCAACTTTTGTAGTACCTTAGTAAATATGTTTAACAATTATAAACTCTTACAAAATACTTACACTCACTGGATGGTGTCATTAGGGATCTCATCAGTGATGTCAGTTGAGATGTCATGAGTGATGTCATCAGTAATGTCACTGACCATGTCATGAGTGATGTAATATATGAGATCATAAGCAGTACATTGCAGGGGCATAAGTTATGGTTAGCTCAGGTAACTATAATTACCAAATTTCATTGGTTTTGTACCAGTGAAATCTGCCCCTAAATATATTGTTCCTGCAACCTTTGGCTTTTTCAGTTACAGTGGGGGTGATCTGTGCAGGTGAGACCGAGAATTTGGGGCATTAAATTAGGTTGCATTTGTAATGTTAATTCTCATAGGAACGTTTAACCACCTCTACAGCCCTACTACTGATCAGACTTATGCCAACTTTGGTAAGGAGGTAGATGTTGGTTCAAGGAAGTGCCTTTTGCTTCTTTGTTGTAAATCCTTTCAGTAGTTTTTGAGAAATGTACGTATAAAATTATAGTGATATCTCTGTCCCCGGATATTTCGCAAAGGTTTTGCGATGAATCGTGAATGTGCATGCCAACAGGAATGCTCTAACTGGCTTGTTGCATCCTGAATAGAAAGTTGTGGCCATCATTTTATCTATGGGGAACAGTGTGTGTGAAAGCCCACATTAGGGGTCAGGTTCAAGATATTCTGACCCCATTGTTAAGAAATGGAGGTGTTAGTGAGCCAAGTTATGTATCCAAAATGTATTGTTCTAATCGCACGCGATATTCGCGACAATGACACAACCGCCAGCACAGCCCCCCATATACTATCACAGGGACATTGCGACTATTGATGTTGTCGCAAATATTGGTAAATCATTAATGCGCATTCTTATAGAGATATTGAGATTCTGATAAATGTTTTTATAGATTTATTTATATAGTAAGTTATCTACTGTGATGGTTAGAATTAATTATATAGTTACAATTTTTGAATTTGGGGGTGGCTATTGAAATCCTGCTTTTGCTTTCTGCTTTTGTGACGTACCCATGGGAATCACGATGAGCGACATCATCGGAATGTCTGGAGTCACAGCGAAAATGGAAAATACATTAGAAAAACATGAGTTTGAAGTGTACAGTAATAAACCTCTAGTGTGTAGAATACTGTAATTTCTGTGCATACATGTGCTTTCACTTTATGAGAAAGGCGTGATCGTCGCGGTTAACGACGTAATTGTGATTTACTGAATAACTGGAAAAACAAAAACTAGGTCTGAAAGATGTTTTTTAAAACGTATTACAAAAATATGAGTTTAAACATGCTTTGAAAGAAGTATGTACATAGTACTGTGTGTAGGGCAATGTTCAGTATGTTTTTTTCACATATTAATTTTGGATGTGTTGGTGGCGATTGAATGCCTGCTTTTGTTTTCAATTTTTATGACATGTCCGTGGGGATCGTGACATTGTCACAAAGATTCCCATAAACTAAACAGAAAAAAACCTTTAGAAAAACACGTTACAATATTTTGGGTACGGGGTGGTTCTGACAAGAGCCGTTGTGCTGGTTTTATATATATGGCTGCTACACATAAGACCAGATGCAGAGTTTCAGGTTACTTAGAAACACTCTTTTGCCTTCATCTGTAAAGTTGACTCCATAATTTCTATGAATTCCATGCATGTCAAAACGCAGGTTGTTATAGATACAGCTAATGCGATGATCTCAGAGGAATGCAGAAACAGTTTTATTAACATGTTTCCTAGCTTTGTCAATCAGTGGACAGAATTGATTTGACCCCTTCCATTTCTGTCTTTGGCATATATTAAAGTCCACCATGACAGTGTGAGTGAAAGCAGCATCAGTTCTGCAAAGGTTTCTTTTATTAGATTTCCAGCCCTACCCCAGTCAATGTGCCTAGTTCATTGCCACCACAATGCACAATCATGAGGTGAGGAGCTTGGAAATCCACAATGGATTTAACCAAAGCCAACAACTTATGAAACTTTAACCCTCTCTGGCCAAACAAAGTAATCTGTACATTTGGCAAACCCAACACTCTGTCAATGCCTCTCTTTTATGCAGTCTCTGTAGCCCAATAGATGTATAACTGTGGCCAACAATCCATTCTGTAAGCATTTTGAAGTGAAGGAGCCATAGTAGTCAGGAGAAAGCTGGAGCTGTACCTTACTTTCATCCAATCTCTCAAGCTTTAAAAATGGAATTATGCAGTCACTGAGATACTAGTCATGCGCTTGTCTAATTACGTAGGCACTACTGATGCACTTATTCAATTCTGTGAGCACTACCCCTGTAGTTATGGAAGAATGCAGGCACTACCTGTTCACTCAACCAAAAAGACATGGGCTGCATCCAATAGTTGAAAAGGTATTCATCCACTCATCCAATAGACGCAGATCGGATCACTCCCCACGCCGCATGGCTCCTCCTGAGTGCGTGTCTCCTCTCCTCCCGCTGCCGCCGCCGTAGTGGTCACACCCTGGTGTGCCCCCTGTGCTGCCTGCACTGTGCTCGCCGGATCATTAGTCATTTCACTGTTTGTTCCTTTTTGCTCTAACTTGTGATTGTTTCAGTCCCTGTTGCGCCCCTTGCGCGCCAGCCTCTCGCTCCTCGCCTCCCCGACCCCCGCATCCTCGCCGCTGCCCCCCTGCGGCCCGCCCACTTTTCTTCTGTTTCCCGCTTCCCTGACGCTGCCCCCCCTGCGGCCCCGCCCACCTTGACCTCGGTACCCACCCATTGGCCTCCCCGCTCCCGCCTCCCAGCTGCTCCTCCCTCCCACATGTCCTTTATGGGGGACGCCGCGCGGAAGTGGGTGTGACTCTGACCTGCTCGCAGATTGGATCACTCCCCACGCTGCACGGCTCCTCCTAAATGCGTGTCTCCTCTCCTCCCGCTGCCGCCGCCGTAGTGGTCACGCCCTGGTGTGCCCCTGTGCTGCCTGCACTGTGCTCGCCGGATCATTAGTAATTTCACTGTTTGTTCCTTTTTGCTCTAACTTGTGATTGTTTCAGTCCCTGTTGCGGCCCTTGCGTGCCAGCCTCTCACTCCTCACCTCCCCTGCCCCCTGCTTCCCCACCGCTGCCCCCCTGTGGCCCGCCCACTTTTCTTCTGTTTCCCGCTTCCCCGCCGCTGCCCCCCTGCGGCCCCGCCCACCTTGACCTCGGTACCCACCCATTGGCCTCCCCACTCCCGCCTCACAGCTGCTCCTTCCTCCCTCTTGTCCTTTTATGGGGGACGCCGCGCAGAAGCGCAGCGGACGCGCGCAGTGGGCGCCCCAAAGGCGCGCCAAAGGCAAGCCTGTCTGCGCCCATCTGCGCCTGGACCGCGCCCAGAGCCAGGATCCCTGGACCCCGCGCACCCCGCAACGCCAGACTGCAATACGACGCCAACACCCTCCTCGCTCTCAACACCGGCTGAGACTGCTGCTGCTTCCAGGCCACCCCGAAACAGACCCATGGACCATTCTCCTGCCACACCTGCAACTTCTCCTGCGACAGAACCACCAAGCATCCAAAGACCGGACCCAGCCACCTCCGCTGCATACTCCTGAACACCCGCTCCGCACGCAAACACGCCATCGAGCTATGGGACCTCCTCGACACCACGGCTCCAGACGTAGCCTTCCTGACCGACACCTGGTGGAATGACTCCTCGGCACCGGACATCGCCATAGCCATCCCAGACGGCTACAAGATATCCCGCAAAGACCGCACCCACGGAATTGGAGGAGGAATAGCCATCGTCCACAAATCCACACTGCAGGTTCACACCTTCGCAGATGCCCCTCTCAATTCCGCTGAACACCTCCACTTCCGGATCCACACCAACCCCAACACCACCCTCAGAGATACACTGGTTTACAGACCTCCAGGACCCAGGGCCCCATTCAACGACGCCATCGCCGACCTCGCCAGCACCCACGCACTCCCTCCATGGACTACATCCTCCTCGAGGACCTAAACTACCATCTCGAGAACAACAACGACATCAACACCGCCACCTTGACCGACAACCTCGCCAACCTCGGATTTCGACAACTCGTCACCGTACCCACCCATGCCGCCGGCCACACGCTCGACCCCATCTTCTCCACAAGCACCCACATCGCCTTCAACCACAACACCGAGCTCCACTGGACCAACCACCACTGCATCCACTTCACATTCAAGAAGGCAACCACGCACCACCGCACCCAACAGCTGCCCGTCGCTGCTGGGGCAAAGTCACCAAGGATCAGCTAACCTCAGCCCTCGCCCTGAACCCACCCAGCAACCACACTGACCCAGACGCCGCCGCCCAGAACCTCAGACAATGGATCGAAGACTGCGCCAACACTCTTGCCCCGCTTAAGAAACCCCCCATCAACCACCCCGTCAAGAAAGCCGCCTGGTACATCGAGGAACTCCGGGACTCCAAACGCGCATGCCGGAAGCTGGAAAAAGCATGGCTACACGACCGCACATCTGACAACCACACTGCCCTCAAAGACGCCGCTCGCAGACATCCCCAACTCATCAGAACAGCCAAAAGGTCCTCCTTCAAAACTCGCCTTGACAACAACGCGCACGACTGCAAAGAACTCTTTACCATCGTGAAAGAACTCGCCAACCCCAGCGCCAACACCAACGACATCCCACCCTCACAAGAACTGTGCGACTCCCTGGCCACCTTCTTTCACCGCAAAATCATCGACATCCGCGACAGCTTCAACGTACCGCCCGGCCGGGCCATGGCAGCCCCCATCCCGAACAACACCAACCTACTAACCTCCTGCGCCCACGTGAGCGACACTGACACACGCAAGACTATGAACTCAATCCACTCAGGATCGCCAGCAGACCCCTGCCCTCACCACGTGTTCAACAAAGCAGACGCCACCATCGCACCCCAACTATGGAAGGTCATCAACATCTCCTTCGACACAGCGACATTCCCGGAAAGCTGGAAACACGCCGAAATCAACGCCCTCCTCAAGAAGCCCAAAGCGGACCCCAAAGACCTCAAGAAGTACAGGCCCATCTCCCTGCTCCCCTTCCCAGCGAAAGTCATCAAGAAGATCGCCAACAGACAGCTGACCCACCACCTCGAAGACAACAATCTTCTAGATCCGTCGCAATCCGGATTCAGACGGAACCACAGCACCGAGACAGCCCTCATCGCTGCCACAGACGACATCCGACGCCAACTAGACAACGGCAAAACCTCTGCCCTCATCCTCCTGGACCTATCAGCCGCCTTCGACACGGTCTGCCACTGCACACTAAGAACACGCCTCCAAGAAGCTGGGATGCGGGACAAAGCACTGGACTGGACCTCCTCCTTCCTCACCGGCAGAACCCAGAGAGTCTGCCTCCCACCCTACAGAGCCGAAGCAACCGACCTCATATGCGGCGTTCCCCAGGGCTCATCCCTCAGCCCGACTCTATTCAACATCTACATGGCCCCCCTCGCACAAGTGGCCCGTCAACATAACCTGAACATCATCTCCTAAGCCGACGATAACCAGCTCATCCTCTCCCTCACCAAGGACCCGCACACCACCAAGACCAACCTACACGAGGGTATGAAGGCCGTCGCCGAATGGATGAGGAATTGCCGCCTGAAGCTGAACTCAGATAAGACGGAAGTCCTCATCCTCGGCCCTACTCCCTCCGCCTGGGACGACTCCTGGTGGCCAACTACGCTAGGAACAGCACCGACACCCACAGACCACGCACGCAACTTGGGATTCATCCTCGACTCCTCCCTCTCCAGGTCCAAACAGGTCAACGCCGTCTCCTCCTCCTGTTTCAACACCCTCTGCAGGCTCCGCAAGATCTACAAGTGGATCCCGATCGAAACCAGAAGAACGGTGACCCAAGCCCTCGTCAGCAGCCGGCTAGACTGCGGCAACGCACTCTATGCTGGAATCCCAACCAAATGAGAAATAAGTAGAGCACTTTTGCATGGTAGTGTGTGAGACGTAAAGAAGGATTCTGGTGATGGGCAGTTACATTTCTTTTATCCTGAGCAGTATTCTAAGGAAAATGAAGAGTTGCTAAGAGAAAGAGTTTCAGAACATGAAACATATATTACAGTTATAGTTTTAAAAAAGATTACAGAATTTAATAGCGTGTGCTGTAAAAGCAGAGTATGTTTGTATATGTTGCTGATGCACTTACTAGAAGATGTAAACACAGACTGTTGACTTATATTCAAAAAGCGAAAAATAAATTATGATAACTGGCGAAAGGTAGCTGTATATTTATTTGTAGAGGTATGGTTTGACTTGTGGAAATGACAAGTTATATGTAAGCAGTGTTACGATAAATAGGAAGAAAGTAAAATGAACAGATAGATATTAAATGGCCAATTTGCAAGATAATAAAATGCCTGATAATGTAGAAAAACTATGAATGTCAAAAATAAAAAAAACACATCAGCATTTATTATTCTTTCCAGCATCACGAAGGGCCGTTATGGGCTGCTCTCCAGCACTAACTACATCCCCACAATCCATGCAGTATGATGCCATCAAGGAAATCTGTGGAACCAAATCTTGAGGTCGAGATTGGACTTTTATAAGGATTGTCTGGATCGCTGTTGTTGTGCTGGTATTGAAGTCGAGGGTCCTTCAGCTTCTCAATTCCTTCTTGCTGCTCATTTGAACTCCTCTTATGAAATGTGCAACAAAGGGATAAAGAAGGAAAAACGCCATGTATGATTTTTGGCAGCATTTTGAATACCTGTAACACACTGCTTACCATCACTTCTAACAACACTACAGTCCATGTAGTAAGTGGCCATTCTTGAAAACTGTGGAGCCATATCTGTTGCAGTAGTCTGCACCTCAGAAGGGAGTTTCTGACCAGGAATTGTTGCTGCTGCCACTGAAGTTTATGATCCTCAAGCTTTACTCTACTTTAGATGGTATAACATAGACATTGTCCCACATGAATATTTTGTGTTCACCCCTCTAGTGAGGGTCTTGTCTGAATTTGTGCATTGCACTTGTATTGCATCAGTTCTTGATTCCCTATAAGTTTGGGTAACAATGGATATTTAACAATTGTTTGGAAGTTATGTTGTGTTTGTGTGTCTAGATGTTGAAAGTTATTGTCTGAGACTGTTTTAAAAAAAATATATTCTTAAAATAATGTTAAACCAATATGTTCCTAAACAACTACACTCAAACTTTGTGTAAAATATGTCTATATATCTGTTTTACACTGTTTCATTTGTATTTGTGACTACTAATGTCATTGCGATCTCCAGTGTTGCTGTGAAGAAAGAAAATGCATTTTTGATGTAGTTAATTTGACAAATGAATACAAAGGGGAAATTTACATTAGTATCTTAATAAATAGCTACACTAAAATGTTATTTCAAATATGTCTATATATGTGATTTACAATTTGTCAAAAACACCCAGTAGTCGCACTCTGTTCTTCACAATAACACTCATAGAATCATACAGGCACTACCTGTGCAATCATCAAGGACGTCCTTTCTGTATCACTCTGCAAACGTGCCTCCTGGCATACTACTAGTTGGGGGATGAAGTCCCCTTGGCTACTGAGGGCATTTGGGGGCTGTTAGAAATGGGGGTCTCTAGTTGGCCATGGCTGGCGCCACTGTCCAAATAGGGACCCTTCTTCCTAAGTCAGGGCAAGTGGGCTACCCCCTTTGATAAGCCCTGCTCAACCCTGTGGTAACGTAGCACGAGCAGTTAGGCCTATCTCAGAGGCAGTGTGTGAAGTGTTTATGGTCACGTACAATAAGGCAGGATTGACACCACCAAAGGACACAACTCAGGTAGATATAGAAAAATAATATCTTTATCTAACAGTTCAACTCAAAGACTCTCAAAGCGTTTCAACAACTGCAATTCACGTCAACCCGTAGGGACTAAAAGAGACAACAATGTATTCACCCAAAGTGGGACACAACTGAGTTCAGGGCCAGGGCCTACGCGACCCGTTGCGCACCAGGTACCTGTTGTTGGAAGGGACTACAGAACCAGCTTCTGGAAGCAACGGAGACGGTGACAGGCAGACTCCCAGCGACCACAGGTCTTGGAGGCTGAGGTCCGTAGCGTGCACTCACAGGGGTTCGGGCACTCAGGGGCAGGAGGGCACTCAGTGGCAGCCCGGGCTGGTGGTGGCGATGACTCTCGCTGTGCAGCTCCGTGGTGGGATCACAGCGGCAGAAGCTCTCTCTTAGCTGCGGCGGCCCACAGAACAAATCCCAAGGATGCAAAGTTGTCAATGGTGTGGGCGCTCAGTGGCCACAGCTCTCTCTCTTAGCTGCGGCAGCCCACAGAACAAATCCCAAGAATGCAAAGTTGTCAATGGTGCGGGCGCTCAGCGGCCACAGCTCTCTCTTAGCTGCGACAACCCGCGGGGCAAATTACGAAGATGAAAAATAGCACAAGGGTTGGGCACTCAGCGGCTGCATCTCTTTCTAGGCTGCGGCGGCCTACTGGACAAATCACGATGATGCACTGTAGCAAAGGGTGTGGGCACTCAGTGGCAGCAGCTCTCTCTTGGCTGTGGCAGCCCACAGGATGAATCACGATGGTGCACAGTAGCAAAGGTTGCGGGCACTCAGTGGCAGCAGCTCTCTCTTGGTTGCGGCGGCTCATGGGACGGATCACAATGGTGCACAGTAGCAAAGGGTGTGGGTACTCAGTGGCAGCAGCTCTCTATTAGCTGCAGCGGCCCGTGGGACAATTTAGGGTCTCGACCAGGCGGGCACCACGGTGGACACTCAGTGGCCACAGAGCTCTCTCGACTGCAGTGGTCCACGCAGATTCAGCAGAAGGTCCGAAGGTGTCGATTCAGGCGGGCTCTCAGCGGCGACAGCTCTCTCTTAGCTGCAGCAGCCCACATGGATCCAGCAAAAGGTTTGAAGATAGAGATTTAGGCGGGCTCTCAGCGGTGGAAGCTCTCTCCTAGCTGCAGTGGCCCACACAGGTTTAGCACGAAGGTTCAAAGGTTCAGAGTCAGGTGGGCACTCAGTGGCGGCAGCTCTCCCTTAGCTGCAGCGGCCCGCACAGGTTTCAGCGAAAGTTTAGAAAGTCTCGATTCCGATTCAGGCGGGCTCTCAGCGGTGGCAGCTCTCTCTTAGCGGTAGCGCCCGCACAGGTTTAGCAAAAGTTCAGAAGCACCCAGTCCACGGTCCTCACAGTAGAACTAGAGGCCCCAGATTATTCGACGGAGGCCTCACCTGCAAGCAGAACTCCTCGCACAGGAATTCCGACGGTGGACAGGGTGAAGTCTAATGTCCCTGAGACTTCTGCAGGAGGCACTCTCGATTTAGGCCCTCGGGTAGTTTCTTCTGCAAGCTTGAAGAAAGTTGCAAAGTCCTTTCCTCTGTTCACTCGGACTGAGTTTCGTCTTGACATCCAGAAGGAACACACTTGGCCAAAGTTCCAGCACAGCCTTTTATATCTAAAAAGACTTTGTTCTCTAAGGTTGCAAATCACTGACTCCAGTCAGAACCAGTTTGGTGGGGTGGGGGATCACTTGGTTTACGAGGCAACATCCTGCCCTTTCAGAATGAAGAGGTCTGCTATCAGACACCCAGTGGGAGGTGGAGTCATCGTTTACCTTGTCAGGCACAACCCTGCTTGGATCAAAGAGTCACCCCTTCCCATGCTCTGAATACCGGTCTCTCTCTCCAGCCAGGTCTGACCCAGTTGGCCCTGCTGCTCCAAAACCAGACGGCCAATACACATACGCGCAACAGCCTACAGTAAAGCTTAAGCAAGAAACTACCACATTTTCAGGAAAGGTATTTCAACACATGCAATATATAAACAGTCCTTACTAAAAGATGCCCCTCAATGTCCTGAGCATATACATATGAAACTCGAGGGTCCTATCAGTTCCTATGGCCCGATAGGATGAAAGAAAGCAATCTTTAACCGGCCCATCCTGGCCTATGAGAATGGATCGTTATGCAGTAGCGACAGTGAAATGGAAGGAAACTCACTATTGAAACAGGCTACACCGATGTAGGTATTATAGTTATCCTTATTCATACAGTCATTTATATACAGGGAACATTTGCGCTGTGGCACTGAGTAGCAGTGGCACGGCGCCCAGAACATCTAAATCCAGCCAATATAAAAGATAGGAAGAGTAGAGAGGAAGGGAGACCCAGGACAATGATGCCAAGTCTAACATGGGCCAAGCATCCCTTCTGTTACCTCGAGCAAGTTGTGCACAGTCAGTTTGCTAGGAAGGGTTCTGTGGGCACACACCGTTTCTACAGCACTTTCCAAACATGCACCCTGGCACACTACTGGTTGGGGAATAAAGCTGTCTTGGATGCTAAAGGACCTTGGGGACCAAGAAGCCCTCCTGGTACTTTTTTAAGTCCTACTCAGCGGGATTTCTGAAAACTGCCCCCTTTCCACAGCATTCTGCAAAGACCATTGCTACTTACAAAAACAGGGAAATTAACTGAAAAACCAAAGGTTACAGGTAAGTTATAGTAAAAATTAGCATTTAAAAAACCTTAGAAATTCACTGAAAAATCCAAAGATTACAGGGCTATGAATCTCACAAAAGATGTATCTTGATTTTTCAGCCAAGCGCTGCCTCTTAGTTCAACCACATCCTCCCTGTTGTCAGTTGATGCTAGCACCCCT
Source organism: Triturus cristatus (assembly GCF_964204655.1). Taxonomy (NCBI): domain Eukaryota; kingdom Metazoa; phylum Chordata; class Amphibia; order Caudata; family Salamandridae; genus Triturus; species Triturus cristatus. Next base: position 699,584,180 of record NC_140585.1, on the reverse strand, counting down.
ACACTACTCCTTACACATGTTTTGAGAATACAGGCTTCGGTGCCTAGCATCTGCTAATAGCAGCCAGAATAGATGTTTCCAGTTATGACCAGTCAATCAGACCACCTGGCATTGCAGGTCTTAAGATGATACATGGATCCTCATCAAATGATGGGGAAAATGTTCTTTGTCTCGTAAAATGTTAATCTTTAACATTTAGATCCATAGATCCTCAGCAGATTTCGATCAGCTCAGTATCTCTTATTTAACGGTTAGTCCCACCGACACCTTTTCAAAAGCAAATATCTAATTAACTATGGATTGTGTTATCAATAAACCAAAAAAGGCCATGCTCTGAGCAAAGTTTTACTTTCATTCCACGTTTAGTGTAATTTGATCTAGCCGTTCTTGTTGTAGGTGAAGCATCTTTCTGGACGGATCTGTACAAAACTTGAAGAGATAAAAAGTAGCCACTAATGTCTGCCACATTTTCTGTAGATGGAACGTTTTATATGTATATATATATGAGTTGCTTCTCCGCCGCAAACAGGATACATCCAAGTACGGACACAGACCCAGGTTCATCCTGTCAAATTATTTGATTCCTCCTTTGTCGCCATTACGCGTTTCGGCTCGTCCGAGCCTTGATCACATGACAGTGGCAAGATCGAAATGTGCAAAATTTAAAGTGACTGGTGCATGGTTAATTGTATCATGTGACAATCAGTCATGAACATAGAAAATTCACAATTTATAATTTGTAAGCTGCTGTCATAGAAACCTGAATACGCATTTTATTACAGTTTAGTAACGGAATTCATTTTTTTCATTTTTCAATTGACCATACAGCATGAGATGTGATTGTTTACCTATATTTAAAGCTCATCATCCTGCAGTTTTTTGTTCACTTCAGCGTGAAATCTATTGGAAATACAGGTGAAATACCCTATAATTCTAGCCTGTGTGCATAATATCCTGCAATATATCGGGATCAATCCCTATTAGTAAATAAAATCTCATTGTTCATGCATTTCTGAATTCTTTGTTAATGCGTGATACAGAATAAAAGTGCTAAGTGCAGAAAATAGGAAATGATGATTAAAACTGAATACACATTAAAAAAAACTTTGTATGGTAATGACAATATCTCATTTTTACCAATTCTGTTGTACAGTTATTTCAAATAGCTTGAGTTAGAAGTCATATTGAGGAATAACAGTCATTACATTATTAAACGGATCATAACTATCTCTGGCCTTAGAATGTAATACCATTTGTGTGATTGAAGAATCCAACATCATAATAATTCGATAAATCTATACGGTAATAGGAGTTTTGTGCAAAGTAATGCTTGTATGCGTATATAGATAAATATATCAAATAAATATCAGTAAAACTAATAAATATCTGACAATCAATAAATAAATACATGCACCTATTGTACCTTCGCAATTAAAACGCTCTAAAATTACCAAAGAATAAATAGATTGCTAAAATCACTACTCAGGAGATAAAAGCATCAGTCTGACCTTCACTAGTAATCTGTTAATAATATTTTTTCTGTTGTACCAACAATTATGTTAAGCAGGTGTGCAAATCTTCTGTTGCGTTAAGCCCCCCGGGAGTTTGGAATCTAGCTGTAAGATGTATCTAGTTTCCAATTTCCTCAGCTTGCATTCCCTATCACCTCCTCTCCTACTTGGGGGGACCATGTCTATCACATAATATTTCAGGTTGGAATTGTTAGAATTGTGTCTCTCTCTGAAATGACGCTCCACTGGATATAATATATATATATATAGATATATATATATGATATCACTGATGACATCTCAAATGACATCACTGACGGTAGCTGAGCTGAGCTAACTATCATCAGTGATGTCATTTGAGATGTCATCAGTGATGTCACTGACCATGTCTTGAGTGACGTAATATGTGATATCATCAGCAGTGCATTGGGGGGGGCTCGAGTTATAGTTAGCTTAGCTAACTAATGGCTGAATTTCTCTGGTTTTGTACAAGTGAAATATCAGAATAACTATAACATCCCTGAAACCTGTGTTTTTTTCATGGACTATCTAAGGTTTTTTAAATGTTAATTCCAAACTATAATGTCCCTGAAACCTGTGTTTTTTTCAGAGAATGTCTAAAGATTTTAAATGTTATTTACTAACTATAATGTCCCTGAAACCTGTGGTTTTTTCAGTGAATTTCCAAGGTTTTTTAAATGCTAATTTCTAACTATGTCTACATAGGTAGAACATGTAAAGAAGAGGAAGAAAGCCACAGAAAGAATCAAGAGAAGTGCAGAAAGAGGGAAGAGAGGTGCAGAAAGAGGAAGAAATGTGCAGAAAGAAGCAAGAAAAATGCAGAAAGAGGCAGCAAAAGTCCTGAAAGAGGAAGAAAGATGGAGAAAAAAGAAAAAGCAAGAGAAGAGCAGAAAGAAGAAACAGAGTTGCAGAAAGAGGCCTATTTTGACTGTACCTTTCCACAGACTCATACAAAGTAGCCTAATCACTAATACTTTTCCCAAGATGTCTTAAACATAACTTTTCTGTTGAAGGTTCACTATTCATTGACTGCTCAGAATCTTAGACCTACCAACTGTAAAACAGCAATCCTAACCATATCACTGTTGTAAGTCTGACCAAGTTTGTGAAGGTGTACATGGGTGTGTCTGTTCTTTTACCCAGTGACTTGTTACCTAAAAATCAAAATACACATACTTGAATACCAGTTTTTCAAACAGCATACTCTATACATTTGTGGACAAAAAGGTGTGTATTTCTTTCTGCTCATAATATAGGGTACATGGGTATTCAATAGTATATTTGAGAGGCTCTATAAAAACTATATGCATAAGACATGTCTGCCTGTGCAACCGTATAACAGGTCACAACTAAGAAGATTTGACCACATATAAGACAAGCTTATTTTAAGCTACCATCTTCAGATGCATAACACATATGAGAATACATGTAACAGTAGACATATACCTCAGTCATGTGAGTACGCAGACTTTTAAACCTGACAGCTTGCACTTCCCATTTGAGTATAGAAACAGGCTAGAGAAGTACAGAAGTACAAAAAGAAGCAAGAGAGATGCAGAAAAAAACAAGAGGAGCAGAAAAAGTAAGAAATGTGTAGAAAGAGGCAAGAGAAGTGCAGAAAGAGGCAAGAGAAGTGTAGAAAGAGGCAAAAGAAATGCACATAGAGGCAGGAGAGGAGAGGAAAGAGCCAAGAGAGGTGCAGAAAGAAGTAAGTGAGGTACAGAAAGAGGTAAGTGAGGTGCAGAAAGAGGCAAGAGAAGTGCAGAAATAAATATCAGAGTTGTAGAAAGAGGCATGATTGGTACATAAAAGACCAAGGGAGGTGCAAAAAGAAGCAGGAGTGAGCCGGAAGAGGGAAGAGGGTATAGCAAGAGGCAAGAGAAGTACAGAAAGAAGCAACTAAGGTGTAGAAAGAGGCATGATAAGTGCAGAAAAAGGGAAGAGAGATGCAGAAAGAAGCAAGAGAGGTGCAGTAAGAGGGAAGAGGGGTGCAGACAGAGGCAAGAGGGGTGCAGACAGAGGCAAGAGATGAGCAGAAAGAGGCAAGAGGTGTTCAGAAAGAAGCAAGAGAGGTACAGAAAGAGGCAAGAGAGGTGCAGAAAGAGGGAAGAAGTATGCAGAAAGGGGCAGGAGGGGTGCAGAAAGAAGCAAGATAAGTGCAGAAAGAAGCAAGAGAAGCACAGAAAGAAGCGAGTGAGGTGAAGAAAGAGGGAAGAGGGTGCAGAAAGAGGCAAGAGAAGTGCAGAAAGAAGCAACAAAGGTGCAGAAAGAGGTAAGAGACGTGGAGAAAGAGGCAGGAGAGATACAGAAAGAGGCAAGAGAGGTGTACAAAGAGGCAAGAGCAGTGCAGAAAAAGGCAAGAGAGATGCAGAAAGAAGCAAGAGAGGTGCAGAAAGAAGCAGGAGAAGTGCAGAAAGAAGCCAGAGAGGTACTGAAAGAAGCAAGAGAGGAACAGAAACAGGCAAGGGAGGTGCAGAAAGGGGCAAGAGAAGTGCAGAAAGAGGCAAGAGAAGTGCTGAAAGAAGCAAGAGAGGTGCATAAAGAAGGGTGGTGCAGAAAGCAGAAGAGATGTGCAGAAAGAGGCAAGAGAAGTGCAGAAAGAGGCAAGAGAGGCGCATAAAGAAGGAAGAGTGGTTTGCACACCATTAGTACCAATTTAACTCCCACATAGCAATAAGTAACAGGTAACTAGTCAATGTTTGCAAAGGGCCTTTCACCATGCTATAACACTCGTCGCTCTATTTGTGGTAACGTTTGAGCCATTTGAGCTAGAAAGAAGTTTTTTTCTCACATCTTCAGATTAAGCAGCAGATCATGGATTATGTGGCAAAGTGAGAAAGTAAAAAGGGTGTGGCCTCGGACCACCTCTTAGCAATCCCACTGTGTGGGGCTTAATGGAGGTACCTGGTGGGCTAGTTGGCCCCTAGGGACCCTCAGTAGCAATGGGGACTTCATCCCCCAACCCAGAGTGTGCCAGAAAGTGCATTTGTAGAGTGGTGCAGTGAGGGGGCGAGGCCTCTGGCGAATTGCCAGTTTATTTTTTTAATTTTCTTTTAGGAAGGGGGGCTGTGTGGCCCCACTTCCCTTGACCATTTTGGGCCCCGAGGAACCCCATCTCCCAAGGCCTGAGCAATTTTAATATATTTTTTAGTTGAAAAGGGAGGGGGTGAAAGGCCCCGTTCCAAGGCTGATTTCGGCCCCTGGGACCCCATCCCCGGGACTAGGCCCTTCTTTCTTTTAATTTTTTTAAAGTGGAGGGGGGCTGTGTGGCAGCATTTCCCAGGTTGATTTTGGCCCCAGGGACCCCATCCTCTGGGGCCTGGCAAATGTTTTTTATGGAAAGGGGCCTTCCCTGGGCCACTTTTGGCCCCAGGTATCCATCCCCCGGGGCCTGCCCACTCATTTTTTTTTTGAGGGGTGCCATGTAGTCCCCCCCTCCTGAGGCCTACTTTGGACCCGGGAACCCCATTCCCCAGGGCCCGGCATATTTTTTTTTTAAATTAAAAACGGGAGTGGCCCTCCTCCTCAGGGACCCCATCCCCTAGGGCGTGGCCTCTGTGTTGGGGACAGCAGGGGAGCTCCAAAGCCCCCACAGTCCCTGCAGGAGCCAGCATTTCTTTTGGACATGCAGCTCACTTTGCCCAAAATGCAATACTGCTTCACTTCATGGAAGCAAGAACAGTTTTCTGCTCTCGCTTCCATGGAGCGAAGCAGATGTTTGACATTGCAGGGTGGGAGCATTGCTCCGGCCCGGCCATAGCAAACTGCAATGTCCTGGGGTGGGCACCCCGGGACATTGCTGGAGCCGGCCCGGGGGGTGGCAGTCCACAGGGCCATCTAGAGCTCCAGGAAGGGGGGCGCGCAGCCCCCATCCTAAGAGATGTAAAGCCCAAGGGAGGTGGTGATCCCCCAGGCCGGGGGTCTGCAACAGACCCCCACATTTACATAATATATGCCCTGGGGAGGTGTTGGTCCCCGGGGAGGTGGTGGTCCCTGGGGCAGTGTGGGGGACAGGAGCCCCCCCACCTTATTAATTTTTTTAAAAACGGGACGGTGGTGGTCCCCAGGGCTGCAAAAGGGCTGCAAGGCCCCCTGCATTTAACTATTAAAGCCCCATGGAGGTGGCAGTCCCTGGAGCAGTGTGGGGCAGGCAGGAGCCCCCCCATGCATTTTATTTAAAAGAAAGCCCCAGGAGGTGGCGGTACCCGGGGCTTTAAAAAGCGCCAATGACACCGCAGCGCTGGACACTGTTTTTCTTGCCACCACTGCTGTCTGCCACTGTTTAGTGGAGACTCCAAGCCCCAGAACTCTTCGTACTCCCATGATGGAGGAGCCTGCACCTGGCAAGTGCTTTAAAAAGCGCCAACGACACCACAGCACGGGACACTGTTTTTCTTGCCGCCACTGCTGAGTGCCACTGTTTGGTGGGGACTCCAAGCCCCAGAACTCTTCGCGCTCTGAGGAGGGAGGAGCCTGCTCCTGGCAAGCTTTTAAAAAGCGCCAACGACACCGCAGCGTAAGAAGCGCATGGTCCGCGCCCAGGCAAAGCACAGGCCAAGGACGGGTCCGTCCCGCGCCCATCTGCGACAGGAAGAGGCAGGGCAGGGCCACACCCCTAGGCTTTGGCACTCAACACGATATGATGGGCGGAAGCGAACCATATTTATCCCGCCCAGCAGCAAGTTTCATCCTGTTGTTCTACCCCACCTGAACTTCTTGAGATACATATGGGACATTTGTGAATTGACTTTGATATACTGACATTGGGGGATCAATTGGGGATTTGTGGTGGTCTCTTGCAGCCTAACAGCTGTTATTTTACCAAATTTGGTTCTGCTACTATCCCTGGGCATGGGTAAAAGGAAACATCCAAGCGGGCTGCCATATCACAGAGTACTGCTCACCCTCCGTCTTCCATTCTGAATTATATCACAGGTGCAATGGGGGTTTTGGGAAACAAATTATGAGTGTGGAAGAGTCCTTAACAACTTGCACTAATAACATTTCGGGTTTAACCTCTACTGGCACAGTTACAACTATCACTCATAATCCTGCTACTAGTTCTAGTCCTGATAGTGCTGTTAGTCCGCAGGCAGCTGGGCAGAGGGAAGACAAGAAGTGTCCGAAAAGTCCCCCAGTATCGCTCTTCCAGATATCCAACTGGCCAGCCAACCCCCTAGCAAATGATTTAAAATCCTGTCTACTGCATTGTCCCAGGTCCCCTCAGTCCCTCTATCTGCATTTAGTGAAGAAGGAGGAGTAGGTGGGAGTGGTCAATGTTCTAAGAGCACACATAAGCGATCATTGACCAAAAAAACTAAGAAATAAGGGGTAGAACGACAGCACACAGATTATGTAGCCCTGTTTGCCTTAGTACAATCCTTATCTGAGTCAGTAAGGGCCGCATTTAATTCACTGACTGAACAATTAAAAGGGATAGAGAAGAACATCCTTTCCCAAATAGACTTGCTGGTAAATAAACAGTCAATGTCAGCAAATCATCAGCACCCCAAGAAAAGTGCAGACAATAATGTCTGTGAGAAACCCTCTTCATGTATTAATTCCATTCCTAACGCTCAAGGCATAATTCAACCTTATCATATAGTGGGTGACAGGTCAGGGGACACAATAAATGCTGATTCAAGCACCAACCGGTCACAGGGTGGCCTCCATCTCCCTCCCCAACCTTCATCTTCTCGATTTGGGCCCATTAGCGGCCCCACCATTCCATATAATGCCCAACACAATCCAACTCGCACAGACCAAATAACCACTGACTCTAGGCGTATTTTCCCGGTTACAAAAATTGATTGTTTAGAGCTCCCACCTGCAGCCACTACCCATGTAGTTATTTTTAGCTAATGCTCCGAGTGTCTCTAACTCTGTACGCGAATCATGGGAATCTCTTAGGAGCAAATCCCTAAATTCGCTGAACGCAAGTGCAGGGCTTTGGGGGGCACTCTTTGCTGATTTGAAAATGATTAGGAGGATTAGATGGTTGGGAACAGGAAGCAAAACGTTAGACGGTGACTGTATCGGGCTCTCATTCAATTCTCCCAATCTGGTGAAACTTATTTTTGAGAGAGCCAGTCTCCCGTCTCTCACCCTAAAGCAGAATATGGTTTTACCACTTGGCTTTTTGTATCAACCCCCGCCCCCATCCAACAGCTGCCCCACGCAGTAGGCCCACATCATCAGGGGTTTCGGCTAGAGTACCAACATCCAATTGAAATTCATAACAGGCTTGATTGTCTTTCCACATTAAACGGTGTGGATTGACTAATGAAAACTGTGGAAGTGAACAGGGAGAACCAGAGTGGTTTTGTGACCGTCATTACGCATGAGAGGGGGCCGCAAACGGAGATAGACAAGGAGTCTGTGCCTTCTGAAATTTCCGGGCGCAGTCTTGTGGATTACCCACCGCCTCCGCTGTTAGCCGCCACTGGGGTTAGGACTCCTGCCACAGCCCTTAATGTCCTCTATTGGAATTTTGCTGGTTTACGCCATAAATACATTATGAATGATTGGGTTGACTTCACTTCCAAATTTAGCATCCTTTGTCTACAGAAGACTTGGGCAGTTGAGCCAATCCATTTAAATGGTTTTAAAACATTTTACAGCCCAGCAATAGAGTTCAAGCATGGGCGACCGAAAGGGGCCTGTGTATTTATGCCTCAAACATGTTGGCTCCTGTAAATACCACAGCAAATGTATCAAGAGTTTTTTTTAAATTGTGTCTTTTCTAATCTCTGCACATGCTACTCTAGCCCTCTAATTGTAGCGATCCAATTATCTTATGGGGTGGAGACTTCAACATACGCACATGCCCTGTGCCAACCAATAAGGCGTGTGGTATGACATCCCCTGATCACTGTGAGACTACTCACTTTCTTCTCTCAGAGTATGGGAATACTCTAAATGATTTATTTTTAAACACAATTTGGGGTTCTGTAATGAATTAATTTGTATACCGGCTATAATGAGGTGTACTTACAATGGAAGGGGGTACAACAGTGTGATAGACTTCGTATTATTCCCCCAGCGTTATTCAGCACTGGTTTTAGAGTTTACTGTTCATGACATAGCGCTCAGCGATCATTTCCCCCCACAATAGGAAGAGGGGTACGCCAGGGATGTGTAATGGCCCCCTTCTTATTCAATCTCTATATTAACTGCGTAGGTGACATACTGGCAAGCAAATGTGGTGACCTACCTCAGGTGGGACACCGGCCTATACCAGCATTATTTTATGCCGATGATGCAGTGTTAATGGCCCGTACTGCCATTACCCTGCAGCGTCTGGTGGACGAGTTCGCTCAGTTCATGTGAATCCTTGGGTTAAAAATCAATTTAGGCAAAACCTTTGCCATGAAGATCGGGGAGAAGGCCAATCGCTGCCATGACATCGATATTGAGGGTTCCATAATTCAGTTTACAAAGTCATTTTTGTATCTGGGCATTGTCTTCAATCAATCAGGGTATTGGCAAGGGGCAATTAAATCAAGGCAACTCCATTTCATGAAAACAACAATGGCCCTGTTAAGTTTTGCCAGACAGCTTGGCTTTAAACCTCTTAAGGAGATGATGACAATTTATAATGCAAAGTGTAGATCTACTGCCATGTACGGGGCTGAGCTCTAGGGGCATGGAAAGATTGATATATTACAGCTTGAAGAAAATGTCTTTCTCAGGTCTCTCTTTGCTCTCCCGAAAAGAAGCCCAACCTACGTGTGTCATTCTGAACTAGGTGCCCCTACATAGCAGATTTGATTAGGATCCAGCCAGTGCTATTATGGCACAAAATATGGTCATCTGAACACACCACTCTAAATTGAGCCATGATTGCTGATTGCCAAAAATCCTCAAATGCCCTAAAATCCCGTGGCTCAAATATGTGCACAACTTTCTGACAGACCTCGGCCACCCTCAATATTTCAATCTCCCCGAGAGCCTGGTCAATGTGCAAAGGAAAGATTTGAAACTGAAATGCATCTCATTATTGGAGAAAATCAGATTAGCAACTGAAATCTGCAAACCAACTATAATGAGGAATCAAATGATATGCACCCATATCTAGTCAATGTGTATAATCCACGTCACAGGTTTGTGCTTATCCGCTTTCGGCTGGATATTTTCACCGCTTAATTATCTTTCCTATCACTAACAACTGGTCACCTGACCTGGGGAATTGCACGTGTGATGATATCTCACCTCAGAACACCATGCACACCTTGCTTTACTGTAAACATTTCTCAGGGTTGAGACGGAAACTCATTAAACCCTTGTTATTACAGTTGGGTCTTACACAATGCTGCCTGGCGTTTATTTATCTGCAAATACTACCGAATATTTTAATTTGTACAGTAATGTCACATTTTTTGCTGGCCGTTATTAACTACAGGAAGCAGTTGTAAATAGTAAACATATGATTGTGCTGTGATGACAGTCTTTTAATATTTTTTAACATTCTTGCTTTTATACAGAAGAATTTTGTACCTTGTTTTAAACTTGTATTTTGGTTATTTTAAAGTATTGTTATGGATGTACGTTGTAGCTTTTATGATTCACTTTGTGATTTCGAATAAAGCTTATTTTGATTGATTGATTAAGAAGGTATATGTGTATGTGAGATTGTACAAATAGAGTCTGACATTTATATAAAAGTATTTAAAGTACTTGAGATGGTTAATGACTCGTAGTATGAGTGATTTTTAAATACTTTTTAATAGGAGACTAAGATACAGTTTGTGTCAGGTGCAGAGTAGGTGTCTGTGAAGTTAGTTCACAATGTGTTGCCATGGAGCTATATATTACTTTGTGCTCCTTTACTCCATTGTCTAAGTTGTATTAAAAACACTGTATTTTAATGGTTACAATTTTATGTAATAATGTATTTGAACAGGTGAAAGTTTTACATGTGTATACATGATGTGCTTTTCACAGACAATGTTTTTCTTTGCATTCTGGGACTTTTATTCCATTGTAAAAGAGGACAAGAACAATCGGAATTAAAAGAGGAAAACATGCACTGTAGGTGTATTTGAATAATGAACCTGTGAAACTTGTCAAGTATCTATTAGATATTTTTAGTGCAGCTCTTTCTAAATTATAAGGCAGGTTTGTGTATGCTTAGATGATGAGATATGTTCTGAAAGCTTGTACTAAGTGATATGTGTAGTATGAGACTTCTAGGCTTAGTTAAAGTTGCACTGTTTAAACATGGGTCAAGTTTACTAGTTCATATCTAAGTAGAAAAGCAGACACACACTGAAACACCAAGTGAAATACCGACAGAAGCACCTAAACATTCACTTTCACAGGCAAATACAATTGATATATATGTACCGTTAATGGAAGAAGTTGCACACAGACTAAAAAAACCTAATACTCACTAAAATAGCCAGAAGGCAATCCATACAGTCCCTTAGACACACATTTGCAGAAACATAGATGTCACAAAGCGAGGCAGTCATATACTAACAAAGTTACATATATATGCAAGCATACTCCCACATAGTGATTGTGACACTTACCCACATACCTGCTGAACAACTGTCACTTTAAATGCTCATCCAAGCTTTTCATCTAAAAATTCCTAAGCAAGCAATAAACTTCTCATGTACCACGTATAACTCATTACTGAGGTAGGCTGCAGCAAGGCCATAGCACAGGGAACATATGTGCTTAAAAGGTAATACATGAACTCTGACATTTCAGTGAGCTATATGAACTCCTAGAGACCCATATGCCCAATTATACATCCACCCTGCCACACAGACATTAATATGACATACCTAAGTAGAAAAAAGAGTGACACTAAAATGCCCATAGAAGCTGTGACAGAAGCACCTATACATTCACTCATACAGACACGGATAACTGATATGGCATAATGGATAAGTCTCTAGCGTTAATGGAGGAAGTTGCACACATACCTTTAAAAGGTATCACATGTACTCTGAACTTTCAGTGAGCTATATGTACTCCTAGAGACCCATGTCCCCAAATATACATTGGCATTGTATCCTAGATTTAGATCTGACATACCTAAATAAAAAAACAGACAGATACTTAAACATCCATACAGACTGTGACAGAAGCACCTACACATTCACTCTTAAAGACAGGCATAACTGATGTGGCATAATTGATATGTATATAGCACTAATGAAGAACGTTGCAGACATACTTAAATAACTCATTACTTGCCCAGGAGGCAATCGATGCAGCCTGTTAGAGACTCATTAACAGAAATATACATGTCACAAATAAAGACAGTTATTTTCTAAAAGAGACTTACATAGACATAAAATCGTAGCCCCCAGATAAGAACTGAGACACTCATTCAAATATCTGCTAAACAACTGGCACTTTCAAGCTTACCATGGAGAGAAGTAGCCCTTGCATCATAACTTGGGCCTGCTACATTTGCGCATGTGCATGCAGTTTTACTGTTCGATCAACCTTCACTTTTAAAAGTCCAAGAGAATGCATAAACTGCTCTTTTACCATGTATAACTCACCACGAGGTAGGCGGCAGCTAGGCCATAGGGCAGGGCACTATGGGCCAGATGTACGAACATTCATGTTTGCGAGTCACACATTGTGTCAAAATACAACTCGCAATTTGCGACTCCCAAATGTGAATGTACAACAGTTTCTCAGACACTCTTTGTGATTCCCAATGGGGTAGCAAATTGCATGCCTCATTAATATTCATGAGGCAGTCGCAATTTGCAACCCCATTGGGAATGACTAGCACTACCATGGATGGTGGCCTGCTGGGGTCAGCAAACCACCATGTCTGTGACTGCTTTTTTAATAAAGCAATTTAGAAAAAAAATGCAGCCAGTTTTACTTAAAGGAAAACGGGATGCATTTAAAAAAGAAAAGTGAAACTTTTCAGTTTCATTTTTGAAGGGCAGGCAGTTGTCCCTGGGACCACTGCCTGCTCTTAAAAAATATTTTTGCACCCATTATCATAGGGGAAGGGGTCCCCAGTGGACCCCTTCCTATGTGCAAATGGCTTAGGAGAAGGTGGAAAATTGCAAGTGTTTTGCGACTGCAAATGCGGTCGTAAAACAAACATACCTTGCAGTCAGACTTGTTATTAGGAAGGGACGCCCTTGGCACGCCCCTTCCTAATAGCGAGTTGCAAAACATATTTTACCAGTCGTTAATAGGTTAGCGACTCACAAAATATGTTTGTATGTAGGGCTGGTCAATTTTGCGGTCGCAAACGGGCTGAATCCCATTTGCGACTGCAAAAACCGGTTGTACATCTGGCCCTGAGTGTTTAAAGGTATCAAGTACTCTGAAGTTTCAGTAGGCTATAAGTACTCCGGGAGACCTATGTGCCCAATTATACATCCACACTGTAGCCTAGACTTTGATCTGACATACCTAAGTAAAAAAGTAGGCAGACACAAACACCCATTCAGACTGTGACAGAGCACCTACTTATTCACTCACAAAAACACGCCAAACTGATATATGAGTAGCGCTAATTTCACGCACACTTAAATAAACTAAAACTGACAAACACACCCAGGAGGCAATCAATTCAGCCCCTAACAAACACATTTAGAGAGGTTCACATGCCAAAATAGGAGGCAGTTATTTACTTACAAGCTTACATAAGCATGCAAGCCCAGTCCCAGTTATGAACTGAGACACAAATTCAGATATCTGCTATAGAACTGACACTTTCAAGTCTACCTTGCAGAGAAGTAGACCTTGCATCATGTCTCGGGCCTGCTACACTTGAGGCTATGTATGCAGTTTTGCAGGTAAGGCTGTCTTCTCACTTAAAACTCCTACACATTTAAAAGTCCTAGAGAATGCATAAATTATTCTTTTACAAGGTGTAACTTGCCACTGAGGTGGGCTACAGCTAGACCATAGGGCAGGGTGCTATGTACTTAAAAGGTAACACATGTACTCTGAAGTGTCAGTGAGCTATATGCACTCCTAGATATCCATGTGCCCAATTATCCATCCACCCAGCCACTTAGACTTCAATTTGATATACCTTAGCAGAAAGGCAGAGAGACACTAAAACACCCATAACAGAGTCATACAGAAGCACCTACACATTCGCTCACACAGACAGGCAGAACCAATATGTATCCATCGTAAATGGAGTCAGTTGCAGACCAACTTTAACAACGTAATAGTCACTAACACACCCAGGAGGCAATCCATGCAGCCCCTTACAGACACATTTAGAGAAGCATATATGTCACAAAGAGAGTCAGTCATTTGACAATGAACTTACATACACATACAATCACACCCCCAGCTAGGAGCTGAGACACTCATTCAGATAATTGCTAAAGTACTAACACTTTCAAGTCTACCATCCAGAGAAGTACAAGTTGCATTATGTCTCAGGACGGCTACACATGAATCTGTGGAAGCAGTTTTACTGCTAGGGCTGTCTTCTCACTTAAAACTCCTATACAAGGTGTAAACTGCTATTCTACCACATATAACTGACCTCTAAGGTAGGAGGTGCCTAGGCCGTAGTGCAGGAGCTATTTGTTTAAACGTTAAGACAGGTACTCTGAAGTTTCAGTGAGCTATATGCACTTCTAGAGACCCATGTGCACAATTATACATTCTCCCTGCCACCCAGACAGTAATCTGACATACCTTAGTAGAAAAGCAGAGAGACAATAAAACACCCATACAGACTGTGACAAAAGCAGCTACACATTCTCTCTCACAGACAGGCACAACTGATGTTTATCTAGCGTAAATGGAGGCAGTTGCACAAACACTTAAATAACACAATACTCACTAACACACCCATGAGGCAATCCATGCAGCCCCTTACAGACACATTTAGAGAAGCATACATGTCACAAAGAAAGGTAGTCATTTACTAACAAATTTATACATATGCAATCACAGCCCCAGATAAGAGCGGAAAGCCTCATTCAGATACCTGCTAAAGTACTTTCAAGTCTACCATACAGCAAAGTAGCTGTTGCATTAAGTCTTGGGCCTGCCATGCTTGAGTCTGTGCATGCAGTTGTACTGGTAGGGTTGTCTTGACAATTAAAGCTCCTATACAAGGTATAAACTGCTTTTGTACCAAATATACCCGATCACTAAGGTAGGCTGTACCTAGGTCATAGTGCAGGGAGCTATATGTTTAAAAGGTAACACATGTACTCTGAAGTTTCAGTGAGCTATATATACTCATCGAGACCCATGTGCCTAGTTGTACATCCGCCCTGCTACCCAGGCTGAGATCTGACATACCTAAGTAGAAAAACAGACAGATTCTAAAACATCCATACACACTGTGAGATTTAACAACCCTAGACAAGGCATAAACCGGTCTTCTAATACATATTAGTGATCACTGAGGTAGGCTGTACTAGGCCATAAGGCACGGTGCTATGTGCTTACAACATTAGCCATGTAATGGGAAGTTTCAGTGAGTTATATGTGGTCGTACAAACCCATATAAAAATTGATATGGTAATGTTAGGTAAATTAGAATAAGAGAGCTGTTTATGTTAGTAGTTAAATATTTGAAAAATGCAATCTGAAACTACATATCTAAAAGGTAAATGTTTTTCCCTTTTTTCTTTTTTTCAATGCAGACATCAATATCCACTTAACTACAGACTGTTACAATGCCATAAAAAAACTGAGAGAAGAACAAAACAGCAAGAACTGTATGTCCTTAAAACTGAGAAACAAAATGGACCAAATGCGGAAAAAGTGGTGAAAGAGAAAAGAGATGCTGGTAAGAGGACAAAGACATTTGTTAAAATTCTATGTGCTCAATTGGAAAAAGTGCAAAATCAAGTAAATAAAAAGCAAACTTTGAGATGCACTAAGGAAGGAGAAAGGTGTTTAAAAAGAATACCGAAAAATCTAACAAAAAATAGACTTTAACCAGGAGTCAGAGACAGATTAAGTAAATCAGAGTTAGATTGCTTTGTAGTAGAGTAATTCCTAATCACACAAGAAGTATGAAGAAGTGTAAAAGAAAAAGAGAAGCAGTCAGAAGGAACGTGATGATGGTATAGTTGATGAGGGTTTTGCTCTGCAAATGAAGCTATTTATTCTGATTCTACAGAGAATGAAGACACTGGACAAAATAGTGTTGAGTATGAGGAGATGTAGTCATAGGAAAAGACTTTTTAATAGAAGTAACTTTTTCAAAGTTTTTAGTGGTGAATGGACGCATACCACTTGCAAAAGAATAAATTAGTGCATGCAGTTGATAAATCTGGGGGATGTTATGAGGAAAAGAATGGGACTTCTATTCCAAAAGAAGTGATAGTAGCTAGAAATGTAGAGGAAGTGATTGCTAAAGACGTACAGTGAAGACATAGGCACCTGTATACAAATGGAAGTGGAATAGTGTTTGCAGTATTCAACAGAAGTCAATTAATCTAGTAATATATTTCCTGCATAAGATTCTGCAGAAGTCTAAAACAGAAGAGTGTGGCTTTAAAAGGATGAGATCTATGCAAAGTAAGGAAGCATACTAATTTAGAAACACACTCACTAGCATGTCTGTGAAAGAAAGTGTGCCAAAGAACCTTTCATATTTTCAGAATGTTAGGTGTACACCACTCAAAATTGCTAACTTTAATTAGGAGGGTTTACTGTGTGAAAACTCCTGTCCTATGTTTAGAAGAAATGAATGGAGCTCTTTTGCATGGTGCAGTGGCAGAGGTAGACAAGATTTCTGATGATGTGAAGTTTCTTTTCTTTAGTTCTAAAAATAACTGTAGGGAAAATGAGGATTTGGTATCTGCAGGTCCAGAGGGACAGGAGACAGTTATTACCGTTCATAATTTTGAAGAGGAGATTTTAACGTTTAACAGTGTTTCTTATACTGTGTTTGCATTTGTTGTTGACGCGCTCACTATAAAAGTCAAACTCAGACTGTTGATTTGTATTTAAAAAGTGAAAAATAAAACAATGATAGGTGGCAACAA
Organism: Triturus cristatus; assembly: GCF_964204655.1. NCBI lineage: Eukaryota > Metazoa > Chordata > Amphibia > Caudata > Salamandridae > Triturus > Triturus cristatus. The sequence goes on along the minus strand of NC_140585.1, from coordinate 699,567,679 downwards.
TGTGCTGTTTACTAATTTAAAAAGGAACGGTTTAACTTGTCCACATGACAGGTTATATGTAAGTACTGCTACAATAAGTTAGAACAAAACAAAATGCCTTATGGAGCAGTTCATAACAAGTTCAAAATAGTACTTGTTCCAGAAGTAATTCAATATTTCAATGTTTATGAATATATACCATGGGTACTCGCAAACATTTTCCCCTGGGAAAATGTTTGGTATGTGATGTGACCTAGGGCAGCTCTGATACCAACATGATGGCGGTGGGGAGCTTGGGGGCATGGGAGATTGGCAGTAAGGTGGTTGCAGGTAAATGAGCCAAATACATCTAATGGCTGAATTGCACAATGTGAAACCAAAAAACCTGAGTTTAATCACGGCTTCCCCATTTTACCAAATTGTCAGATCTAAGCCAATTTTATTTATGACACTTTCCCTCATTTGTCTTCATTATCACATATATGAGGACCTCGAAATACATGAATTCAAGACGTGCGCTATACAAAACCTTCTCCTGTGTTTCATTTAATAAACTGTAATGTTGTTCAAGCATAATAGTAACCCATGCCACCCACACAGCTCACATAACAACCCACATGTGTCTTAGTTGACTATTGGCATTGTTATCAGGGTGCGATGAAAAATTAATGCTACTAAATTTATGTTTGAAAACTATCCCTTTTAGAAAATACTCAATGCACTGATAATCTGATGTACTAAGGTGAAACAGATTTGCATGTTAATGAAATACACTTTTTGAATTCTGAGGAGACTGTATCATATTTTTACGCTTTTACTGCAATATGTCTTTAAAAATAAAGATGATTCTGGTGTAGGACATCATGGTTACTTCCATTCTTTAACTTCTATTAACCATTAAACAAGTGCTTGCCTGTTAATTTAACATTTTTTAATACTTGTGCTGAGTCAAGTAAACAGCAGCCCCGGGCTGGTATTGACTGGGGGCTGCATGTTAAGGTAAGGGTGACCGCATGCGGCCCCCAGGATGTACTTTGAATACCAGTGATCTATACTTATACAAGGCATACATTAATTCCAAGCTTTAGTACATATGGCGCCAAAGACAGGTAGCTTACCTCCGAATGAGCTCCAGAAAGGTCTTAAAGGTAGAGTTGTGTACTTGCCATTTGATTTCAAACAGAATATTGAAACTGTAGTGGTGCAGAGAGATTTGGAAGAAGCACATTTAATTCTAGTCAATGATGTCGTTACCAAGAGCAAAAAGTTATGGTAAGAGAAAAGAGATGATAGTAAAGTAAAAAGGCAACATTATATCTGGTACAAAATAACATTTACTATAAAAATGTAGATGTTCCTTAAGATATTACCCACATGGAGGATGACACATTACAATCAAGAGGTCAGGTTGAAAACGATTGAGATCAGAAAACATTTATGAAAACTACAGTCTTCACCCTCTCTATTCTAAAGAGATCATTGTTGATGCTATTGATCTCTTTCAAATGACAGAAGCGAAAGTGGCTTCCGTGAGTGTATGGGAGAAAAGTTTAGAAGCTCACTGTTTTCCACAACTGTTTCCTCCTGTAGTAAGTGGTAGGTGTGATGACTGGCCTGTTCAAGTACCAGCAGTCGAGTACAGATCATCTAGACTTTATTTAATGAATCCTAGATTTTTTCAGTGTATTCCATATATATTTCATCTACTATTTAAGAGCCACGTGTCTGGGCTATCCTATGCAGTAAATCAAATGCTCAAAACATGAGTGAATCAGCAAAATCTGTCAGCCAAGCAATTTGTTGATAAAGTTCATGGAAAAGAGGAAAACCTGGAATACAACCTGATTTGTTGGTGTGTCAACGTGGTACCAACGAGTAGTGGTATTGTCTTCATGGTGAGCTGGAATGCATGTTGAGAAATGTAGGCACACTAACTTGGTTTTTAACACTCAGGGGCTGATTATGATGCAGTTGGAAAAGCTCCAACTCTCGGTCGGAGCCTTTCCGACCGCATCGTAATATGTCAGTCAGATTCCTTTCTGATCGCCTCATTACAATGGAAACAGTCAGAAAGGAATCCAAATGGTCAATCTGACTGGCTTCCGATGGGCTCGGAGAGCCCATCTGCCAGTCAGAATGCAGCCATTAATCCCAAGGGTGTCTCTGTCGACCTGAAGGATTACGATGTCGCGTTTTGGCAGCCTTTCCGTGCTGGCCTTTCTGACATGGAAAGGCTGTCAGAACTTGACATTGAGGGCCCCCAGCAGGGCCCCCTTGGTTGCATGGCCTCTGGTTGGAGGCCGAGCTGGCACTCATGATCCCCTCCTGTTGATCCCTGCACCCCATGGCAGGCACCATTAGGTAACTGCCACAGGGTGAAGGGATGAACTGCACTTCCTATTTAAAAAAATGGGAGCATGCATTTCGGCTGGATATAGGAATGTGACTGAACAGTGTTTGATCGCATCCTAATTAGTCGGTCAGGACCACCAACCACGTGTCACTTGGTCAAATGATCGACACGGTGTCAGGCAGAGGAAACTCCATCCACCACCGTATAGGGCCCTAAGTTGTGCTGAGTATGTGTTGGATGATCTGCTTGAATTTTTATGAGAAACAAACTCCAATATAAAAAACATCAATCTGAAAACGCTCATTGGCTTCATCTGCAGCAAAACTAATCCTCCTTTTGGTGAAGTGACTGATTTATTTTGCCACAACGAGTACCAAGCATGAGGTGCTCCACATTTTCACATGCTGCAATAGATAAACATGCCACGAAGTTTGGTACAGACACTGATAATTTTGTCTTGTCTTTCATAATACAGCATGTAAGATTCGCAATCCCAAAAGATTCTACTTAGAAGGGGTTGCGACAGCAAGTTCTATGATTTAAAACTCATAGGTGTGAGAAAAACTGTCATTGAAAATACAAATCCAAAGGAAAATTTTACATGGTTGCCATTTTGGATTCCCATGACCTGTGAGCTCACAAGGAAGAGTGAATATTTTTTTGTCTGCACTCAAAAACATACTCACACAGAAATTTCTCAAAAATACATACAACCAGAGACGAACAGAGGCTTCAAAATATATCATTGACTGCAATTCTGCTATTCTGAAGATGCAGAATGCAAATATGGATCTCCAATTTGTTGCAGACAACTCCATCACTGTTGCTTGCTACGTGACTTCATATATAACAAAGTCAGAGAAGACAGAGCTAAAAGAGATGTGGGAGGGGATTTCTGCAGAAAAGATTCTTACCAAGAAATTGTAGAGTTTCAGCTTGAAAATGCTTGCACAGAGAGAAATACATTCATATGAATGCACGGACAGGTTAAGCCCGACTAGTTTGTTCTGAAAGTCAAGAGGAATTGTGAGGGTAAGCCGAGGACTTGCAAGTAGCCATAATAGAGTATTAAAGTATTTTCCAGAAATGCAATACCTTACAGAATTTGAACATGAGAGTACAGTCATTTTGAAGAATAACATGCTGGAGACATACTACAGAAGAAGCAGGCATCAAGTTGAAAACTTTTGTCGCTATGAAATTCATGAGCACTATACATATAGAAGTACGGTAACTGAAAATATAGGAACAAGGAAGATATGCAATCCTTGGATGTGATGATTGTTTAGTGTGACAGAACAAAGGAAATCTAATTAATCACACAATACTTAGTAGCCAAACTCCACAGAAAAGTGAGTTATTCTGCTTGGCACTTTTGCAATTGATTAAGCCATTACATGCAGAATCACAATTACTTGGACACTATGGCTGTTATGAAGACTGTTTCAATGCTGTGAAAAACACTATTGCGTGCTCAGTATTTGCAACCTACCCGCAAATGTTGAGAGATGAGATTGAACAGAAAGAAACAATTGCTGCTGACATAGCTAGGGAGTGTTCTCAAAGCTGCCAAAGTTCTGCACCAGCAAATCAAGATCCTCTTGGAGAGTCAATAATTCAAAAGGAAGCAGCAATAGCTATGAATGAGTTGGAGAATGCAATGCAGCAAGCCAGACAGGAAACTGTAGATATTCGAACAGTTAGTACTATAACTGAATAATGAACAGAAAGACATTTTTAAGTTAATGATAAAATAGTGCATGGATTCCTGCATGAGACGAGACAGTGTGACTATTCTTCATTTAAACCAGTTCTACTATACATAAGTGGTCAAAGCCGGCACTGGAAGAACATTCTTAAGTATTCACCAATTATCTACAGAAGACTACAGATTCAAACTTGTCATGTGTAGCTATTGCACTAACAGAAGTAGCTGCACATAGCATCAAAGGAATTATGGTTCATTGACTATTAATGCTAACTGTGGAACATGGCAACAAACTAGAATACCAGAAACATTTTGATGATGCTTGTAATGAGGAAGCAAGAGTATTGAAAAAACTGAAGCTTCTACTTATTGATAAAGTGAATATGGTTTCAAACCTAATGCTTGCCTTCATACATTTTAGAATGCAGCAGATACTGAGAACAAACAATGATGTATTGTTTGGTTGGAAACATGTAATAGTCTCTGGTGAAACAAGAAATTCTCTAGGAAGTATTGGGAATGTGAATATTTGGCAAAACTTTGAATGCAAAGAATTAGTGAGAAATATGTGCCAAGCATCAGATGTGGAATATGGAGCTATACTGAAGAACATTAGAGTAGGAGTTCTTACAAAAGAGGGGAAACATGCTTTGGAAACTCACCTTATCAAGAAATAATTTCCATCTGATATTACCGCAGCAGAACTAATATATAATTTAATTAAGGAACAGAAGATCATAGTTTTTAAATGCCAACCCTTCAAGAGTGCTCGAAATTCACTGAAGAATTACTACAACTGGATAGAGAATGAAGCTATTTTGGAAATTACTGCTACTGATAAAATGGAACATCAGGGAGCAACAATAGTACTCACAGTTAAAAACAAGCAAAATTGGATTCTTTGAAGAAGTCTGTTTTGAAAACTGGAGGGTTAGAGAAGAGGTTACGAGGCTGGCGAAACTGTTGTATAACTTTGTTTCAGAGTTTAATTAATTACCCAAATAGAGATGAGGTGGAATACTTGGTCATAAAATTTGATGAGGTTGATGATGTCAAGCAGATTGGTCGATGCTTCGTATGTTTTGTTTCTGAAAAGATTAAACAACCAGGGAAAGACAGTTCCCACTGTCTCTAGTATGTGCTGTAACCATCCGCAAATCACAAGACTTAAGTGTGGATGCAGGTCTTGTTAATATTGGGATTGCTGTATTCAAAGAAGGAAAGTAATATGTAGCATTTTTGTGAATTAGAACATTGTCAAGTTTGTTTTTGAATTGCCTTTGATGAGAAGAAAGTTTGTTCTGATGCAAGCTGCATAAGGAAATACATTTGGTTAAGAAGTAGTTCAAAAACAGTTCAGGGGTCAACTGCTATGCAAATGTTCTTCAGGATGTAATTTTTCATTTGCCACATGTAGTAATCCAAATTGAACAAAAAACAGATAAGAGAATCAGTTGTGCGCTCTATGGTTTGTTCCAACATTCGATGAGTGACAGAAGTGTAATAAATTGTTCTTCAGCAATCCGAGATATTATAGATATATACACTGGATCAGTACTGTTTTCTCTAAATATTCAACAAGACACATAATAATTTTTATTGTGATGCTAGCAGTGTTAGAGCAAGAAGAAGTAAATAATAATTAAATATTTGGATTGAGTTACAAATAGAACCATGACTGTGAAGATTGTGGATTTCCCTCCAGCACTGTAATTCATTCTGAACGATTCCTCTACTTGACAATACCAGATTCTAAAACCGTGCTTTTTGAGACATTGTTCAAAAAGGCCAATCAAAATATGACCTGCCCAAACTACAGATCAGCTGTTATGTATATGTTGTTTGTAGATACAACTGAGAAGTACCTTATAACGATGCTACAATGCTGCAGAGCTGATGGTTCATAATTGGAAATTGAAATTACAAACTTCATAGATGGTCAAATATCAATTTCAGAAAAGACTTTTACTACTTTGGCTATCATGTTTTATGAAGGAGTTAATACAATCTCTAGACAATACACTGTCTATTTAAGATGCCAATCTGCATGGACAGAATGCAATGACATTCATCTAAAATCCAAACCAAGACTTCCTAGGAGATTAACAAACTCATATTTCTTCTTTCTTCAACCAAAGGTTTGAGCATGATTCCTGGATAAATAAAAAAGTGGTGTATGGTGTGTTTCATTACATGGTTTATCTGTTTTTTAGACATTATTCTGCCACTGGGGGTAATGTCTTCAAGAAGTTGTTCCAAATTCAAAAGTCCTCTTATCTTCAACAAAGGAGTTTGTATAACATGTAAAAACTACATTCTCTAATTACAGTTAAAAATTGAATGGATATATTTCAATCACAGCAGCCTTGAGTTAGAACAAAAAATTGCTGTCAAAAAAATAAATTACCCCTTTTGCGTCTCCAACAACAACTTGTACATATTGCTGTATGGGAATTTTCAGCCTATTGAGTGTGATGTTTTCAAAAGGATCTTCTCTAATGAAGAGTACTTGTATATTATAGTAAGTCTGAAAGTGGATGGACAAACTCCAATTACAGCAGCCTTACGATGAAACCAAACATTGCGTTCAAAAGAAAAAAATGTTCCTTTTTTGTTTTCCAACCAAATTTTTACGTCCTATTTCTGGCAAAAAAGTATTTTATGGGATTTTGTCTTCATGGATGATCAGTAGTTTATACATCATTTGCCCTAACGGTGATATTTTCAAAGGGATCTGCAACATTGAGGTCTATGTCACAATTATTTGTCATATTGTACCAGATATAATAATATGTGAAATATTGTTAACAGATATTTCCTCAGATTACTTTAGTAAGTCTAGAAAACTCCACTAATTAATGACTTGTAGTGAGTGAAATGCATAGTATCACTTATTTGTAGTAATCTACTGTGCAGCCTTTTTTTATGATCCATTTTTTTTCCCACTTTTCGAGGCTGATTCTTCATACAAACCATTGTTTATGGCGAAGAAGTATGAAAGCGGAGAACAGTAAAAAAGGGAACATTTTATTTTGTACTATATTGTAATATAGTCTTACAGTATAAGCAATTTGTATTGTCATGTTTGTGTAATTTTGAAGATGAAATACTAACATCTTTAACTCCTTTTCCTATTTAAATAGCGGCTGCAGTACAATGCCATTAGATGTCTCAAAATACTTCTACTACCACACATATATTGCTTAGATATATCCATGGAGAGTGTTTTTAAAGGTAAAGTGTACTTGTCATACCTTCCCATTAGTTGTTTTATCAATTTTGTAATTTAAAGGTTCAGTGCAGTACAGCACATTTCTAGGTAGTCATGCAACAACTTACTAAATTATTCTAGCAGTTATTTATGCAGGCACTAACACATCCAATCACTTACTTATATAGTGTTTCATAGAAGCAGAACCTGAGAGATAGAGCCACTGATATACCGATTATTTTACTTATAGACTAGATCACACCTCTACTTCTTCACTAAACAGCGAGTGACACACCCATTGACTAACTGATAATCCACTCACACACACAAACTCACTGATCCATAAAGCCAATTACACCACCACTAACTCACCCATAGAGCCACTCATACTAGCTCTCACTCACCCATACAGTGAGTCACACTAGGACTCACTCACCTATACAGACAATCAAACAGGCACTCAAACTCCTATACACCCAGTCACACAGGCACTGACTCTCTCAAACAGCTACTCACATAACCATTCAGTCACCCATATTACCACTCACACAATCAGCTGCTATTTTGCATGGCTGCAAACATACCCACTCTCTGACTCAACCATATAGCCTCTTACGCTAGCACTGAGACGCCTATACAACTACTCATACTAGGATTCACTCACCCAGGCCGATAATCACATGGACAGTCACTCTTCTATACAGGTAGTGACATACACACTCACTCTTCCAATCACGTACTTGCACAACCACCCACACTCACATATTTCCACTGGCACACCCACTCATGCACTGATGCAGCCAGTCACACAGCTACTCACTCTCTCATACAGCTGCTCACACATCCACTCGCTCAGCCACATAGCCACTCACACTAGAACTGACTCAGCCATACAGACAATCACACAGATAGTTACTCTCTGATATAGTGAGTTACACAGGCATTGACTCTCCCATACACCCACTTACACAACCAATCAATCACCCATACTACCATTCGCACAACCAGTCACTCTTCTGTACAACTGCTCACTCACTCACTCACTCACTCACTCACTCACTCACTCACTCATACAGCCACTCACACACCACTCACTCTCTCACCCATATAGCCTCCCCACACCTATTCAGAGCCACTAACTCACCTATTGTCCACTCACACTAGGACTGACTCACCCATATACCCCCACACACACTAGACATCACTCATCTATATTGTTAAGCACACACCTATTCACTCATTCACACAATTACTGATATAACCACCCAGTCACCTATACTCTCACTCAGATAGCTACCCACTGACTCATACAGCATACTTTATCTTTTTTAGGCATAAAAGAAAGTTCTAACAGAACCTTTTTCTTAATAACTCTTTTTGTTTGTTTTTCTAACATTTTATATTTTTGGGGGTATTTTTTGTTGAAACAAAACAGTAACAAGGGGCAGAAAAAATTAGAACAAGCAGCGAAAAAAACTGCAAAAACTAGGATTTTTTTAAAAAATAGCATTTGTGCTGTTTGACGGATTACTTCAATGGACTGTTCTCTGGCTGTTATTACTCTGCTGCAGTCCATAGAGTAGATGCACATACATCTTAATTAATTGGGCCAAGTCATAAGATTGCTTCTCTACTTCTGATGGAATTCTCTGTCCTGGCACAGGTGGTGCAGCTGAGTATGTTGAAGACCCTGCAACATCTGTCTTCTTTCTTGCTGTCTTTAATGCATTTGAATGGTAGGTTATTAGATGATACAACACAAATGTTGTACAAAATGAGTACCTTTTGTTTGACCCGCTTGAAAGAGTTTTACTACAGACAGACCACTTGATGATTTTCACCACTGTCTTTGATTCTCCAGAGGGTACTGAAAGGAATTCTTAGGCAATGCTTCCTTGCTTTGGAAAAGGTCCTTCATCTCCAAAATCTTCATTTTGTACATCCTGTTCCGCCTGGTCTGGTTGCTGTAGCACCTCCTCCAAATGTTGACCTCCTATTTTGATTTTGCTCTCTAAATTTTTTTACTCTGTATAGAGTACTGCGGTGAAGCACAGGCCCTTGCTCAGAATGACAGTAGAATCAATGGAAGATTCAGGAAAAGAGGAATGGGAGGGCACTTCATATTAAGATATTTCAAAACTGTCTTGTCCAATCATATCTCTTTTCTTCCAGTTCACATGAACTTCGTGATTAGCAACATCATTGTGAAAATCGGGAATACAAAATAAAAGTGTTTTTCGCTAAAAATAACTGCACATAGAGAAGTTTAAGCAGTATATTAGTAGACATCTATTACCAAACACTGTTCCTTATGTCTGTAAATATGGGATTTCCTCTTCTCGAAAAACACAATGTCTTCGCAATTACCAACATCATCGTGACTTCTGGCGTCGCCATAAAAAGAGGAAATAGATTTTAAGAAGTGCCTTTGAATGAAAAATTAATCGAGAAAGAGAAGTTTTAGCATTATGCTATGAAACACCTATTGAGAAATAAATGTTACATCATGTGTATATATGTGTTTTACACTTCTTAGAAAACATGCGGTCTTCACGATTACCAACGTCACTACGACTTACAGCATCACTGGGAAAACTGAAAATTAAATTCAAAAGTGGGTTTTAATGAAAATAAATAGAGAAAGAGAAGTTTAGACATTATGTTAATGCACTTCTATTGTCAAATATACTTTTACAGTGTTATTTATATTATTGAAGATGTAAATATTTTATTCTGTGCTTTTATGGCCCTACAATGACAGAATAAAGATGATTTTGATTTGATATGAACAGCTACTGTCAAATATCCTTTAAATATGTGTATATATGTGTTGGACACCTCTTGGAAAACACGCAGACTTTGCGATTACATCATTGCATCATCGCGGCTTGTGGAGTTGCCGCAAAAATGGGAAATACAATTCAAAAGTGTCTTTCAATAAAAATAAATACTGAAAGAGAAGTTTAAGGATTATGTTAATAAACACCTACTGTCAAACATCCTTTACAATATGTGTATATATGTGATGTACACTTCTTGGAAAACACACAGTCTTTGTGTTTACAGGTGTCATAGCGACTTTCGCTGTTTTCACAAAAACAGAAAATACAATTCCAAATTGATTTTCAATGAAGATAAATACAGAAAGAGAAGTTTAAGCATTATCTCAATAAACACCTATTGTCAAACATACTTCCACAAAGTCAGAACATATGTATTGTGGCGAACTTAACATTGCTGCAAAATCATTGTAACAATTTCTTTACAAAGTTGTTATTAGGAAATAAAAAGGAGTGAACCATTGATTATGGACATGTAATGTAGAACATTGAGTTATGGTAAATCAAATTGAAAACCCTTACAAATTCAGTGAAAAAACCCAAAAATCCAAATGTTACACAGATGTCATACCTGGGAAAAACATATTTAAAAACCTTAGAAATTCTGTAAAAAAATCAAAGGATATAGGAATGTATTTGTTTGAAAATAGATTGAAAAAAACCTTATAAATTAACTGAAGAAATCAAAGGTTTCAGGGATGTTATAGTTAGGAAAAAAAATTGAAAAACCTTAGAAATTCACTGAAAAAAACAAAGGTTACTGGAACGTTATAGTTAGGCTCACATTTCACTACAAAACCAGAGAAATTCTGCAGTTGTAGTTACCTGAGCTGACTATAGCTTACACCCCCACAAGGACTGCTAATGACCTCACATATTGCATCACTCATGACATCTCAAAAGACAGTAATAGTTCATTAGCATTTCAGATAAGCCTCACAGCAGCCTGTGAACAAGGACTGGCAACACTGAAACACTTAAGCAGAGGATTTTATTTCAATGCAAGTACCAGATTTGTACCCTTAATTAAAATGTTTGGCCTGGATGAGGAGTGCGTCTTTTGTCTTGGGGAAATTTTGGAAGAGATAGTATGACGAAGGTCCTGTGGTGTAGTCTACATCATCACAGGTATTTGAATGTGGGTCTGTTATGGTGTTGAACTGTTAATAGCCACAAAAAGTAACTTCAGGTTTGGAAATGGACTATGAAATTAACCAAATCTGAGCACACCATTGAAAGACCCATTGGAGAGCTGTGGATAATGCAAAATAATAATGTTTGGCAACGCAAACACACCAAAGGGGAAATACAATATGCCACAGAACCACAGATCTTAACATGCAATTCAATTGAAAAACTCACTTGGAAGGCCCACCGGTGGGCAGTAATGGTTAATTAGCATGTCAATTAAGGTTCTGGGAGAGCATTCTTGCAAAGCCTCACAGCAGCCTGTGAACAAGGACTGGGAAGTCCAAAACGTATAAGGCAAAGGATTTTATTTCAATGCAAGTATTGGATTTATATCCTTAATTAAAATGTTTAACCTGGATAGCAGGGAACATAGGATTGCTCCCTGCTGCCAGGAGGAAACCAAACTGCTCTCATCAGGTGAGAGCACGAAAAGGTGAAGCCAGATCCCATCCACAAACAAGATGAGTGGTGGAGGGAGAGCCCACTGGCCCCTGGGGGCCCCTCCTTTGGCACCCCTGACCAGAGGCAATTTTGTGGGTTGGCCAAGGTGGGACCAGGGCACCAACAAAAAAAGTATGGCTAGCTCAACCAGAAAAGCCAGGATGTGTGCTGACTGGGGAGGCAGCGGAGCAATGAGAGCCATGAACCTCCCCTGCTGGGTACACAATAAATACATATTCTAGTTCTGCAGTAGAGAGAAAGCAAATAGCACGGTAGGGCCTATGCGCTCATCTGCAAAGGAGGATGGTTGGCCAGGAGGAGCCCTTAGAGATGTTGGGAGAGCTACAGGGAGGAGTATCATAGGTGAAGGGGAGGACCCGGGAGTTACAGTTAGAGAGATCCCTCCTAAGATGAGTTAAGTCTGTAGACAGGGTGTTGAGTTTAAGTTCCAATCTGTTCAGAATCTGTAAAAGAGATTTTGTGGGGAATCCTACAGTGAGGGGAGATGCAGAGGGGTCAGTGTGAAATGGGGAGGGTAACCCCATGATAGGAGGGTGGTCAGTTGCAGGGGAGTTAAATATCGCATTGGGATGGTGGTCAATGACTTTCGGACAGGGATTCGATAATCTCACTGTAATGTGTTTTGGGTCTGCCATTAGATAAGGGTAAGAGTTGGAATAGTGATAGTAAGAGGGTGATATCAAGTGATGAACCTTATCATGCTGATTGAAATGGACTTTGTTTGTTGCTGTGTCATTGAACATAGAGGAGAGAGCAGTAGGCGAACAAGAAGGCATAGGGTGCGTGTTCGAAGGAGAAATTGACAGGTTGGTTGGGACAAGGGGTGGTCGAGGGTTGGTGAGAATAGGTGTGTTATCATTTATTCTAATGACGGGGGGCAGGGGGACCTACACTGAGAGGACCAGCCCGAACTGCCAAGCCATGTCTTCCCTGGACCAGAATCAAGCATCCTATGACTGGTTTCGGGGTTTCACCCTTCTACAGCCAGGATAGCTTGACTCCAGTGGTGTAGTGAGCACGGGACCCACGTCTGGGCATACCCTTCCCACATAGGGCGAACAGCAAAACACACAAGATGATGGACGGAATGTTGCACATTGGCAAAACTTTAACCCCATTCACAGATCTGGGTTTAATCCATCGTTATTTTGCTCGCCACGCCACCCCAGTTCAGACATGACCATATGGAAATCAGTCTTGCCCCTGTGCCTCATGGGACCAGTCCAGCCTGAACTGCCAAGCCATGTCTTCCCTGGACCGGAATCAAGCATCATAGGACCGGTTTCAGGGTTTCATCCCTCTTCAGCAAGGATAGCTTGACTCCAGTGGCGTAGTGAGCACGGGACCCACATCTGGGCATTCCCTTCCCACATAGGGTGAACAGCAAAACACACAAGACGATGGATGGAATGTTTCAGATTGGCAAAACATTCACCCCCAGTCAAGGATCTGGGTTTAATCCAGCATTATTTTGCTCACCACGCCACCCCAGTTCAGACATGGCCATATGCAAATCAGTCTTGACCCTGTGCCTCATGGGAACAGTCCAGCCCGAACTGCCAAGCCATGTTTTCCCTGAACCGGAATCAAGCATACTAGGACCGGTTTCGGGGTTTCACCCCTCTTCAGCCAGGATAGCTTGACTCCAGTGGCGTAGTGAGCTCGCGATCCACGTTTGGGCATACCCTTCCCACATAGGGCGAACAGCAAAACACACAAGATGATGGACGGAATGTTGCACATTGGCAAAACATTCACCCCCAGTCACAGATCTGGGTTTACCACGCCACCCCAGTTCAGACATGGCCATATGCAAATCTGTCTTGACCCTGTGCCTCATGGAGGACCTGGCCTGGCAGTTCGGACTGGACTGTTCCCATTGGGCACCGGGTCAAGACTGATTTGCATATGGCTGAGTCCAAACTGGAAGGGCACGGTGAGCAAAAAAACGATGGATTTAGGCCCAGATCTCCATACTGGGGTGAATGTATGACATTGTTCTGAATTCTGTCCATCAATAGTTCTTTTTGCATTTGTCACCCGAGTGGGACAGGTATGCTCAGACGTGAGTCCTGTGCTCTCCATGCCACTGGAATCAAGCTATCCTGGCTGAAGAGGGGTGAAACCGCGAAACCGGTCCTAGGATGCTTGTTTCCAGTCCAGGGAGGACCTGGTCTGGCAGTTCAGGCTGGACTGTTCCCATTGGCCACAGGGTCAAGACTGATTTGCATATGGCTGGGTCCAAACTGGAATGGGATGGTGAGCAAAAAAACGATGGATTTAGGCCCAGATCTCTGGACTGGGGTGAAAGTATGACATTGTTCTGCATTCTGTCCATCAATAGTTATTTTTGCATTTGTCACCCCGAGTGGGACGGGTATGCTCAGACGTGAGTCCCGTGCTCTCCATGCCACTGTAATCAAGCTATCCTGGCTGAAGAGGGGTGAAACCCCGAAACCGGTCCTAGGATGCTTGTTTCCAGTCCAGGGAGGACCTGGCCTGGCAGTTCGGTCTGGACTGTTCACATTGGGCACAGGGTCAAGACTGATTTGCATATGGCTGGGTCCAAACTGGAATGGCATGGTGAGCAAAAAAACGATGGATTTAGGCCCAGATCTCTGTACTGGGGTGAATGTATGACCTTGTTCTGCATTCTGTCCATCAATAGTTCTTTTTGCATTTGTCACCCCGAGTGGGACGGGTATGCTCAGACGTGAGTCCTGTGCTCTCTATGCCACTGGAATCAAGCTATCCTGGCTGAAGAGGGGTGAAACCATGAAACTGGTCCGAGGATGCTTGTTTCCAGTCCAGGCAGGACGTGGCCTGGCAGTTCGGGCTGGACTGTTCCCATTAGGCACAGGGTCAAGACTGATTTGCATATGACTGGGTCCAATCTGGAATGGCATGGTGAGCAAAAAAACGATGGATTTAAGCCCAGATCTCTGTACTGGGGTGAATGTATGACATTGTTCTGCATTCTGTCCATCAATAGTTATTTTTGTATTGTAAATACGGCGCATCCATGGTGGCACAAGGATTTGGCATGTTGGCGCAGGGAAAGTGACGCATCTCTACAGATGCGTCACTTTCTTGTAAATCTGCCCCAAAATGTTCAATACTCAACTAGGTAGCATTTCTGCTCATTCATTTAAATGTGTAAATGCATGAGCATGGATCTGGCAAGATGGCAGACAAAACTACTCTCTTAATTATGTGGTTCCCTGTTACCAAGCTGGCGATGTCCGTCGGGTGCTTAAGATACATTTTCATGTGCTATGTAATAGATAAGCTGCTTTGAAGGCATGCTCTCTTGATCAAATTAACCCTTTTTTACATCTTCGACGATGCTGGCTAGTTAACAGAAACAAAATTCTGAAGGTAAGAACTTTAAAGTAAAGCGTAGGAGAACCCAATTTAACCAACGGTGTCTGCGTTATTCTTCTTGTATTTATTTGAAGTGCCCTATCTGCTTGAACTGACCAACATCAGTCATTCTTATCCTTTTATTTTGGTCTCTAATGTAAACTGGAATCCCCTGCTGTTCGTGGCATTTTAGTGTTTAGCATCACTTAATGAGCAGGTATCATTAAACTTGAAAGCTTCCTTTCTGTATATGCCTTACTAGCGTGTGTAAGAACCACAGGAGCTTTCGCATATATCATTTTTTCCTTGTTATAGTGTCGGCACTTTGAGCATGGTGTGCATTCTGAAGTGATGACATTGACAACACAAGGACAGAGAGTTGAAAACCACACGGCTTGCTTGCTATGAGGGTATAATTTATTTTACAAGACATACATTGTGTCTACCCCTAGAAAAGAAATACTCATCCTGCTTAATTTATATAAATGTAAATATTAAATCACACGGCCATAAAAACAGTATCACATTCTCTTTCCACCCATATTTATTTAGTAATGAAAACAAGATCATCATTTCTACCTTTTGAGGATTCAAATAAATGCAATGATAGTGCAAATAATTTTTGTTTATGGCATTTATCTTTGATCGCACATTTGAACATGTAGAACACTTTCATAAACAACATTATCAAAAACATATTTTGAATTTGTCACAAAACATCTCAAATAGACATATAATGGGAATATTCATACACAATTAGTACAAATAAAAAGGATTGCTCTGTGTGTGTGCTTTTACTAACAGGGAGGAGGACGTTTTCGAGCCAATTCCCAAGAAATATAACGGCCCATACAATAGTATTCCTGTAGTGCTACTTCCCTGTACCCACAAATGATTTCGTAAATCTGCCCAATATGAGCAAGCAGGTATCACTCTAAATATGCACCAATAACTGCAATGTAAATAGATTGTTCTATGGATGACCAAAATATACAAACAAGCTTTAAGCCCCAGTTAAGAAGCAAGGGTTTGAATCAGCAAACCCAAGTGCTGTACACAGCAAAGGTAAAATAGGAAAGGGATTCTTTTTGAAGGGGAACTGCAGATTTTAGGGTTAGAATCACATTTCTGTTGACCCCGTCTGGATCTTTCTTAGGAGACAAAGATCAGTTTGTGTGGTTAGTGTAGAGCATGTACAACAAAACAGATTATCTGAAAACACAGGAGCATGAGGGGCATCAAAGTGTTCTGTGGCTAAGAGCTTGTTCTTGACTTGCAAGCATAATGGGGCTTTTGCACTGCATTTTCTTAATATGTAAAGCAGTACTGCAGCAGTACGCCTCATGCACTACAAACGTAATTCACAAATCGATGGCCAGAGACCTGTCCTCGTCCCATCTTTTCTGTGCAGATTTCTCAGACACTGTGGCATCTCTACACATATACATACTAATAGTAAATGCGGGAAGGACAAGTGGTAGTGGCTTCAAAGTGAAGAATGCTCACTAATAAATAAGAGGAGTTTACAGATATTTACACAAGGACAGGGAAAGGGGCATGCTAATACACACACTAATGTGCAAGACTATTTCTATTTACAAATACACTTCTAAAGTGTCTACAATCTAAATGAGTCAAAACAGATGTAAATGTAGTCCAGGCCACCCTTGGAAAAAGTCAAGCACAACACAAGGCCACTCACAGATACTGCAATAAATTCGTGTAGAAAACACTTAAGTCGGGGAAAATAAAATTACTCCCCGTTGGAACTAATGTTAAATAAATTGCATTAAATTATATATATTTTTATTATAAAATTATAATTAATCATCAACTATTCTTATATTATCTTTTTTTTAAATATTGAGACAAGACAATATTGAAATATTGCAAACATGTTGTATGGTTCATCATAGGCTTATATCGAGCTTTAGCTTATTTAGCATCTGCCCACTCCCTTCCTTCACTGCCCACAACATCCCATCCCCTGTCTCTCCTGGCTAGTCCAAATATTCAGTGTATGTGCTTCAACAACTGTAAGAAATTGGATTCATTTTTGATCTTCCCACCTCAGGAATAATCTCAACTACTGGCATAGGGATCTCTCAATGCTCCTAAATTAACCTGAGCTCAACTACTTGCTATCTATATCACAGAGCAGACAGGCTTAACTTTGGGCAAATTGTAAAATATTTATGCAGTACCAAAACAGTAATGAAGTCAAAACACTAAACAATAGAAATCTCAAACCAAATTACACAAAATTGATTAATATCTAACGAATAATATTACACCAAAACAGCTAAAATCCAATGAGAGAAACTGGAACTAAAAATTTTTAAAACTTAAGTAAAAATAGCACAAAAAAGTGCAAAGTGTCAATGGCAGTCAATGGTCATAGTACATCGTGACATAGGCACAATTTGAGCAGACCACAGAGAAGCCCAGGTCAGACACACAACTAGATTTGTCCCGTTTATATGTTTTAGTTTAGGACTTTTTTCTGGGAGTCAAATTCCTTCAGCCGAGAAAGAGAGCAGGCTTTATCGGAGGAAGTCTTCACAAATTTGGATAGGCACTGAATGAGGTACTGCTGATGCCGTCGGTCTTGGCCAGAAAAGCTATCAGCTAAAGAAGTTTTTATTTTGCCCCCAGGGAAGTGCTCTCACCTCTTGGATACGTTTAGTGCCTTCGCCCAACCAATATTTAACCTTTGTGCTTAATCTCTTTTTTTGAGCTTGGCAGGGAAAGTCTGCAGCTGTGTCTATTGTTGACTTCAACAAGACCAGACACCTTCTTGCTGAGTCCACTGAACTGGATTTGCTGCTTCAGAGAAGCTCCACATGGGAGAAACCTTCCCAGTGATTTTGCACATTGGTGGAATAGGCTGGGCTGGTCCAAGGTTTTTCAGGGGTAGATGGAGGAGTCTTGTTAGACCCGGCCAGGCATCGCTGGAATTCTGAAACAGCACTTGAGGGTTAATTCTGATTGCCAGAGGCCACCAGCCTGGTCCAAGTCAAGTCCAGTTGGTGTGGGTTAGCAGAGATTATCAGGCTAAAGGCCTGTTGCAGATTTTGGTAGCCCTCCAGCCACAAAGGTCAGCAAACTGACCATCAGAGTCCACTTCTTTGTCCTAGGTTCAAGTGAGAGTGTGTCCAGTCCTTCGCTTGTTTACAGACAGAGGGTCCAGTGGTCTCCTGTTCTTCCATGGCTCCAGAAAGTGTTCTGAAGAGGGCACCTGGGGCATCTGCATTTATTGCAAACACCAGGAAGTGGGTGAGGTTGACTCCTGGCACCTACCTAAGCAATGGAGTGAAAGTTTCTAGGATTACCCTACCCACTTTTGCAGCAGTTCCAGAGGAAAGTGTTGCTTCTGACTTAATTGATTAGTTGTCAGGGGGGAAGAATGCAAGGTGAATCTGAAGCAGGGCTTGATGGTGCATTGCTGAAGAGTGGGCTCCCGGCACAGCCATTAATGAAGGTGGAATAGCTCTGAGTGTAAAAAGTCTAAAGTCCTTGCCCAGGAAGGCCTACACGTTGATTGGATGCTGCTCTGGGACAGTCCTGGTAAAGCCCTCTACGTTTGAAGTTAATAACTTTTCTGGAAGTTGGAGTGATATGTGAGCAGGAGGCTGTCTCAATAGCTGGATTCTCACTCTCTCCTAGAAGACAAACACTTTGAGTTCAGACCTGGGCATGGCATTGAGTCAGCCCTACTCGTCGTCATGGGCGAATTACGGATAAGAGTCAATAATGGCCAGCCGGCAGTCCTGGTCATGCTTGACTTGTCAGCAGCCTTTCACGCTGTTAATCATAAGACCTTATTGATCAGATTAGCTTTAATTAGAGTGGGGAGTACAGTGCTGAAGTGGCTAAAATCCTTCTTGACAGATCAGTGGCAGGCAGTCGCATTGCCCCCCTATCACTCTGAAATCAAAAGCTTGGGCCGAGGACTCCCTCAAGGCTTGGTGCTTAGTCCAGTTCTATTTAATGTCTACATGAGGCCACTAATTACCTTGAAAAAGGCTCATAAAATCAGCTTGGTCAACTATGCAGATGGCACTCAGCTGAAACTGTCCTTGAGCGGTGTCCAGCAGGATGTAGTGGTGGCCTTTCAAAATTACCTAGTGCATGTTGTTAACTGGATGAGCTCAAACTCCCTCAAGCTAAATCGGGACAAAACTGAATTCTTGTGCTGCTTGGCAACGAGAATCCCCATGGAACTCCCCCCCCCAACCTCTTGCCCTTTCCTACTGAAGAGGAGTTCAAACGTGCTGGCATAGTACGCAATCTCAGGTTCTATTCTAGCCATGTTACAAAAGTCACCGGCACTGGGTTCACACTCCTATGTAGTCTTAGGAAGGTGCTTCCTCTACAATCTACTCAAGCTAGATCGCTTGTAGTGTGTAGCATTATACTCAGTAGATTGGACTACTGTAAATCCCTTCTCCTCAGAGATCCTGAATATTTGGTTAATAGACTGCACTGAGTCGTCCAAGTGGTGGCAGCTAATCTTGTCATAAATTGGCCTCTCAGATTCTTGGCATCTAATGCGTTGAGTGATCTGCACTAACTGCCTTTGAGGCAGAGGATCCCTTTCAAAACCATGTGCATTGTAGATAAGGCTCTACATGGCACAGGTCCTGTGCTCTCACAACAGAGATTGAAAGGATAGACTCCTGGGAGACTTCTTCGCTCGAGCAGTGCAAATGTTGTCTGCATGAATACATTTTACAAGAAACAACAAGGTGGATCGTGCATTCACAGTTCAGGCTGCACAGCTGTGGAACAAGTTCCCACCTGCTCTCAGGGCCTTTATGAATGTGCTGAATTTCAGTCTCACCTTTCTATCCACTTCTTATCAGGACCTCATCAATGTACCCACTACATCACTCATGTGTACTTTTTTTTTGCTTGGAACAGTTGGGCACCCACAATACATGACAAATAGACCGTCATATCACTGCCCTACCCATGAAAACCCTTTTTTCTTTTACTGTCTCATAGGCGACCTAATCTTGGAGAAGGTTAAGGTGTGCTGCCTGATATCTCCAAATGCCTGGGACCCTGTCACCCTTTAGATCGGGATACAAACATGAGTATTTTGGAAATTGTATCCCTCTTACCCCCTCCATACAAATGCCAACATTTCTTTTGATAGGGACTTCATTTCTTCTTGCCTGAAATATATAAAGGAGAAGCAGAAAAATATTCATTTTTTATGTGGCTATTTTCCATAATCAGTAAGGAAGCATGGCACTCTGACTATCCAGGTGGGTCAGGATCTCCCTTTTTATTGATCGCCACTTCACGTTCATCATTTTGTCCAGTCTAGGAGGTAATCTTTAGACCATATGGTGGATATGATGCTCTACCCATCCAAAGAAATATTTACATTGCAACTGGCTAGCTCACTTATAAGTTAGGAGTTCATTCAATATTTCAGATTTATCCATGTTTATACTAAATCAATCTATTCTTTCAAAAACTTTCAAGAACTTAATGAGTTCCCCCAATGATACTTCATGTTGTGTGTGAGTCAAAAGTACATTGTCAGCATATGAGCATATTTTCTAGATTTCGTTCATGAATGTTATGCCTTGAATTTCAGGATCATCCTGTATTGTTGTAGCTAAAGTTTTAATAGACAAACAGAATAAAAGTAGTAAGAACTGGCATCCTTGGTGGGTCCTCACGGTAGCCTTATCACTCTTGACTTATTCCTATTCTCCAAAACCATTGCAACTGGGGGGCAGATTTACGAGCCCCGTGCGCCACATTTGTGCCACCGTTGCGTCACTTCCGTGACGCAGCGGCGGCGTAAACCATGCACCACGTTGCGCCCTATTTACAACGTGATGCATCTAGGGAGATGCATCAGGTTGTAAAGCCCTGCACCACATGAAACCTGTGTCAGGTTTCATGTGTGCGTTCCGGCGCGGGGGGCGTTCCGTCGCAGGAATGCATTGGAAAAGTGCCTGAGTGAAAACTACAAGATTTCACTCAGTAACTTTTCAGACGCCGCTGCGTCAAAACCTTACGCCTGCTTGAAGCAGGCGTAAGGCGTGACGTACCATGTTGAGGATAGGCCAGGTTGAAACAGTGCTGGAGTTGTGTCGCGCACGCGACCCAACTCCAGCACTGTGCCAACGTTATGCCGGCAGATGCGACACACATCTGTTTATCCTTGCACCATTATGCGCTGCAATGTAAATTCGGCGCATCTGTGGTGGTGAAAGGGTAAACTTGCGTCACGCATCTTTCCTGGCGCATCCCTGCTGATTTGCAGGGATGCGCCAGGAAACGTAAATCTGCCCCTGGATCTTTATAACTAGTCAGCACTCAGCTGCAGAATCTTGCCCCCAAACCTAGTCTATGCATGGCAAATTCGAAAAAAGCTCAAATGGACATAATCAAACACCTTTTCAGCATGTTGAGCAAGCACAATAGCTGGTATGTCATTTCCATTTACCTTTTCTATCAAATGGGCGGCTTGAAAAATATTGTTATGGGCCCAACATCCTCTAATAAACTATGATTTGTCAGCATCAATGAAGCCTGGCATGTAATTATCAAGCGTGTTTACTAGTATTCTGGTAAATAGTTTGGTATCTAACTTAAGAAGGGCAACTGGATTTACGTTCCTCAAGCTTCTTGCATGGGTTCAGAAATAAAATAATTTCAGGCTCCCTCATTGATGGTGTGATTCCTGATTGCACTTGAAACAACTTAAAGAGTGGTTTTAGTGATATCAACAGTGTTTCACCTATGGTCCTGTACAGCATGCTGAAAAGCTGTCTCGCTGTGAAGCTTGAACCCAATTTGAGGATTTTATTGGAAGTCGACATTCTACCTCTGCAATGGGCCATTCTAAATACTTTTTTTGCTCTGTTGTTATATGAGGCAGTGTGCACTTATGTAAATATGATCTTCCTTCTACTTTGTCTTTATGTCCTTTATTGGAAGGCATCGATAGAAATGCAAGAAAACTGAGGGGCGTGGCTTGGCACCCGCGGGTGATGGCGGCGCTGGTGTGAGGCTCCGGGGCAGTGCTGGGAGATGAGCCGGTTCCCGTTTACGTTTCCTGAAGACATCTGACTGTAGAAGTATCGGAAGATGCCCTGACTCTACTTGTCGTCGGTGAAGTGTTTTTAGTAGCTTCGCACCGCTGTACCGGCATCCGTAAGTCCTGTCAGGAATCTCTCCGGTGCGGCCGCCATCTTGGGCCGCCAAATGACGCGCGCTATGTTGCGGTTTCTCCGCTAGCAACTCAGCGCTCTGTTGCCTGACGTCAAGCATTCATAATGGCTCACGTTTCACCCGTCTTCTTATTTTGTCACTCTCGTGTGGGGCCTCTGCATCATTAAACGCTCGTCCTCTCTAAAACACACAGTTTACATTCCCAGATGAAGTGCCTTTGCTTTTACTTTACTGCTTCTATGCCATTTTTCAAGCCAAAGCCTCGCCTGTATGGATTTCTTTTTGACTTTCCTTTTATTTAGCGTTTAGTTTCATTGAGACTTGCCAGGTGGTTCTCTGCTGTCAGCATCACCATTAACTGTGGTTTCTTCAATTTGACTGACTCACTTCATGCTGTGCAATAAGCGGACGCCGCTTTTCTGCATTATAATATTATTTGAAGAAGCGCTTGATGTTTGTCATTTGAGATGCTGTGAAGTTGGCTGCATTCCCTCCATGAAGTAGTCAGATATCATCATGCTCCTGTCGTGCCATATCTTATATTGCCCTCATCTTTGCTTCTTGTGGCCTCCACTCTGTCAACCATTCCACGGCTCTGTTACCTGAGTAGACTTAAGTCATCGCCACGCATGCCTCGTTCTACTAAGCCTCAGATTGTGAAAAATTCCAGGGTTTTTTCTGCTTTCTCACAACTGGAAGATTCTCTTAACTCATCTGGCTCAGAGACACCAATGGATCCTCCCAGAAACCCACATGATAATTCTAAATCTAACACGAAAAGACTCAAGTCAAGTTCTCTCTCACCTCCAAAGCATTCCGGGCCAGTTTCCATGGAATTATTGTTAGACGAAATAAGATCCTTACGTCCTTTCATGGAAGAGACCAATACTAAACTCCAGGTTCTTACGGATAACTGGTCGCAAATGGAAACAAGGGTAACGTCGATTGAAAAATCTGTTCAGTCGTTCCAAGAGACATCCTCTGTAGTCTCCCACCTGAAGTCACAAGTCTCAGATCTTCAACAGCAAGTGGAGCAGTTAGAAAACAGGAATCGACGCAACAACCTTCGTATTTATGGCTTGGCTGAAGGGCTTGAAGGGTCTGACCCAATCGCCTTCTTCAAGTCGTTCCTTCCCAAACTCTTACACTTGACACAGGATAAGACCCTCAACATTCAACGTGCTCATAGGTTGGGCCGACCGCCTTCTTCTACATCCTCCTCTCAGAGACCCAGAGGGGTTATCATCTACTTTCTGGAGTACACTGATCTTCTGCTGGTTCTAGCGGCGGCCAAATCCTCTCCGAATTTGACCTGGTCTGGTTCGTCCCTGTTCTTCGCACAGGATTATGCTAAGGCAACTGCCGCTCGGCGAAAGGCTTTTCTGAATCTAAGAGCGTATTTGCGGGCGATGGGGGCGCGATACGGCCTCTATCACCCGTGTTTATTCAAAGTCACCCACAACAACAAGACTACAACCTCTGAGGACCCAGTGCACCTACAAAGTTTCATCAATGCGCACCACTCCTCTGCTATGGATGCTTCCAGACCGTCATCCTCTGCTTTCGGATGAATACTGTTTTTATAATTCTTATATGGCTTTGCATGTTATGCTGTGTTTCTTTAGAATTATTTCATTGCTATAGCTCGCCTGTATTTCTCTGCTCCTTCAGATGGCGACGTTAATGTTTCTTTTATTGTTTAACATTATGGCTGTTCCTTGTTTTTCGTGTTCAGTCATGGTTCCATCTTGACTTCCTGGCGCATTTTAACCCTTTGTTTTCCTTTTTTCGTCTTACAGGAGTTTGTCCTCGTGTTTTGATGATGTCTCCCGACCCCAGCCTCGCTGCTCCTCGATGTGCTGCCTCACCTTTGTGGTTCCTTCCTCCCTCCACCCTTTCTTGTATCTTCCCTTTGTAGGTATGTTTTTCCCCCATTTCCTTATTTACCCTCCTGGCATATCTGTTGGTTTTTCTCCTTTCCCTTCCCTTTTATCTCTTCTTATGTCTGTGTTCTTGTCCACATATTTTCACGTTGATTTATTATTATTGATCGACACTCTTTGCTCTTATGAGGATTGCATTCTTCTTTTTTCTTGCTATACTCGCTTCTCAATCTTTTTCCCCTTTCTGGCTCCTTACTCCAGTGTCTTTATTTTTCTCTTATACTCTCTGCCTTCTGCTACTGCTTTTGCACTTGTCTTTTGTAAGAATTGTATTTCTTGTCCTCCTGACTCCATGTTTCTCTCTACTTCTTCCTTACTTCTAGCTTTCTGGGTCACGTACGACGTTGTTGCATTTTATTCTCCCTTTCTTGGTATGGCTCATACTTATGATCACTTGTTTACTTTCCTTCTCTTCAACATGTTTCCACTAACTCTTCTTTTTTTCTCCTTCTGTACTCTCTACTTTTTATGGGCTTATCTCTCATTGGATCTGTCACTTACATTTTTTATAAATAAGTTGATAACATGTCGTTGAATATATTGTCATGGAATGTGAAGGGTATTAATTCTCCGATTAAGCATCAACGGATTCTGTCACATCTTGCCAAATTGAATGTCGATATTGCATTCCTCCAAGAAACGCATTTAACTGAGGCTGAATCTGTTAAGCTTAAGTGTGGTTGGGTGGGGGAATTGTTTTTCTCACAAGGTGATGGCAAACGCAATGGTGTGGCAGTTCTTTGTCGCAAGTCTCTTCCCCTCCACGTTATCACCCATGAGTCGGATACTTCTGGTCGTTGGGTCTATGCTAAGTTGTCACTTAGAGGTGTTCTAGTCTCTCTTCTCAATGTATATGGTCCTTCCACTGGCGAACCTTCTTTTTGGGCTGATTTTTCTCCACTTTTAACTAAATTTATGGATCACAATTTTATCCTGGCGGGGGATTGTAATCAACCCCTTGATCCCTTTATCGATAGGGAGTCCAAAGCCCCTTATGTCCCCAACAAGCCCCACAAGTTATTTAGTCATGCTATCTCACAGCATAAACTAGTAGATTCCTGGCGCCTCTCCAATCCAAAGTTGCGGGAGTATACTTTTTATTCTCCCTGTCACCGTTCCCAGTCACGACTTGACTACATCTTTCTTTCCCACAACCTCGCTCAGTCACTCCTACACTCTGAGATAGGCCCGATATTGCTCTCTGACCATGCCCCCGTCCTTACTAGTGTTGATGTACTCCCTAAAACTGTTGGTCCTAGGAGATGGCGTTTCAATAATTCCCTCCTCACAGATCCCAAATTTACAGCCACCTTTACTTCCTTTTTTGATGAATTTTTCCTCCTTAACGATGACGATACCCTCCCTGACCACACTATCTGGGATGCTTTTAAGGCGGCAGCACGTGACTTTATTATAAGTTATGTCGCGAACAAGCGTAAGAACGCCCGAAGGTTTACTAAAAATCTCCTTTCTGACATTAAAACACTGGAACATGCGTATTTTACCTCACACTCTGCTGATAGCCTGACAGCCCTCATTGCAGCAAAAATGAAGTTTAATGAGAAGTCTACAGAAGATGCCTCCTTGTACCTGCTGAAATCTACTGCTAAATTCTATGGGGGTAGGAACAAGGCTGGAAAGCTCCTAGCTAATTATTTGAAGATTAAGCACAATAAGTTAAATATTGAATCTATTTATGACTCTGATGATAATTTAAAGCATACGGATGTTGATATTCTTGCTGAATTTTCAAGTTTCTATGAAACCTTGTATACCTCTGAAACCCAATCTACCCCTAGCTCCCTTGATCGTTTCTTCTCCACCATTCATACACCAGCTGACTTTCCTCCAGATCTTTCCTCCTTAGAATCAGAAGTCACACAACAGGAACTACTTACTGCATTGCAACATCTCAAACCCAACAAAGCCCCCAGGCCTGATGGCTTTACTGTCGAATTCTACCTTCACTTTTCTAAACTGCTGATCCCACGACTTCACTCTCTACTACGTACTTTTATTTCTTGTGGTGCCTCCTCAGGGACTTTCTCCGATGCCCATATTTGCCTCATACCTAAACCCGGAAAGGATGCACAATACTGCAAAAATTACAGGCCCATATCTCTAGTCAATATTGATTACAAACTCTTCGCTAAAACATTAGCGATTCGACTGGACCAACTTCTCCCCGACCTACTAGGAGAGGAGCAATCTGGGTTTGTTAAGGGCCGGTATATTACGGACAATACTAGACTCTTATTTAATATCCTATCAAAGTCCTCCCGCTACCAGCACTCACTTGCAGCGATTGCCCTTGACGCCGAAAAGGCTTTTGATCGTGTTGAATGGCGCTATCTCTTCCACACCCTCACTTGGTTTGGTTTTGGTCCTAGATTTATCTCTTTAGTTTCCCTGTTATATTCCCATCCTAGAGCGGCAGTTTTTGCTAATGGTCAAATTTCACCCTATTTTGACCTAGGCAGAGGCGTTCGCCAGGGCTGCCCCTTATCCCCTTTTCTTTTCAACCTTGCTTTGGAGCCCTTCCTTTCCAGGTTGCGTCAAAACCCTGCCATTCATGGCTTCCAGATTGCGGATTCGCATGTTAAACTCGCTGCATATGCAGATGATATATTACTCTTTCTTTCCAAACCTGCAGAATCCATCCCTGCTTTCATGACTGAAGTAAGAATGTTTTCCTCTATCTCTGGATATAAACTTAATCATGATAAATGTGAGATCCTTCCCCTAACCAAATTTACTTTCAAGCAAGAATTTATTGAATCTCGGTTTACTTGGAGTCCGTCCCACATTAAATATCTAGGTCTATATATTACCCCCTCAATTTCAGACACTATTTCTATGTGTATGTCCAAATGCTCACAGAAGATTGCAGACCTCACGACAAGATGGCATCCTTTATACCTCTCCTGGTGGGGACGTCTCGACACTATCAAAATGATGATATCTCCTATTGTTCTATACACACTCTCCAATATTCCACTCCCCATTCCAGTGAAATTCTTTACCAAGATTAACTCAACGTTATCTTCGTTTTTATGGAATTCCAAAAAACCAAGAATGTCTCGGGCTAGGCTCATACGTCCGGCTTCTGAAGGTGGTGTCAATTTTCCTGACTTCCCTGCATACCAGAAGGCCTTTTTATTGCGTCAAGCTTCCCTTTGGTTACAAGATTCCACTTCCCCCTGCCCTTTATGGCTTAAGGTTGAGCGTACTTTACTCTCCCCCTTCTCTTTTGCAGAATATCTTGCTTTTTCCCGTAAGCCTTCGTTGATTCCCACTCCTATTCACAAATATACTCTTAAGCTCTTACTGTCAGCTGCTCCTGGCCCTCCTATGACCGTGGCTGATTTCATCTCTTCCACTATCTGGCATAATAAATATCTCTTAATTGGTAATAAGCCCTTTTACTGGAAATCATGGAGAACCCGTGGTTTGATTTGGATTTCGCAGCTCTTTTCTGGTTCCACCTTTGTTTCTTTTCCTGACCTTTGTTCCTCCTTTGGCTTACCCAAATCCTTTTTCTCCAAGTATCTTCTCCTCGAGGCTGCTGTTCTGGAGATTTATCTACGACTTTCGGCTTCTTCTTCTCCTCCCCCTATTCCTACCACCCCTATTGTTCGACTTCATTCTCTCCTTCGCATTGCCCCCAAGGCATCTCTTCTTTATAAACACCTTCATACACCCGAGTCACTCAGACCTAAATCCAAGGTTGAACTTCATTGGGAAAATGACCTTGGGATAGATTGGCCGATATCCTTATGGGACAAAATTTGGACAAAATTGCGCAAAACTTCCAGAGCGGCTTCGTTGACACAATCCCTATTTTTTATTTACAACAGGCTTCTTCATACTCCTTCTACACTACATAAGCGATTTCCTACTACCCCAGACAAGTGTTGGTCATGTGATGCTCCCAATGCTACCCTACCACACATGCTATTTCTTTGCAAACATGTACATGACTTTTGGTTACAGGTGTGGGCCCAAATCAATGTTATTTTTCATACTAGCATCCCCTTTTCCCTTACTCACCTCTTCCTGGGCAGTTTGTCCACTAGCTGGAATAATGTAGATATGTCTGCTCGCATTGTTGATCTGCTATTGGCTGTTGCTTTTCAACAGATTACTGTCAATTGGAAAAATGCATCCAGCATTTCTTTCAAAGCGTGGTGGTATAATGTCTGTTACAACCATAGACTTGATAATGCATTTGTCTTCCCTGTTCACTTGGCAGCTAAACGTGCAGACTTGTGGCTCCCCATTACGCTATATTTAGATAATTGTGCTGCTCGCTCTTCCCTTCCATCGCCTGCCCAACAAGAAGTTCCCAAGCCCCCATGATACCCTTTTCACGTTCTGCATATTTTACCCTGCTGTTTCATTTTTATGCTCTTTGTAATTTATTGTTTGATCAGGATTGATACAATTTCTTTATTTCTTTTCAATGCCCATGTTCAGTGTTTTTGTATGCAATTTCTCTTATACGTTTCATTTGCAGTCCCATTCCCCTCCCCTTTTCCTACCCCTTTTATCTCTCCCTCTCTCCCCAATTGATATCTTGTATTGTATTTACCTGTTCATTGTTTAATAAAACTCTTTTGAACTAAAAAGAAATGCAAGAAAACTTATTTTGCCTTGTTTGATCATTCCCACATTGTTGAATATTTCTAGTCGTGCCCCCGATTTTGTGTGGCTCTTTATTTCAGAGCCAGCAATCTGTCTTATTGTTTTTAGTAGAAAATGTCTGTTGTAGTTTTGGTAGTTTTAAATTGTCTCGAATTGTTTACAATATAATTAATTGCCCCCAGCCTTTTTATTTTCCTAGCTTTCACCATGGTGGTATGCGTTCTATTCAATTTTTCTTATACCCTCAATTCCCAACTATTTTATCTTATTCTACTTCTCATTCTCTAGAGTTCCTAACATCCATGGCTATCAAAATCCCTCTGATACATACCTTCAGAGCATCCCACACCATGAATTTTAAGGTGTCACATCTTTCATGTATGTGTAGGAATTTGTATATCTTGGTATGGAGTTCGACAACACTCACCAGGTTTCTAAGTAAGTATTCCTTTAGTCTCCATCAACGTGCTCTCCATCTATGGGCTCTATCTCCCTCTCCACTAGCACATTTGCATTCTCTGAAAGAGTGATATCCCCCATATTCCCTCTCCACAGTTAATTCACATTTCTTTTATCTAAAATGATATAATCTATCCTCATGGGTGAGGCAGAAAAGTAATTACTCTATCCAGGTGTACACTGGGCTAATTTCATCAATCAGGCGTTTTAGAGCATTGCTGTCTGCTCTATGAACTGTGCCTTGCTTGTTAGAAGAGTGTAAGTTGCCGTCCCACTCAAGGTTAAAGTCTTCCCACCACAATGTCTCCCTGTAGGAACTTTTCAATCGACTGAAGGAGCTGCATTAAACATGGCTCCTGATTTACGTTCAGGGCATAGATATTCAGTAGAGTTGTAGTTTCACCCTGGTATTCTAGTTGGGTAAGGATGAATCTCCCTGTCTTGTCCCTTTTGGTGAGGGTGAGTTGTATTTGTATTTTCTGTCTGATTAGAATAGCCATCCCTACTGTCCTTTTAAGTACAGCGGAATGAGCCTGACTTGCGCTGATCTATCCTCACCAACTGTGTTTACTACTATCGATGACATCTGCCTTCAGCAGCCTCAAATTCTGTCATAGATTTTGCCTTTTCCTGGGTGAGTGAAGGGTCCTCACATTCATCAATAACATTTTAAGCATTGATTATTATCTTTGTTGCACCACTAGCAATTTTACTATTGACATTGTAATGTCTGTTTGGTAAGTATGGATGGTCACATTTCCCCAGCCTCCTTCCCACTCAAACCAACTTCAAGCCAACAAACGTGAAAAAACCAACATACAAACTTTGCAAATGCAGTCTCCTTTATCTCCTATTATTTAAAGGGGATAGTCAGAACCACTGTCTAGCCTTACAACTATATTGTGGTCGGTTGTACCCTGATTTGGTGAGGTATTTCCCCCGATATTAGGAAGGTGATTTATCCCTCCTAGAATTCTTCCATGCAGGGTTACTGTGAAAGAATGCAATAGTAGTAAAATATGCTTCTTAGCATCATAATACAATATTGTCTCCATTCTCAGACTTGTGAGGTCAGTCACTATTTCTCTCCTTTAATTAGCATTGCCATAGTCCCAATGGTTTGCAGCTGACTGTATCCAAAAGGTGTCTCTTGGTCAGGTTTGCAGTGTACAGGGCAATCGATTAATACATAGTTTAATCATTCATAGTCAATTTATATAATGTTTATCTTTGCTGGGGTTGGATTGTCCCTCCTTCTCTATTAACTCTTCTTGTATTCAGGTTCTGGAGTTATGTCATCTTTCTCCTGGGTGTCCAAGGTCAACTTGGCCTCTGAAACACGTTTTTTCATCATGTCTTTACCTCACCACCTTATGACGATGAAATGCACTGAATGTGATACTCTTCAGAAATATCGCTTTGGGGCGTATTTGCTTATTGAACAGAAGGGCCACCAGTGGGGGATATTGTTGTTTGGCCAAAGGTGCTCACAGTCAGGTCCTGGAATGGTGTAACTTTAATGCTTCCATCTGCGACTGTTACATTCTCATGATCTGTTCTTTCGGAGGATATAATCACATTTTCATGACAATGCTTCCTGGTTTTGCTTTTGTATTATCTATTTTGTTTACACTCTGTTTGCCTTCTCTGTTCCAATCTGCAGGCTATTCTCAGCTTGGAGAACATTTTGAAAAAGGTCACAAATGTAGGACTCCGGGTCTTTTTCTTTTTTTCTATCCATCAAGTCATGATCCTTATATATAATCTTTACTAGACCAGCTTTTCAGGTCTTCGCAACTATGTAACCACAGTTTCTAGAAAGACAATGGATATTGTGGCTACCTGGTGAGGGTCTGATAGTGATTGTTATGTTTGTTCTGTCAACTCCGTTCTCCCTCCCAATTACCAATCCAAAATATAAATGGTGTAGCACTGAGAGAAAATGTGCCCTTTTATCATTTGCTTCTATGCAGCATTACACTTTCTTGTGGACCCTGTTTATTGTAATGTGTGTTATCTTTTAGCATACTGATGGGGCAGAATCTGTTCTTCTAGAAAATGGACACGAAAAATTGTTTTTTCTCTTTAACTTGTTTGGGATATTAAAGAGCATACGTGTGTAGAGGCGAAACCCCTTTTCTATCTAATATTTGGTTGGTGTTCCCTCTGTTTTGCTACTCCTGGCATTCTCCAGCCAAGTAATTTTTTTTGCAACCTGTGGCCCCATGTGTGCGTACTGTGTTGTGGGAAGCCAAAGTGAGGGCTCTCTTGGGCCGCCCACATTGAGCCGGTGATTTATGCAGCACCCTAGGGCCACTGCATCCTCAATGCTTCCATCAACCTCCCTCACAAAGCAACGGCTCACCTTTCCCCCTCACTTGTTTTTTGTAGTCTGTGGGCTAGTATGTGGCCCACTGGGGCTGGTTGGTCACTGCCATGTTGAGAGAGCCACACTGCCTTTCTACAACTTCTTCAATAATCTATCAACATCTGTTGGGTAGTTTGACCCTTAATCCACTCTTTCACTAACTCCTTATCAGCAGAGCAATGGAGAGCCAGTCATTGGTTGCAAATGAGTAGTTTAGAGAACATTGCAAGGCACAGCATGCGTTCAGGAGTTGTTGAACATTCAGCAGATCATCATAGACTGTTAAATCTGCTATATACAAGAATGGAGGTCCATTGTCATGTCTTGAATTGTTTCTCCATGTTCTTCTGTAACCAAGACCACAAAGTGAATACAGAACACACCTCATTTATGGCTCCAATAAACAGTGGTTTTCCTCAGTGATGTTTTTAGGCTGAAAAGTATTTTATTGCTACCTATGACCATTCTGCAAAACACTTTCCACTGATAACACCTAATTATGGTTATAATTATTTCCACCTATTGGACTGGTTGAGTGGGAGGGGTTGGTCCATATGCCTAGAAGGTTTTGCTTGTTGGATTTCCCTGAGAATGGTGCACAGGGGGATGGTTGTCTGTGCAGAAAAGAAGATATGCTGGAAAAGAGGGAAGGGCTACACTTGGCAACTTTTTTGCCACTGGTCTGGGAGTGCCCAGGAGTCGCCTCTATCCACAGGCCAGTGAAATGAACAAAAGGATTTCATAGCCCATGCTTCAGTACACATCTGGACCTCCAGAAAAACAGATGATGATTGGTACTGCTCACTGAGACACTGTGTGGAGACCTGACGGGTTGGACATGCTCCCTCTTGTTTCCATGACTGAGGAGTTGATTCCAAGGCTCATTTGGCTGGCCTCTTCTATGGCTACAGGGGCATTAAAAGCTGTAAGAGGCTTTTTCTTGGCATGATCATTCAACCAGTGGCAAATGTACTGGACTCAACTGTGCTGATAGCCTCTGCTTGAGTGAGTCCTGGACTCTAAGTACTGTTGCTGCTGTTATGGAAACCTTAAAACTGACCAAGAGGAGCTGCTACAAAAAGGCGAAAAAAGTTGGGACTTAGATCATTTTTGATCTCTGAAAGACCTAGACCAACCACCCAAGGTATGAGTTCAATGGCCAAGAATATTGGGTTAGTCCTGCTTAAGCCTTTTCCTGCTCAAAAGAAGACTTTAGTGGAACCTCATGGCTGACGTATGCAGATTCGGTGACAACTGCTTTGCTACAGCTTTCAGAACTATCCCGCTGGAGGTATTCAAGCTCCAAAAAAGAGATGAAATCTGAAGGTTGAAATCTCGGGTGAAGGTGCAAAAAGTGTCGTTCTGATTAAAGGACTTCTATGGGTGAAAAATTAGAATTTATGTGCTCAGAACTTGTCCCACCAAAATCAATGGTTTCAGAGGCACCTTGTCGCTCATGTAAATACGTAGGCTCAAATAACTCTATTTCTTCCTTTAAATTATTATTACAGATACAGTAAGATAGAAATGCCAGTTAAAAATTGGCATCCAGATTCCACAAACTGAAATAAAAGAGACAGGAACCTGGCAACTTCTTAGGCCATTAAAAATACAATGAGCTGGGTTGAATGACTTATTATTAGCCACAACCATATAAATTTACAAATTAGCACCAAAAATGGTGTTAACAAAAACATTGTCACCCTATAATTAAACAAAAAACACAAATAAAGGTAAAAGAACATTGCTGCAATAAATATCTTAAAAAGAAAATACTAAATATCTCATTCACATTAAACAATACAACACTACCCAAATATGAAAACCAGCAAAAGCACTGAAATATCATTATTAGTGTATAACAAATATGCCTATTTAAATTCCTTTTAAACTAACATTTTAGAAGGCAAAATGAACACAATAATTGTAAACATCTTACACAACATATTAAATTAACATTAAACTACAAAATAAATATAGCATTAAAACCAATATATAATAAAGAATACAACTATGAAAGCCGCACCTACAAAAATAACTTTCTATTTAAACTTAAAATGAACTTAAATAATTGATTACTTTAAATATAAATATAATATTAAGATATGAACACTAGTGTCCACCAAGCAAGGACTAAACTAAAGAAACAGCAAAAAATACAACCAAAATAAATAAAGTTAAAACTAACTGACCAATGCAAACACTTTTCCAATTGAAGTGCCACTTTAAAAAGCATACACAATTCTGCATTAATGTGTGGCAAAAACATGAAGATTTGCAGAACGTGATACTCTGCAAGATTCTGTGCACAGAAAGAAAATATTCCAATGACCAAGAAAAGCCAACTCAAAAAGTATCATAAACTAAATTATTAACAACTAAATAACACCAACAGACACATTTAAAACTTAAACACAAAATTAATATCATGCTTTTCATTTATATTTCGCTATTATAGGAAATAGCAGGTGAGCAAATGTGAAAGTACAAAGATGAAAACTACTGAATCACTTTTCTAAACTACAAAGTCCACAAGCACACTATCACAAGTAAGTAACTTTGCAGTGAAACCCCTCAGCCCTGAACTATTGAAAAATAAAGTAACATACAACAAACCATAGAATTAATCAAAACTATTTTTTAAACATATAATTCTACCAACCCTTATTTTTCAAATAGTCAAAAATCATGCACCTGTCCCATAACTTGCGAAAATAAATGAAGACCTCAATAAACATCCATTCAAAATAAAACTACATCAAATCTGTAAGTATGAAATGTAAAAAACTATAAAATGTAATCAAATATTAATGCTAATTAAAGATGAAGCTATTACAAACATTTAATAATATTTAACTCCACAATTCACGGATATATTAATGGAAATGGCTAATTACATAGCATCTCGAAAAAGGAAAACTGGTGTTGCCTTCATTTGGAAGTACTAGCAGTCAAAAGAGCGCAAACATGACAAATATGCAGTAGAAAGGCACAAAGTATTATTGAAATGCATGTTTTGACATGACAAGAAACTATGTAGTGCTAAATGTTAGAGAACATAATCACCAGTCAAACGTCACAGAAAAAGTCAGAAATGTTTTACAAGACTGTAGAGAAGCAAGCACTAGTTCCCAAGAACCTACAAGAACATTAAAAATAAACCTATCATGCAAAAAGTTACTTGTTACATTACAGGGAAAATCCCAGGTGTGCTAAACTGACAAAGATTTGTAGCGTGAACCAGAACATCTACATCTCACACCCTTGCTGCACCTATAAATTTCCAAGTCATAAACATCTCCATAACTTAACTAAAACACACAGTGAGGAACCTTTCCTTGTGAATGATTGCAATATGCAGTACTAAACAACCTGCTAAGATTGACACAAAGTAGGATACGGATGATGGGCAGTACATTTAAATTATGACCTCCGCAATTCAAAGAAATTTACACCATACACAGTGAGCATCACAATATAAACATGCATTTAGTGAATGCACTTCCGCCTAACAAAGTGCTACATACTACAAACTCAAATAAAATCCAAAGCAATTATTAGTTCTATATTAAAGACATATCTCACTACAACTATAAAGGGCTGTTACTTTCATTACAGTCATAGTATTTGGAAAGACCTCCAAACAGCTACACTGAGAGTGGAGTATGCCACAAATGCCCAATTTGCCTACAAGATAAAAAAGGAGTAACCCTATCATATATGCCAGCTTCAGAAGTAGCAAACTACTACAAACTCCCCATCAAATTTCCCTATTATCAAACACAGTGATCAAAAATTAAGTTCCCTAATGGTTTATTTTGAAGATACTTGGGTTGACAGACTGCACCATTCCGGTCACAGATGCCCACCCAGTATTTAATACCATGGTTGATGGTGCATGACAGCACCATGGCTCATGAAATCAAAATAAACAACCAAGTGGAATGGTGCAGAATGCCTTCCAAAGCACACTAGGCTGAAGCCACCACACCCTCTCAATTCCTAGAAATATTAGAAAAAGAACAAGGTAACTGACAATTTAGAATAGAACATTTATTCACTGTTAGAAATGGGGGTTTCTGGTTGGCAGTGGATGGCCACTGTGCAAGCAGGGACCCTTCTTTCTAAGTCAGAGTGAAGGGCTGCACCCCCTTGATAACCCCTGCTTCACCCTGTGGTAACGTAGCACGAGCAGTTAGGCTAATCTCAGAGGCAGTTTGTAAAGTGTTGATGATCATACACAGTAAATACAGTGAGGAACACTACAAAGGGACACAACACAGGTAGTTATCCAAGAAAATAGTTATATTTATCACAAGACCAGATAACGAGGAAAATACTGTACAAAAATAGTTCCAATGGGTAAGGTAAAGTTCAGTTCAGGACAGTGGTCTCTGCGATCCCTCTTACTCACAGTTCTGAGATGTTGGAAAATAATCCGCAAGAAATGTCACTCCGGCGGGTTAGCGATGTTTTTCCTCACGCTCTGGTTACGGCCGCTCGCTAACAGGGGTTAGCGACGATTTTCCGGACGCCCAGCCACTGTAGCAATGATTTTCGGGCCGCAAACATGCGGGCGATGATTAGGCCAGCGAGCCTTCAGCGGCAGTGATGCGATGATTTTCTTTACGCTCAGCAGCTGTAGCGATGATTTTCTGGCCGAAAACGTGCGGGGCGATGATCAGGCCAGCAAGCCTTCAGCGGCAGTGATGTGATGATTTTCTTTACGGTCAGCAGCTGTAGCGATGATTTTCTGGCCGCAAACGTGCGAGGCGATGATCAGGCCTGCAAGCCTTCAGCGGCAGTGATGCGACTATTTTCTTTATGCTCAGCAGCTGTAGCGATGATTTTATGGCCGCAAACGTGCGGGGCGATGATCTGGCCAGTGTGCCTACAGCGGCAGTGATGCGACGATTTTCTTTACGCTCAGCAGCTGTAGCGATGATTTTCTGGCCGCAAACGTGCGGGGCGATGATTTTTAGGCTTTAGCGATAATTTTTAGGCTTTAGCGACAAAATGAGTCTACTGGTCCTGAGACTTCAGTCAGGGGGCTAGCTCTCTCTCCAGCCCTTGGGTGATTGCAGGTTCAAGATTAAAAAGTTCTCTTACAGCTCCTTTTCCCTCCTTTTTCCAGTCCAATGAAAACTACTGCAGACCAATCCAGGGAACAGCACACAACACCAGGACAGTCCTCTCCTGCAGCTTTCTTCAGTTCCATGGACAGAGGTTGGTCTTGAGATCCAGGGGCAATACAAATTGTAGGGGTTTCAGCACAGATATTTATACCCCAAAAGTCTTTGTTCTAAAGAGTCACAAGTAACTGAACCCAGCCAGAACCAGTTCTGCTCAGTCCTGGAGCACTTTGTTTACCAGTCTGCTTCTTTCCTTTCAGGGTGCAGGGCAGAGACATCAGACGCACCATAGGAGGTGGAGCCAGCATTGTGGAGGGAAGGCACAGCCCTATTCAGGTCCCAGGTGCAACTCCTCCCACCCATCTAGATGCAGATCTCTCTATTCACCACTGGGACACCTCACCCTGTCTCCTGGAATTCCCCAGCCCTGTCACTCCAAACCCAGACAGCCAATACACATAACAGCAGAGCACACTGGAAGGCTTAGGCAAGACAATACCTACTTTCTAAAAGTGGTATTTTCAAACACAGGATATAAAAATAAACTTCACTAAAAGATGTATTTTACTATTCTGAGCTCAGGCATACTAAATTTGTTTTTCTACCATGTTCTATGGGTCAGTTAGGACTATAGAATGTAATAGCCAAACCTCCCATTCTGGCCTATGGAGAACAGGTAGCTGTACAGTAGTGAAAAACGAAATGGGGTGTAATTCACTACCAGGACATGCTACACACATCAGAGCATGTCCTACCTTACACATACAATGCACCCTACCATAGGGGTGGCTTACATGATGCCAAAGGAAGGTTCAGGGGCTGGGAAGTGGGTGCACTTCACAGCCAAGATGGCAGTTCTAGACTGCACACAGACACTGCAGTGGCATGTCTGAAACACACTTTAAAAGCTGCTTCTGTGGGTGGTGCAACTCAGCGCTGCAGGCCCACCAGCAACATTTGGTTTACCAGCCCTGGGCACACACAGGCCACATTACTAGGGACTAACAGGTAAACCAAATAAGCCAATCATGGATATACCAATTCACATGTCATATTTACAAAGGGAGACAATATTCACTTTAGCACTGATCAGCAGTGGTAAAGTGCCTAGAGTCATAAAATCAACACAAACAGGTCAGAAAAAATACAGGAGGAAGGCAAAAGGTTTAGGGATGACCCTGCAAAAAGGGCCATTTCCAACATTCACCCAAATAAAACTTGAGGTATCCAAACAAACCAAAAGGAGAGCCAGAGTATCCTCGAGGAGTTAGTAATAATAAAACAAAAAACAACTCTTTGTACCCCCAGAAGGGAAAGTGCAAACTTGCCAAGAAATAGCTGCCTATTAACAGAATGAACTACCAAAGGGTATACAAATATGGAGCTACATGCTAAAGTGAACTTCAAAAATGATGCTGCCCATACGGATTCATTGAGCTCATTTCAGGATGTGAGGAAACAATCCCATTTATTACATCATCTGGAAGAGGAACAAACCAGGAGTCTGACACAAGGACGGACAGATAGGATGTCGTTGAATCAAAGAACTAACTCAGGAAAGAAATTGAAGCTGGAATAGGGTCACTTAGGATCAGGGAGATAAAAAGAGCTTTCAAGATGTAAATGAGACACCCCCGCCTTTGACCTCCTCAAGCAGAGTGAAGGAGGAAGCAACTGGTGGCATATCGGACCTGGCCAAAGACCTCACTTACCTTAACAAAAGAGAATGGGAAAATCTGTTTAATACGTAAGCTAGAGACACGCCATATAACACCATTATCGGCAAGTATCCTTGACCTTGCCCCTCCCAAGTGATTGATGTAGGAGGCAGCTGTAAAGTTGTCCAGTTTGATCAAAACTACACTGTTTTTTAGTATTGACTTGAAGCTCATTATTGCATTCAAACTTGCCAACATTTCTAAGCAATTTATGTGGAGTGGGATTTTCTCTTGGGGCAATTTCCCTCCCTGTTTCCTTTTCCCCCAATTTTGCACCCCAACCTAGATTCTTTACTAGAAAAATTGCGCTCAAAATCCCAGACCAATGTGTGTTACCTTGCATAACATCAGTATTGGCCCGAAGTAAATTTCTTAGAAAGCTGCAAAGCTCTGTTGAGTCTTTCAATTACCAGCCCAATTTAACGTATATTCAGATTAGCCTCTTGAATACTTTGGCTATGTACACTGTAGGGATTAACAAGAAAATTGCCAACCTTAACAGTCTGACCAAAAGAGAGCAAGCCGATACACAAGGGGTATAACAAGGCTGCAATTGCTCACCTGTTTTTAGACAAATTAGCTGGCCTTCCAGACACTATGGCCCAGCTTGTGGGTGAGCTAAAAGTTAATTTATCACAATGATTTTCGAGCCACTACTGCCTGTGAATCAAGCCCTCCAACCCTTCAAAAGGTGGGCAAGGAGCAATCAAAAAACGCAGAAACAGCCACTACAATCAAAACTAAAACTGATAAGGCACAGGATGCTGAAGCAATCGCAAAATGGTTACAGGGCCAAGATCCTCTGACAGAATTAAACCATGGGTTTTATAAAAACAACATCACTCAACATCATCATAGAAAGTGTATCTAGCACTATAGGGACCAATGACAGGGTAAAGAAGAGGAAAGGATGAAACAAAGAAAATTCAATCAGTTAATCGACTCCCAGATTATCCTATCTTCAGACAACACACCCAGGAGCCAACCAAAAAGTCAGATTCAGGAGAATTGGATACTCTCATCTCAGCGCCTGAAAAAGCTCAATTTCAAAAGGCTCCTTTGACATTTTAAAGAGAGGCAACATTCTAAAGCTCACCCACTTTATCCCATCATTGGGGAGTGTAACAGCAAAGTATATTCTAGCAATAAATGTCATCAACATCGGCACAGGGCACCACAGTGAACACACTACAGTCACCTGGATCTTGAAGAATTGACACAAAATGTAATGAAGGAGGCGGAGATCTTTCAAAATTGGGCATGTCGATATCTGCTTCTAAGATCTCTAGGTACCCCTATTCACTTGAAAGACACCTACAACAAAGCACCCAGAGCATGTATGTTGATGCGAAGGTTATACTCTGTGTTAAGGAATGCCAGGAGTAAATCTCTGTAACAGACTCTACATTCAGTTGAAGATGCAACGCCGGCAACCTTTCATCATAAAACCACTGAATCACTATGGGGATGGTTAGCCGGCACACTAAACTCCGCAGTGACAAAGAAGTGTTAAGGGTGAAAAATAAAAATGTGCTCCTGGAACATAATCAGGTTTGTCAGTAAATTTGGCAGATCACAGACCATGCAATATCTCAATGCAGATTCCATGTTGTGCTTCTGCAAGAAACCTGGGAGTACGATTCCATGCTGTTGCAAGGCTTTTTAAACTTTTTTATTCCGGCAACTGAACCCCAAAAGCACTGGTGTCTCACAACCTAATTATCCACCTACATTCACATGGAGGGCAAAGAACTTCAGGATAAACATGAAGGGCTGCAAATTGTGGAATTGGCCGTGAAAGCATCTGAAGGTTGGATGTTCACCACAGCAATAGTGAACGTATGCATCCATCCCAGCAGGATGGCACAATTAGAGCTCTCAGAGGTTCTGATAGAAGGACTTATGAATCTGAAAGCTGATTGAGGGGACTGCATCTTCATAATCAAAGGAGACTTCAACATGTGCCTGATGGGAGCACTCCTATCCAACGAAGTCCTAACTGCACAAGAGCAAGCCCGGAGCATACAACATCAAGAAAGACCACAATGGCATAGAAACGACAAGAAAGGCCTATTGTTAATAGGGAATCTTGAACATCTTGGACTTGTTCTGAATGGCTGCTTTGCTGGTGACCAACCCCCGAAGTTATCATACCACTGCAAAACTGGAGCATCCCTGATTGATTTCACCTTTATGGATGTATCTTTAATGCAACAAGTAACCTTGTTTTGCTCTGGGGGAGAAGATCGCAACTATTGTCTACAAGAGATAGCCTTATCAATCACCCCATTAGAACAGAAGCCATCAATCAACCAGGAGACTGCAAAATATGTAGTTAACAACTAGAGAATTAAATGGATGCCCACTTCCCTGCCAACTCTCATCCAAGGCACGAAGGAACTTTTCCATTCCCTGGATGCTACACCTGATCCAGTAAAAAGCTGGGAATACTTTGGGCCCGATTCACAGAACTAACTTAAGACTAAATCCTAAACTTACTACCATTTTCGTATTCACAGAAGGCACTTACTCATTTTGGTATTCACAGAAGACACTTACTCACTTCGGTATTCACAGAAGTTAGGAGTCCTAACTTTAGGACTCCTAAATGCCTTCTGTGAATACCAAAAGTCCTAAAATTAGGATTTTTCTCAGTTTAGGAGTCCTAAATTTAGGACTCTTAACCTTACTACTACTAAACTGAGAAAAATCCTAATTTTAAGGCTTTTGGTATTCATAGAAGGCATTTAGGAGTCCTAAAGTTAGGAGTCCTAACTTTACTACTACTAAATTGAGAAAAATCCTAATTTTAAGACTTTCGGTATTCACAGAAAGCATTTAGGAGTCCTAACTATACTACTATTAAACTGAGAAAAATCCAAATTTTAAGGCTTTCGGTATTCACAGAAGGCATTTAGGAGTCATAAAGTTAGGAGTCCTAACTTTACTACTACTAAATTGAGAAAAATCCTAATTTTAAGGCTTTCGGTATTCATAGAAGGCATTTAGGAGTCCTAAAGTTAGGAGTCCTAACTTTACTACTACTAAATTGAGAAAAATCCTAATTTTAAGACTTTCGGTATTCACAGAAAGCATTTAGGAGTCCTAACTATACTACTATTAAACTGAGAAAAATCCAAATTATAAGGCTTTCGGTATTCACAGAAGGCATTTAGGAGTCATAAAGTTAGGAGTCCTAACTTTACTACTACTAAATTGAGAAAAATCCTAATTTTAAGACTTTCGGTATTCATAGAAGGCATTTAGGAGTTCTAAAGTTAGGAGTCCTAACTATACTACTACTACTAAACTGAGAAAAATCCTAATTTTAAGATTTTCGGTATTCATAGAAGGCATTTAGGAGTCCTAAAGTTAGGACTCCTAACTTCTGTGAATACCGAAATGAGTAAGTGCTTTCTGTGAATACCAAAATGAGTAAGTGCCTTCTGTGAATACCAAAATGGTAGTAAGTTTAGGATTTTGTCTTAAGTTAGTCCTGTGAATCGGGCCCTTTATATCTGAATAAACAGTCCTTTTTGTAACAACATTAGCTACTCATCATCAAGGCCCCAGAGTTAATGATTGCACCCACAGCACTCTGTGGAGAATGCATCACATCAGGGAAATAACAAGGTGAGTAAACCAACTATGGAGACAACTGAGGAAAGCATCAAGTGACTTAAACCTCTGGCACGACTTAAAGAACGCAAATAACGAATTGAGAAAGCAGAAATGGGAGATATTGAAAACCATCAAAAAAAACTTTTGCCAAACTGCTCTGCAACACAAAAAGAAGTAATTTGGCAAACTTTTGGCAGACAGTAAGCAGCATCAGCAACTCGTAGGTGTCAGGTTCACATGTCTCAAAAGCTACCTGGGCCAGTGTACTAACCTAGCATTTCAAAATAAGGGGTACAATTTGCATAAATAGAAAGGAGCACATGCACTCAGGAATACAGGAATTAGCTTTGAAACACCTTTCTCAGTTTACACCCTATGGAAATATTACCAAATGTGAACTAGTGCAGCATCTGAAAAGTGAGTTGAGTCTATGCTAACAACTAGCGCATAGAACATCTGAAAGCAAATTTCTAAAGGGCACAGAGAAAGGGCTCAGGCCCTAATGGGATTGCTCCAGCAATCTTCAAAGAAGAACCAGCATATTGGGCGGAGAAGTTAGAGCTTGTCTTCAAGTTTTTTCTATCAAGCGGCAGAACCCCCGCCTCATGGAATGGCTCAGTGATCTCACCAATATTCATGGGGGGGGAGACAATAATAAGCCTCAGAATTACCACCTGGTGGCATTAATTGACAATGAAGCAAAATACTTTCCAGGAACTATTTTGGAGGAGCTGAAGTTTTGGGGGAGGAACATCAAATTATACCACTAAACCAGATGGGCATTACCAAACAAACAGGGACTATTACAAACATCATGACACTTTCCCTGTTCAGTGATTACACAATGTCATACAAACAGCCTGTTCACCTGTGTTTCATAGACTACAAATCTGCATTTGACAAGGTGAGCCAAAACAAACTACAGCAAAAACTTGCAGGATGGAATATACCAGATGTTCTTCTAAAGGCATTGCAGATGCTGCAAACAGGCACGTGGATCAGGATTAAACTTGGAAATGGCT
Source organism: Triturus cristatus (assembly GCF_964204655.1). Classification (NCBI taxonomy): domain Eukaryota; kingdom Metazoa; phylum Chordata; class Amphibia; order Caudata; family Salamandridae; genus Triturus; species Triturus cristatus. The sequence goes on along the minus strand of NC_140585.1, from coordinate 699,524,465 downwards.
CTCGTCTGTCTTGGCACATACCAACAACAGAGGGTCTAAAACAGGGATGAGCACGGGCCCCAATACTTTTTAATATGTTTCTCTATGATCTTCGCACTTATTAAACAAGGTAAATAGTCATGCGCCAAAACTGGTAGGTTGTACGTCTTCAAACCTACTATATGCGTATGATTTAGCAGGACAAAAGTGAGATTGCAGTGGCTCTTGGACATAACTTTTGATTATTCAAACAAACTATTAACATGACAAAGACCAAACTCCTCACATTCCAAAGGAATAAGCTGGCATATTTGGCACTTGGGCATTGGAAAAGTGGAATAAACAGATGTATATAAATACCTGGGAGTTCTTTTCAGCCCCAATGGGAGATTTGTAGCCCAAATGAAAGAAATCGAGATGAAAGGTAAAACACTCGGAGCCGGTCTGGGACTGCTCCATAAAATGCTTTTAGTCCAATTTTACAGGTGACCCAAGACAGAATTCTGTCTACATTAGCATATGGGCATGAGGTACTGAGGGGTTAGGATAGTACAACACTTGAATTCACGGTTTCAAATATGTATAAAATAGTTTTCCCTTTTCTAGCGCATGTATCCCCAGTGCAAATCAGATTAGAGTTTTGGCTGCTCAAACAAACCCTGGGCATATAGGCTGCTTTTGTGAACTGCTGCTGAAGCCTCAAACTTGCAAAAGAGGGCTCCTGGGGTCACCATCTCTGGCTGGAAATACAGGGGAGAGACAGATTACCTATAAGGATTTACCTACAAAGGTCACTCATCTTTTTAGACCTTTCATCTGCCTGGGCCCTAAACCTGAGCCGAAATGAGCAGAAAAAATTATAAAAACAAACACCAAAGCAAAGTCACTACTGGAGGACAAGCAGGTTTTGGCAGGGAGGAGACATGGATGGTAATGATAGAGCGTAATTAAGCTTCAGTGTGCTGAGATGGCCTTTTAACTGGTGGCATGTTTCTTGCTGTTTTTTTGAATTTCAGTGGTCGGGGTGGATGTTCACCATCGCAAAGTCCATGCTCCAAGGCCCATGGACCTGCACCATCTGCAGGATATGGTCCTATCATGGAATTTAAGAGGTTGTGCCAGTATCGGTCAGGACAGCGCCCTTGGCACCGGAGGCCTACCAGTTACTATGTGTGCACATTTGATCATAAACATTTTTGACTCCCTGCCTTTGAGTATATTCTTGAGTAACCAATCCAGCAGGAACAGTTCCATGCTGGGTCCCTCTGTCAATTCCGGGATACCCCCTATTCTCACATTGTTCCACCGCAAGAGTCCTTCTCCATCTTCAACCTTTAACTGGAGTTGGGCTACCTTTGGTTGGACGGCTTGAATTGCTTCGTAACCACCCTTAACCTGGGGCCCTAGATCTCCCAAGACTTGCTCCCTCTCAACCACACTTTCCACCAGTTTCTTATGGTCCATTCGCAGGAGATCAAGATCCTGAGCCACTGTGTTCATCATATTCTCCAGAGGGAACTTTCTGTCTTTAATTGCTGCCAATGTGGGGGCTGTGTGAGTTTCTAGGCTGTGGGCTTCATCAGGTGAATTTTGCCCATCACCTGCACCCAGATGTCTTGGACGGACCATAGTTGGGCTTGACTTCTGGGGTTTGGGGAAAATCATCCCTGCCCTGCTCCAAGTGCACCCCTGAGCAGATTGATGGTCGGGATGAGTCGCAACTCATGGTTGAATGTCTCAATGCTCTCCACGGTAGGCCTGTCTTGTGCAGGGAAAGCACAGGCCTTTTGTCACCATCAGGGCCCCCACTCCTGATCCCTGGTGGGGTCAGCAAATTGTCAGTCCACACCCTCTGCAGGCACGAGCACCCTCCGCTTACATCAGGGTTCCCAGGCCCGGGCACAGTTTACCACGGCTGCAGTTTCCTCTCTCTCCAGCGTCACTGCTCCTCTGGATCCTGCAACTCACTCACTTCTAACAATGGGATTCATCAGGTGGAATGGCTCTTCTTGCTCTTGCATGGCCCCCTTGACACTCCTCACAACCTTGAAATGCCACTCCACAGTGTTGTGACTCGATCTCCACCTCCTCAGAACCTGCCATGGGGTCTCTTGTGGGTCTCCTGCTCTATGGGAGGCCTGAAATGTCTTAGCCCAGCCAATTTATAGCTACCCTCTATGTTTGGTCTATATTGGGGTCTCCGGCTGTTACGCCTCCACAGCTGCGCTCCTCCACTCCGGGATGTGTCAGTCCTAAGCGTCAGGGTCTAAAATCGCATTGTCCACTCCTCCGGGCATCCTGGGGTCTCCATGCCTGTGTGTGTGCCCTGCCGAGCCTCTTTGTAAATCGTGTCAGCCGCCCTCTACCTCCACATCAGTCCAGGCCTGTCAGTTTCTCACTTGCCATATGGTCTGGGCCCCCAACTCCTCCTCAGCTTACTTTCGCAGAGGTGAGGCTCCCTTATGTAGGATTGTGACAGCCCCGTCACAGCATCCATAAATTCCAGGGCCACCCAGTCCGTCATGGGAGTGGTCTGATCGGCTGCTCTGTAGCAGTCGCAAAGGTCACTCTGGTTGTCTTGCGATTGGGGGCTTGGTGTCCATTTTTGACCCTTTTACCTCAGAGACAGCAGTCCCTCTGCTTCGGGGGTAGAAGGTAAGTGAGGTCCAGTGGATGTAGGATGGTGGGCCAGGCTCTGGACAGAGCTTCTCAAGGCATGTCCATCCTGGCCATCATGTTGGCCATGCCCCCACATTCTAGCTATTTCTAAGCACTACATTACATTTTAGTCATATTTATAACAAGCTTGCCTCTCAAGTTTCTTGAGGATGATCACACATCATACCTCTCAACAGCTAATGAAGCTGTCTTTTATCAGAGTTATGACAGGAAGAAAACATGCTCCAGGCGAAGGAGCACTCTCTGCTACGACAGAGAGTGGCTGATCAGCAATCTGGTGTGACCTCTGGCAAAAATCTTCTAATCCTCTCCAAATCAATGGTCAAATCCTGGATTTTTCGTAACTTAGCTTTCAGGAGACAAAATATGTCAGTTCCATCCACATGTTGATTTTAGGTAGCCAATATTAAACCTTGAGATTGGTGCTGCCAGAGGAAGTGTTGGAATTGTGATGCCTGCCACTGAAAATAATAAACAAGAAGTTAGCAGTCATAAATAGGACCTTTACAAGATCAAGATCAGCTAAAGATATGCAAGTAAGAAAAAATGGAGAAACAGTCTATCTGGGCTCAACTAAAATGGGGTCTGCCACAGTATTCACAGTAGCTGGGTGTGGGAGGTTCCGCCTAAGCAAATTTCCTGGATTTAGACCTCACAACAACACACAAACATACAAGTACTCATCAAATACACAAATTATGAAATATTTATTTTAATTCATAAACAAAAAAATACAAAAAACGAAATTTTTGTTTCAATGGGTAAATTGGAGCTTTTCAAAATGTGGTTTTATTCCTAAAAGATGAAGCAATATGCTAGACTCTAGCATATAACTTTGTCTGTTTTATTTTATAATGCACACGCTCTGTTTGTTGGCACATTAGCGGTGCTAAAGTTTGGGCCACCACTCATCCATATTAGATTATGTTTACTGTACCTTTGCTACTTCCACAAACTAAACTAAGGACGCCAGTTTAATGTTAACCTCCAATTTCAAATTCCCTCACATTTACAGAGATGTGTAAAATGTTGAAAAAATTTTTTTTAGTGTATATAACATATTACTTGACTGAGTAGACGCCGTGGATCCCCCCTGAGTCCTTAGACCCTAATGTTATAAATAGGGCTGGGTAAAATGTAAATAGTTCCGGCATAATTCACATAATTTCAGTAATTTTGCATTATTGTTGTGAAACAAAATTCCCAAAAGGGCCCTTTATTAACTGAAAAATGGGTTCTCCCATCAAAAATTGCACGCTAAATGGAGTTTTGTACTTTACATAATTATGCTTAATGTTGCTAAAGTTTCAAGTAAGTGCACAAAAGCAAATAACTTAATTTCGCACACGCCTAGGTGAGAACACTGGTTTGGATACATTCAGGGACATGAAGTTAGGGGCTATTTGGAAATTACTGTACTTGTTTGAAGCTCATAACAATTTGGATTATTCTTTATGATTTCAATTTTGGCAATATTGGTTAGAGTCAGAGGCTGATTTTCATTATGGATTATTTAAGCCCTTTGATATTGTTTATGACCAAGAAACTTCAGGTGGAGCCTTCGACCCATCTGTGATTCTATGGCATACATGTTTAGTTCAACTTCCACATTTTACATGGTCAATAGTTCTTTAGCTACTTCTTGTAGTGGAACACCATCACAACATGTTCTGGAGCACATCCAAACTCTGGAGTGACCATGTTGCACAGGGGAAAAGGAGAGAGACCATCGGCAGGAAGACAGAAGCTGGGGCAGGAAATTGTGATGGGCCATTGAAGTCAAGTCACTAAGCCAGCCTTCCCCCTTCATCCATCAACAGCAAAGTTACTTTCTTGTGTCTATTCAGTCATAGAGGAGAGTAGAGCCATTGGGTAAATAGACATAATATCGAAAAAAAAATATCGAGTGGACAGAATATCGAGTTTTAAATATAGAATGGACAGAATATCGAAGTGCCAAAATATAGTGGTGAAGAATATCGAAAAACAGGTAAGAAATATCGATTGCAATAATATAGAAGTAAGTAATATCGACAGTCATAATATAGTTGTTAAAAATATCGAATTATTTATAGTGTTTTAAGTGTTAGTATAGGTGTTAAAAGTATGTTTTAATATTGTAATGTATGTTAGAATATTTTTAAAGTAATGAATTTTATGTTATTTTATTTTTGTGTAATTTAATTCCGTAGCGGGTTGTGGGTTTATAGGGGAGTAGGGTGGGAAGTAATTTAATTATAGTACATTAAATAATAATTTATAGGAATGATTAATAATTTTTAATTTAATTTTGCGTTTTACTTCTGTAGCGGGTTGTGGATTTATAGGGGAATAGGGTGGGAAGTAATTTAATTGTTATGAGTTAATTATTAATTGGTATTGAAAATTAATTGGTTGTTGATTAATTATTAATTGGTAAATAATTTGTATTAATTGGTAATTAATTTGTATTAATTGTTTAATTGATAATTATGTTAATTGTATTCATTTAATATTTGTAGCGGGTAGTGTGTTTATAGGGGAATATGGTGGGAAGTAATATAATTGTAAATAATTAATTATTTAATTGATGTGTGTATATTGTTAATTAATATATCTTTAATTTAATTTAGCGTTTTACTTCTGTAGCGGGTTGTGGGTTTATAGGGGAATAGGGTGGGAAGTAATTTAATTGTTATTAGTTCATTATTAATTGGTATTGAAAATTAATTGGTTGTTGATTAATTATTAATTGGTAAATAATTTGTATTAATTGGTCATTAATTTGTATTAATTGTTTAATTGATAATTATGTTAATTGTATTCATTTAATATTTGTAGCGGGTAGTGTGTTTATAGGGGAATATGGTGGGAAGTAATATAATTGTAAAAAATTAATTATTTAAATAATTTGTGTATATCGTTAATCAATATATTATTAATTAATGATTAATTGGTATTATTAGCATTTATTAATGTTTGTTATTGAAAAACAATTGGTTGTTAATTAATTATTAATAGGTAATTAATTAAACAAAAATATATTGGTATTTATAAATAATCAATTATTAAATCTTGTGTGATTGGTAATTAATTGTAATACTTGTTTTGGTATTAATAATTAATAAATTTTTAACAAAATATTAATTTATTATTTTCCCTACTTTTGCACTTACTTGAGTGGGAATAGTAATTTTTACCCCTACGCTATCCAATGGTTTCCCTATTATTGCACTCTCTGGAGTGGGAATAGTAATTTTTACCCTACCGCTATCCAACGCTTTCCCTACTGTTGCACTCTCTGGAGTGGGAATAGTAATTTGTATCCCTACGCTATCCAATGCTTTCCCTACTGTTGCACTCTCTGGAGTGGGAATAGTAATTTTTACCCCTACGCTATCCAACGCTTTCCCTACTGTTGCACTCGCTGGAGTGGGAATAGTAAATTTTACCCTCCCGCTATCCAACGCTTTCCCTACTGTTGCACTCTCTGGAGTGGGAATAGTAATTTTTATCCCTACGCTATCCAACGCTTTCCCTACTGTTGCACTCTCTGGAGTGGGAATAGTAATTTTTACCCTACCACTTTCCAACGCTTTCCCTACTGTTGCACTCTCTGGAGTGGGAATAGTAATTTGTATCCCTACGCTATCCAATGCTTTCCCTACTGTTGCACTCTCTGGAGTGGGAATAGTAATTTTTACCCCTACGCTATCCAACGCTTTCCCTACTGTTGCACTCTTTGGAGTGGGAATAGTAATTTTTACCCCTACGCCATTTGACGTTTTCTCTACTGTTGTAATCACTGGAGTGGGAATGGTAAATTTTGAACTCCAGCTATCCAACGCTTTCCCTACTGTTGCACTCTCTGGAGTGGGAATAGCAATTTTTATCCCTACGCTATCCAACGCTTTCCCTACTGTTGCACTCTCTGGAGTGGGAATAGTAATATTTACCCCTACGCTATCCAATGCTTTCCCTACTGTTGCACTCACTGGAGTGGGAATAGTAATTTTTACCCCTACGCTATCCAACGCTTTCCCTACTGTTGCACTCACTGGAGTGGGAATAGTAATTTTCTCCCTCCCGCTATCCAACGCTTTCCGTACTGTTGCATTCTCTGGAGTGGGAATAGTAATCTTTACCCTCCCGCTATCCAACGCTTTCCCTACTGTTGCACTCTCTGGAGTGGGAATAGTAATTTTTACTCTCCCGCTATCCAACGCTTTCCCTAGTGTTGCATTCTCTGGAGTGGGAATAGTAATTTTTACCCTCCCACTATCCAACGCTTTCCCTAGTGTTGCATTCTCTGGAGTGGGAATAGTAATTTTTACCCTCCCACTATCCAACGCTTTCCCTAGTATTGCACTTACTGGAGTGGTAATAGTAAATTTTATCCGCCCGCTATCCTACGCAGAAAATATTGAATATTTTTAATAAATATTACGTTAATACATATGTATTAATTATTTTTTTACTTACATTAAATATTTAATAATTTTAATGTTATTTAAGTATTTTTAAGTATGTGTCAGTTAATTATATGTATTATTTCATAAATTTTATATTACTTTTAAAACATTTAAAAAATTCGATATTTTGACTAACTATATTATTTACAACGATATTTTGGATTCTATATTTTTGTACTTTCCTGTTTGGAGATAGGGAGTCGATATTTTGGTATTCTATATTTTGGCATCGATATTTTTGTAAGTCTTTATTTTTGTAGTCGATATTATGTCAGTGATCCCAGCCATTGACCTCACTTTTTACATCACATCAAGAGTCAGTTTAGAAAGAAGATATCTATAATGAGACAGACGTCAGGCCAACACTACAAACAAGAGGCAAAAACAAATACATTCTGTCAGCCCATCATGTCAGTCGCTTGAGCACCACATCTCAATTTACGTACACAACTGTGCAGGAAAGCAGCAAGCACAAGTGAAGCATCACATCTAGGGTGATGGGGCAACTTTGACATGCTGGTCAAATTGCAACATAGCCTTCCCTACTGCCATGATCACGAAAGAGCCAAGGAGCCTGTCAGATTCCATATACAGCAACAATGGATGAGGATAACTGACCAAAGGTGTAATACTGAAAATGGTTAGCCGGAAACCCTCCAGGCAGCCAGTCTGCAGGTAATCATCATACTGAACACTCCCTGCACCATCCTAGTATGCTCACAGTGTGGACAAAGGCCACACCCTGTCTGACAAATTGTTTACTCAATAGCAATCATAGCTGTTTAACCCCTTCAGCGCGGCGGGAATTCCCCCGCGGTGCTGAAGGGTTCGAGCGCGGGCGGGGCCATGACGGAACGGTTCCGTCATGAGCACAGCGCAACCGATGCTCATGACGGAACCGTTCCGTCATGGGCATGGAAGGGGTTAAAGAGTGAATCAGAGATATGCCGCTGAGCTTTTGGGATAGATGATTTAGGAGTGGGCGATGAAGGAGTAAAGTGATAGATTTCAGCACGATGGTCAGGCATGGAGGTTCACATTGGTGCTAAAAATATGAAATTAGAGTGTCTTTGATTGAACGCACGTATGATTTCCATGCAATCATTGAAATACTGCTGACATTTCATTCACATGTTCAGATGTTTTGAGAGTGTAAAACATGCTGTCAAAACAGATAAACACAAATATATCTGTGTAGTCTTAAAACACGTTATCTAGAGAACGTTACAAATTAGCAGGGATGTTGCATAGGCTAAAAGGCATGCCATCATTTATAAATCAGTTCAATCTGGTCTTGAAAACAGATTTAAATTAATTGTCTTCATACCAGCAGCTGTTCCTTCATGGCGCCGTGAGCTGCGTGTAGCAAATGTGAAAAATAAAATGCCAGTGAAATGCACACCCCGGCCTTCCCCCAAGCAGAGAGAAATGTGGTGTGTGTCGTCTGCCGCAGTGACCAGACACGCCACAGTGCGCATGTCAGTTTGAATAGCCAGCTTGAGCTGTGTTAGACAGCTAGGTGGACACCAAGTACAGGCCCTTAGGGCCAGGAGCCAACCTACTCCGTCTAATCCTGGTACTTCTCTCAGGATGGATAATAGTATTGGCTTGGGGAGTTTGCCCTCCAACTCTTGCCAAAGACTGCAGAAGAACAATGAGGACGCGCAGCCTGTGGGTAAGTACCAATTATTTTACTTTATTTATTTCAAATGTTAGTGTAATGCATGTCAGTGTAGTGATTTAGTTTGTGTCTATGTTGCATGATACTTGTTGTTTTATTTTGGGTTTTCGGAGGAGTTGTTTTATCTTTGGCTTTTGGAGGGAGGGGTTATTTTATTTTTGGCTTCTGGTAAAATGTGGGGGCATGTCGCTCGCCCACCACTTTGAAAGTTTACCAGCCATCCCTTCTTTAGTTCTTGAATAATATTTTTCAAAATGTATGCCTGGAGAGCGCAATTTACAGTCATCTCTTTTTTGATGTTTGGTAAAAACAGTTTGTCTTATTTAACTTGTTTTCTATCTTCATAGGAGCATGTAGATGACAGCCTAGACCACTCCATGAATAATAATGATTATAATAATAAGCATAAATGCAAGTCCTAGATGATAGCTCACCACTCTCTATCAATTTTGAGAATATATGGCATGTGCTGTTTATCCATATCAACATGAGCCAATAAGTAATAATAACAGTAACAATATTAATAGTAGCAAATCGACTACTACTACTGCTGCTAATTCTACTACTGATAATAATAACAATACTAAATGATGACAAATATACTACGTGGGTTAGCTAGGGGACTTTCATTTTTCATTTTAATTTACCTCCCACTTTTATTTTTTTAGTTCAAAAGAGTTTTATTAAACAATGAACAGGAAAATGCAATACAAAATATCAATTGGGGAAGAGAGGGGGAGATAAAAGGGGTAGGAAAAGGGGAGGGGAAGGGGACTGCAAATGAAACGTATAAGAGAAATTGCACACAAAAGCAATGAACATGGGCATTGAAAAGAAATAAAGAAATTGTATCAATCCTGACTAAACAATAAATTACAAAGAGCATAAAAATAAAACAGCAGGGTAAAATATGCAGAACGTGAAAAGGGTATCATGGGGGCTTGGGAACTTCTTGTTGAGCAGGCGATGGAAGGGAAGAGCGAGCAGCACAATTATCTAAGTATAACGTAATGGGGAGCCACAAGTCTGCACGTTTAGCTGCCAATTGAACAGGAAAGACAAATGCATTATCAAGTCTATGGTTATAACAGACATTATACCACCATGCTTTGAAAGAAATATTGGATGCATTTTTCCAATTGACAGTAATCTGCTGAAAAGCAACAGCCAATAGCAAATCAACAATGCGAGCAGACATATCTACGTTATTCCAGCTAGTGGACAAACTGCCCAGGAAAAGCTGAGTAAGAGAAAAGGGAATGCAAGTATGAAAAATAACATTGATTTGGGCCCACACCTGTAACCAAAAATCGTGTACATGTTTGCAAAGAAATAGCATGTGTGGTAGGGTAGCATTGGGAGCATCACATGACCAACACTTGTCTGGGGTATTAGGAAATCGCTTATGTAGTGTAGAAGGAGTATGAAGTAGCCTGTTGTAAATAAAAAATAGGGATTGTGTCAACGAAGCCGCTCTGGAAGTTTTGCGCAATTTTGTCCAAATTTTGTCCCATAAGGATATCGGCCAGTCTATCCCGAGATCACTTTCCCAATGAAGTTCAACCTTGGATTTAGGCCTAAGTGACTCGGGTGCGTGAATGTATTTATAAAGAAGAGATGCTTTGGGGGCAGTGCGAAGGAGGGAATGAAGTCGAACAATAGGGGTGATAGAAATAGGGGGAGGGGAAGAAGCCGAAAGTCGTAGATAAATCTCCAGAACAGCAGCCTTGAGGAGAAGATACTTGGAGAAAAAGGATTGGGGTAAGCCAAAGGAGGAACAAAGGTCAGGAAAAGAAACAAAGGTGGAACCGGAGAAGAGCTGCGAAATCCAAATCAAGCCACGGGTTCTCCATGATTTCCAGTAAAAGGGCTTATTACCAATTAGGAGATATTTATTATGCCAGATAGTGGAAGAAATGAAATCAGCCACGGTCATAGGAGGGCCAGGAGCAGCTGACAGTAAGAGCTTAAGAGTATACTTGTGGATAGGAGTGGGAATCAACGAGGGTTTATGGGAAAAAGCAAGATATTCTGCAAAAGAAAATGGGGAGAGTAAAGTACGCTCAACCTTAAGCCATAAAGGGCAGGGAGAAGTGGAATCTTGTAACCAGAGTGAAGCTTGACGCAATAAAAAGGCCTTCTGGTATGCAGGGAAGTCAGGAAAGTTGACACCACCTTCAGAAGCCGGACGTATGAGCCTAGCCCGAGACATTCTGGATTTTTTGGAGTTCCATAAAAACGAGGATAACGTTGAGTTAATCTTGGTAAAGAATTTCACTGGAATGGGGACTGGAATACTGGAGAGTGTGTATAGAACAATAGGGGATATCATCATTTTAATAGTGTCAAGACGTCCCCACCAGAGGTATAAAGGATGCCATCTTGTCGTGAGATCTGCAATCTTCTGTGAGCATTTGGACATACACAAAGAAATAGTGTCTGAGATTGAGGGGGTAATATATAGACCTAGATATTTAATGTGGGATGGACTCCAAGTAAACCGAGATTCAATAAATTCTTGCTTGAAGGTAAATTTGGTTAGGGGAAGGATCTCACATTTATCATGATTAAGTTTATATCCAGAGATAGAGGAATTTTTTTTTACTTCAGTCATGAAAGCAGGGATGGATTCTGCAGGTTTAGAAAGAAAGAGTAATATATCATCTGCATAAGCAGCGAGTTTAACATGCGAATCCGCAATCTGGAAACCATGGATGGCAGGGTTTTGACGCAACCTGGAAAGGAAGGGCTCCAAAGCAAGGTTGAAAAGAAAAGGGGATAAGGGGCAACCCTGGCGAACGCCTCTACCTAGGTCAAAATAGGAGGAAATTTGACCATTAGCAAAAACTGCCGCTCTAGGATGGGAATATAACAGGGAAACTAAAGAGATAAATCTAGGACCAAAACCAAACCAAGTGAGAGTGTGGAAGAGATAGCGCCATTCAACACGATCAAAAGCCTTTTCGGCGTCAAGGGCAATCGCTGCAAGTGAGTGCTGGTAGCGGGAGGACTTTGACAGGATATTAAATAAGAGTCCAGTGTTGTCCGTAATATACCGGCCCTTAACAAACCCAGATTGCTCCTCGCCTAGTAGGTCGGGGAGAAGGTGGTCCAGTCGAATCGCTAATGTTTTAGCGAAGATTTTGTAATCAATATTGACTAGAGATATGGGCCTGTAATTTTTGCAGTATTGGGCATCCTTTCCGGGTTTAGGTATGAGGCAGATATGGGCATCGGAGAAAGTCCCTGAGGAGGCACCACAAGAAATAAAAGTATGAAGTAGAGAGTGAAGTCGTGGGATCAGCAGTTTAGAAAAGTGAAGGTAGAATTCGACAGTAAAGCCATCAGGACCGGGGGCTTTGTTGGGTTTGAGATGTTGCAATGCAGTAAGTAGTTCCTGTTGTGTGACTTCCGATTCTAAGGAGGAAAGATCTGGAGGGAAGTCAGCTGGTATATGAATGGTGGAGAAGAAACGAGCAAGGGAGCTGGGGGTAGACTGGGTTTCAGAGGTATACAGGGTTTCATAAAAACGTGAAAATTCAGCAAGAATATCAACATCCATATGCTTTAAATTATCATCAGAGTCATAAATAGATTCAATATTTAACTTATTGTGCTTAATCTTCAAATAATTAGCTAGGAGCTTTCCTGCCTTATTCCTACCCCCATAGAATTTAGCAGTAGATTTCAGCAGGTACAAGGAGGCATCTTCTGTAGACTTCTCATTAAACTTCATTTTTGCTGCAATGAGGGCTGTCAGGCTATCAGCAGAGTGTGAGGTAAAATACGCATGTTCCAGTGTTTTAATGTCAGAAAGGAGATTTTTAGTAAACCTTCGGGCGTTCTTACGTTTGTTTGCGACGTAACTAATAATAAAGTCACGTGCTGCTGCCTTAAAAGCATCCCAAATAGTGTGGTCAGGGAGGGTATCGTCATCGTTAAGGAGGAAAAATTCATCAAAAAAGGAAGTAAAGGTGGCTGTAAATTTGGGGTCTGTGAGGAGGGAATTATTGAAACGCCATCTCCTAGGGCCAGCATTTTTAGGGAGTACATCAACACTTGTAAGGACGGGAGCATGGTCAGAGAGCAGTATCGGGCCTATCTCAGAGTGTAGGAGTGACTGAGCGAGGTTGTGGGAAAGAAAGATGTAGTCAAGTCGTGACTGGGAACGGTGACAGGGGGAATAAAAAGTGTACTCCCGCAACTTTGGATTGGAAAGGCGCCAGGAATCTACTAGTTTATGCTGTGAAATAGCATGACTAAACAGCTTGTGGGGCTTGTTGGGGACATAAGGGGCTTTGGACACCCTATCGATAAGGGGATCAAGAGGTTGATTACAATCCCCCGCCAGGATAAAGTTGTGGTCCATAAATTTAGTTAAAAGTGGAGAAAAATCAGCCCAAAAAGAAGGTTCGCCTGTGGTAGGACCATATACATTGAGAAGAGAGACTGGAACGCCTCTAAGTGACAACTTAGCATAGACCCAACGACCAGAAGTATCCGACTCATGGGTAATAACCTGGAGGGGAAGAGACTTGCGACAAAGAACTGCCACACCATTGCGTTTGCCATCACCTTGTGAGAAAAACAATTCACCCACCCAACCCCGCTTAAGCTTAACAGACTCAACCTCAGTTAAATGCGTTTCTTGGAGGAATGCAATATCAACATTCAATTTGGCAAGATATGACAGAATCCGTTGACGCTTAATCGGGGAATTAATACCCTTCACATTCCATGACAATATATTCAACGACATGATAGCAACTTATTTATAAAAAATGTGAGTGACAGATCCAATGAGAGAAAAGCCCATAAAAAGTAGAGAGTACAGAAGGAAAAAAGAAGGATTAGTGGAAACATGTTGAAGAAAAAGAAAGAAAACAAGTGGTCATAAGTGTGAGCCATATCAAGAAAGGGAGAATAAAATTAGGCCTGGGCGAAGCACTACGCTACGCTCGCGTAGTTTGCGAAGTTCGCGCTACTTCGCACTACGCGAACTGCACGTAGCACAGTGCGAACACGCGTAGCGTAGTGTTGCGTAGTGCTGCGGTCATTTTTTGCTTGCTCGCGACCGCGAGCAAGCAAAATGACATCCTGGCGAGACTTTTTCCTTGTTCGCGATCGCGAGCATGGAAAATAAACCTCCCGGCGAGATTCCCAACGCGAGAAGGTAAGGTTTCTCATTGCGAGGGGTCGCGTATGCTCGCGACCGCTCGCGATGAGAAACTACCAGTTCGCGTTGAGAAAGCTGCAGCTCGAGTAAAAATCTACTCGAGCAGCAGAAAACTACAGCTCGCACTGTGCAAGATGCCATTTTCAATGATTGCACAGTGCCGGTTGCTTGTCCGCACTGTGCAATCATTGAAAACAACATCTTGCACAGTGCGAACATGTTACTTCGCAGTTCGCGAAGTGCTACGCGTAGCTCGCGTAGTGCGAACTTCACTTTGCGTAGCTTCGCGAAGTGCTACTTCGCGAACTACGCCCACCCTTAAATAAAATGCAACAACGTCGGAAGTGACCCAGAAAGCTAGAAGTAAGGAAGAAGTAGAGAGAAACATGGAGTCAGGAGGACAGGAAATGCAATTCTTACAAAAGACAAGTGCAAAAGCAGTAGCAGAAGGCAGAGAGTATAAGAGAAAAATAATGACACTGGAGTAAGGAGCCAGAAAGGGGAAAGAGGTTGAGAAGCGAGTGTAGCAGGAAAAAAGAAGAATGCAATCCTCATAAGAGCAAAGAGTTCCGATCAGTGATAATAAATCAACATGAAAATATGCGGACAAGAACACAAACATGAGAAGAGGTAAAAGGGAAGGGAAAGGAGAAAAACCAACAGATATGCCAGGAAGGTAAATAAGGAAGTAGGGGAAAAACATACCTACAAAGGGAAGATACGAGAAAGGGTGGAGGGAGGAAGGAACCACAAGGGTGAGGCAGCACATCGAGGAGCAGCGAGGCTGGGGTCGGGAGACATCATCAAAACACGAGGACAAACTCCTGTAGGACGAAAAAAGGAGAACAAAGGATTAAAATGTGCCGGGAAGTCAAGATGGAACCATGACTGAACACGGAAAACAAGGAACATCCATAATGTTTAAACAATAAAAGAAACATTAACGATGTCATCCGAAGGAGCAGAGAAATTCAGGCGAGCTATAACAATGAAAAAATTCTAAAGAAACACAGCATAACATGCAAAGCCATAGAAGAAATATAAAAACAGTATTCATCCAAAAGCAGAGGATGACGGTCTGGAAGCATCCATAGCAGAGGATTTGTGCGCATTAATGAAACTTTGTAGGCGCACTGGGTCCTCATAAGTTGTAGTCTTGTTATTGTGGGTGACTTTAAATAAACACGGGTGATAGAGGCCGTATCGCGCCCCCATCGCCCGCAAATCCGCTCTTAGATTCAGAAAAGCCTTCCGCCGGGTAGCCGTAGCCTTGGCGTAGTCTTGCGCAAAAAACAGGGGAGATCCAGACCAGGTAAGATTCGGAGAGGCTTTGGCCGCCGCCAAAACCATCAAAAGGTCAGTGTACTCCAAAAAGTAGATGATGACCCCTCTGGGTCTCTGAGATGGAGAAGTTGAGGAAGGTGGTCGACCCAACCTGTGAGCTCGTTGAATGTTGAGGGACCTGTCCTGTGCCAGATGCAAGAGCTTAGGAAGGAACGACTTGAAGAAAGTGATTGGGTCAGATCCCTCAAGTCCTTCAACCAGGCCATAAATACGAAGGTTGTTGCGCCTGTTTCTGTTTTCCAACTGCTCCACTTGTTGTTGAAGATCAGAGACTTGAGATTTCAAGTTGGAGACCACAGAAGATGTTTCTTGGAACGACTGAACAGATTTTTCAACTAAAATTACTCTCGGTTCCATTTGCGACCAGTTATCAGTAAGGACCTGGAGCTTAACATTAGTCTCTTCCATAAAAGGACGCAGGGACCTTATCTCTTCTAACAACAATTCCATGGATACAGGCCCCGAATGTTTTGGAGGCGAAAGAGAATTTGACTTGAGTCTTTTTGTGTTAGATTTAGAGGTATCCTGCGGGTTCTTAGATGGCTCCATTGGCGTATCTGAGCCAGATGAGTTAAGAGAGTCTTCTAATTGCGACAGAGCAGAGAAAACCTTAGAATTCTTCACAAATTGGGGCGTGGTAGAACGAGGCAGGCGTGACATTGATTTAAGTCTGCCCATGTGGCGAATCCGTGGAATGGCTAACTCATTGGAGGTCACAGGAAGCAAAAATGAAAACAGCACAAGAAAGAGCACAGCAGGAGTGCGACGACGTCTGGATATCGCAAGAAAGGAGTACAGCTAGCTTCGGAGCACCGAAATGAAAACACTCATCTGAGCGCACACAAAAAAGTGAGTGAAGCCGTCCGGAAAGGGATCAAAATATCATCCATGCGTCAATGTAGAGTAGAGAGGTGGCACCAACTCATTACGTAATTCAAAGTGGACTCAGTCAGAGGAACAGAACGATGAAAAGAAAAGTCCCATCACATACCTCACAAAAGTCCGCAACGCATAAGAGCGTCAACAGCAGAGGGCCTCCAGGCGCGGTGTAGTGAAACAATTTGCTGCTTATTTTGCAACACAACAAGGGTACCCCTAATCTAGTTTCCTATCTCAGGGTTTTAAAGTAAATATTTGTGAAAAATATATAGGAAACCAAAATTAAAAAGTTTGGTAATGTACAGTTTGTTCGATATCAGAAGTTAAACATGACTATCACAAAGAGGGAGTTAATTGAAAATTCATTCTTTAATATTTTTTGTAGTGATGTTTATAAAATTATATCGTTTTTTTCAAACTTATTTCTCCCTTATTTTTCCTTTGTTGATTCAAACCAATACTTATACACACAAAATGTTATAGCGTCCTAACATAATTTATCTAGACATTCCTTTATCAGAATATGGTTTGCTAGACACTATGCAGTTACGTCTTCAATTATAATGCAACTTTTATCATACACAAAATAATACATAATAAACATGGCTTATTTCAGTCCAAAGCATGAGTGGTTATATCTTTGATCATTTTTGAGACCCTTTTAGTGGGGTCCGTCCGTACAGGTATGTAATGATCTTCATTGGATAGCATAGTAGTCATATTTGCTACATATTGATCAGTATTCATTAACACTATGCCTCCACCCTTGTCACACCCCTTAATAGTTATATCCTTATTATTCTTAAGGGTGGACAAGGCTTGATATTCATCCCGGGAGAGATTATATTTGGGTGCCGGGATGAATTTAGTAGCTGCCATCATTTTATTGAACACAACGTGCTCAAAGATGGCGATCTCAGGTCCTACCTGTTCTAGTGTCGGGACAAACGTAGATGGGGGAGCCAAGCCTGATATGTTGGGCATTGGGGGTTCTTGATGTTCCCGTCCCTCAAAGAAGGCACGTAATCTTATTTTCCGGAAGAAGGAAATTAGGTCTTGGAATAGTTCAAATCTGTTGGCTTTTGCATGTGGAACAAAAGAGAGTCCTTTCGTCAACAGAGACTCCGTAGAGTAATCTATCGCATGAGTACTGAGATTGAAGATGGGTATCTGGTTTACTCGCGCCAATAGTGGGCATGTCTCGTTACTAGGACCTGGGGATCGTCCTGGTAAACATTCTGCCCCTGCGGGTAATTGTATGATTGCTGGTAGCTGCCCCGTTGACGTCGTTGGTATCTGGGCCGCCACCTGGATCTCTGTCCCCCTCGCCTGGCTAAAAAACCGGGACGTTCACCTCTGCTATTACCTGCGACTCGTCGACCTGAATTACCAGCTTGGTATTGGTCATAGTTTTCCCCTTCAGAGTCCGTCGTGTCAGAAAAGGTGACTACTTTTTCGGTAAATCTATCAGCTGAGGGTTGAAATTGATCTTCATCTATTGGTTGTTGCTGATAAAAGTTGTCAGCCAGGTATGGGTACATTCTCTCCTGACCAGTATACCTCACATCTTTTTTAAGCTTTTCTGTCTTTCGTTTCATCAGATACTCATGATAAGATAACATCTCAGTTTCCACTTCCTCTAACTTCTTTTTAGCCTCTTCTATTGCTTGATTACTTTTAATTTTGTTCTCTAATTCTTGGATTTCCTCCATTAATGTCTGAATCATCTCCTTTGATGTTTCGACTATCAGGATCATGAGATCCCGGGAGCACCTGTTGGCTATGTGAGACCAACGTTCAAGGAATTTCCTAATTTTAACAAAAAGGCCTGGAATATTTTTTACTCTCAAGCCTTGTGGAATAATTCCTACTTTGAGATACTCTAGCATGAAGTGACCATGCATTTCAATTCGTTTGGCTTTTTTCTTTAACGAAGTTAATTTATTAAAGTCTTCAAAACCTAGGGAACTAGTGGCATGTACTGTTTGGCCACCTATGGCAAAATCTCCCAATAATGTGGCAAGATCTTCATCTGTAAAACCAAATGTTTGGGCCAACAGATTTGAACTATTCCAAGACCTAATTTCCTTCTTCCGGAAAATAAGATTACGTGCCTTCTTTGAGGGACGGGAACATCAAGAACCCCCAATGCCCAACATATCAGGCTTGGCTCCCCCATCTACGTTTGTCCCGACACTAGAACAGGTAGGACCTGAGATCGCCATCTTTGAGCACGTTGTGTTCAATAAAATGATGGCAGCTACTAAATTCATCCCGGCACCCAAATATAATCTCTCCCGGGATGAATATCAAGCCTTGTCCACCCTTAAGAATAATAAGGATATAACTATTAAGGGGTGTGACAAGGGTGGAGGCATAGTGTTAATGAATACTGATCAATATGTAGCAAATATGACTACTATGCTATCCAATGAAGATCATTACATACCTGTACGGACGGACCCCACTAAAAGGGTCTCAAAAATGATCAAAGATATAACCACTCATGCTTTGGACTGAAATAAGCCATGTTTATTATGTATTATTTTGTGTATGATAAAAGTTGCATTATAATTGAAGACGTAACTGCATAGTGTCTAGCAAACCATATTCTGATAAAGGAATGTCTAGATAAATTATGTTAGGACGCTATAACATTTTGTGTGTATAAGTATTGGTTTGAATCAACAAAGGAAAAATAAGGGAGAAATAAGTTTGAAAAAAACGATATAATTTTATAAACATCACTACAAAAAATATTAAAGAATGAATTTTCAATTAACTCCCTCTTTGTGATAGTCATGTTTAACTTCTGATATCGAACAAACTGTACATTACCAAACTTTTTAATTTTGGTTTCCTATATATTTTTCACAAACAATTTGCTGCTTACAAATGAAAGCAGATGAGAGGGATAATGATGAGTTCATGACTGAGAAAAGGGCATATGAAAACAGACCACTCCATGAAGGAACGTCGTCCTTAAAAGGAATAGGCAGTCCAGTAATGCTGACGCTTCATAATAGGATGAGGAAACAGGAAAACTGGCATATTGAGAGTCGTTAAGGGCTTGGAATTACAAGCATGGAGAGCGCTGAGCTGGCATCACAACAGCAGCCTCACAATGCGCGTCGCTCTACGAACTCAAAATGGCGGCCGCAACCTGACAGGACTTACAGATGCAGTTTGCAGCGTCACGAAGCCTCCAAAATGCAGTCGAAAACAACGAGTAGGGTCAGGGCATGTTCCTACACTTCACCCGTCGATCGTCATCCGGAGACCAGGGCAGGAACCGGCATGTCTTCCAACACCGCCGCGGAGCCTCACCGATGCGCCGCCATCTCCCGCAGGCGCCAAGCCACGCCCCCCTACCTCCCACTTTTATACTCACTTCTTCTGACTGTCCATCACAAGGGTTTGTCACACCAAAGCGCTTGTTTAATATTTTGGTTTATGTGAAGTATATATTTTGTATTCACTTAGGGTTCCCCTTCATACCTTAAAAGGAACAAAGTCCTTGTACAAGGGCTACACCTTGGATAGACCATAGCAAAAACAATCACAAGACTACTTCATACTGTTAGCTGAAATGTATGTTCTCCATATATGGTAACCAACACCAGTTGCTAGCCCGGTTTAGGAAATTATGTTTCCCTGTGATAGGTGCATTACGTTTTGTATGCACATTTCTCACAAGCATGACTAACTTATTTAAACCTCATTAACACTAACCCCAGCAAACTAATCCTTAGGGTTACCAAATAATATTTTTAGAAGAACATATTTTAATTCGGTATGTTAATTAAATGGTATCCATATCATTCATGCTCAGCATACAGTCAGCATTTTGACTTACTTGCTGTTAGGTTCATAGCACACTACAGGAGTTGCATGTTCACTGCGGTACTCGCTTAAATCAGGTACACCGTAATTAAGTGTGGCAGCACTGGGGTAAGGGGAAATTGATTTAAATTTTACAACAAAATAAACATTCATAATGCTAAATGCCAAGGACTAGTCTGAAACACCTCCACAATGCCTAACAAGGTGCTTGGTAATTAACACCATAGATATCGAAGTCTCATTGTCTCCGAAATCCCAATTTTTAGGTATATGTTAAAGAGGTGAACACATCAATGGGACAACCAAGTACCCTGCATAGCAGTTCTCTAACTAAACTCTAACTCCAACTAAGGTGCATCACTTGCAGGGGTAGAACTCTGTACCCAAAGTCAATTACTCTAACTCTGGTGAACAACGAACAGGAGGCCTTGGAATATAGCTACGCAATATGTGATATCAGAATTTGACAGTATAATATGATCTATGATTGTATTTGCTCCCCTGCCAATAAACATGCGATAACGACAAGACTTGCCATTATGCTTGGCTTTCAAAAGAGATAAATAATATTTAAACAAAATTCTATTCAAGGAGCTTCCGTATGTATTGTGAGGAAAATGTAGCTGGCTCACCTCAAGAGCATCTGTAATGCCACACACTTCCTTGGGTAGCAGAGAACCCTTCGAAATATTAAAATCGCCAACCCAAAGGAGTGTGTATTGTGACACCTTAGAAGGAATAAATAAAATCAAGTCCTCTTCCCGTTTAGTGATTACCGCACAACATGTAGAGTCAAATATGTGGTGACAACAATTAACAATAAGCAATGGACAATCATTTTTAGCAGTAATTATTAGAAATTGGTAATAGTGAGATCCAGTAAAGATTCTGATAATATATACTGAAAGCAATATAGAGAGAAAAATAATTACAAGTTTCATTCATGCAGATTAGCTGGCAGATGCCAGTAAAGGGACGATAACTTGCTCCTTAGCACAACCACATTCTATGAAATAATTTGAATATGATTAGTCATATGCGGGCGATTGTCATGGACCAGGGTGCATACCTGGTTATTCTCTTCAGCTCTAATGGCTCCTGGTCTAAGCACATCAAAAACAACCAGCTGAAAATGATGTGTGCCTGTGAGGGCATTTGTTTTTTGCCAATAAGTTAGGCTGAAAACCAGTTTGGGAGATGGTCTCCTTTTATAGAGCCAAATGTGTATCTCCAGCTTCGTATGGGAGTGGGTTATCAGGCTTCACAGCATCTACCATTCTATAAACACAAGAGAATATATTTCTTTGGTGTCTGCTTACCACGCCGCAATCTACACCAACCATTATACTACATATGGAACTGGGCATGCACCATCTGGAAGATATGTTAGCAATTGGGCATGTCCTGCTTGCCATTCTATCTGGAGTAAAGAAGAGACCAAATTCACCAAAGCTACTACAAGCGATTGTCTACGCATAGATTGCACACACAGAATCACTTGGCACTCGCATATCTCCAGACAGGCCTGTCATTTGATCGGACCTCTATCATTGAATGAACCTGATAGCATAACATCTTACAGTAAAATGGAATTAAAACTTTCACTACTCAAAACAATGGCTGATGCCAGATGTGCCAATGACTGTATTAATCCGTCATTGATCTGATGCCTCGCTGTGCTACAAACTGAGGGCCTCCAGAGGTACCTAACATTTAGATCTAACAGCCAACACCTATTTGTGTTGATACAATTAAGATTTGATATAGTTCATGTTTTAGTAGCCTTCCCAAAAATGAAACAATGGCCCAAAGCAAGCTGTTAAATGTCAATCTGATGGAAGATCCACCCAACAACAATGCATTTGGTCATTTTCAGTTGCTTTTATACCGGAATCAGGAACCTCTATTTATAATCTTTGTTTTAGCTAAGAGTACCAGGAATAATAAAGATGCTTTTCTATGCCTATGTTCTCTGGAGGACCTTTTTATTAATGTTAATGTTTCCTTCTTTATATGGAAAGCCATAACTCTTAGGAAACATCTTAATTACCCGTATCAATCCATCTTTTGATATTTTACATGACTACCTTATGGATCAAACCTTTATCTATTTTCCACTGAGGGTTTAGTGCCCCATTGTGGGACAACAGCTTAGTAGACTAGCCATATTGTTCTTTTCCTGGGAAGTCACCAGCATGATCTAGTGGGACTCAGGGCTCATAGTGCCACACTGATGGTCTAAGAGTGATGTTCAGGTGGTTTGCAGCTTGCTTTTATATTAACACAGTAGATCCTAGAGAGAGGATTTTTGTTTTTATAGAGCCTAGTTGCAAACCTGGGGTCACCTCAATATGGCAACTGCCTACCTGCTGACAGGTTTTAATAAGTCCTACATCAATGCACTAAGCTGCACAGGCACTTTGTCATCCTCTAGAGGTCTGATCTAAACACACTAAATTGCATGTGCACTTTATAATGAATTGGCTGACTCCTCGTTTTGTAAATGCTAGTCTATGCTGTTGTTTTGCCATGACCAATGATCATAGGAACATGTAAGGAGTTGTATGTTAATTTTATTTTTACTGTTTGCAATTTGCTACCTTAGCTTGCATTCTGCACTTTACATTTTGTATTTTATATTGACCGCTTTTGCCTAAGAGTTTTAAAATATTCTCAGTGCATCGAGTCATATTTTGCACTTAATGTCAGGTGTAACATTGATATGACAAGGACCTTTCCTCTGTGGCTTGCAATCTGTTATTTGCACTTTTATGGTTTTATTTCAAACAGAACAAAAAGGGCCTGATTATGATTTTGGCAGTGCTGTGCCGGCTTTATGCCGGCACAGCAACACCAAAGCCAAGCAAAGACCACCCGCCTGATTACGAGTTAAATTCACCCATACAGACGGTCCTTTTGCCGTTTTCACAGTGGTGCTCTGAAAAAGGGCACTGCAATAAGAACGGCAAAAATATTCTAGCACAGCATGGACTGCGAAGTCCATGCCATGCTGGAACTGGGGGTTCAAGCAGACTGGGGCACGTGTGGTGCTCCCTGAATGCATCCCCATGGCAGGGGCCATAGGGGCCCTCTAGGGCCCCTTTTGTATCCACAATGCCAGCCCTTTCGTGTAGGGCTCACCGCCATCAAAAAGGCTGACAGTCGAGGAACTCAAAATATGCTCGGTGGATCAGTGCCAGTCCCGCTCAGCGTATTGTATTGCCCCTCTGCCATACCACTGTCAGGGAATAGCTATTCCCTGGTGCGGTCCATGGACTGCCAGACTCATAATCACCCCCAAAGATCTTCAATCTAATCAATATCAGAATTAAACATTGCAACTATCAACTTCAGATTCACACTTTCTACTTAGCTGCCTGTAGTCGGATATGCTTCTTTTTGTAAATCCTTAGTTGCACTCGCATGGTATTACAATGGAAGAAACAAATACTTCTTACAGAACAAGGAGAAGAACATACATGTGAATTTCTAAAATTAATTTCAGCCACTGGTAAATAATCTGAGCCTCATTCCACGTCAACATGTTTGGTCATTGTGCATCTACAATTAGGGACTCACCCTGTGCAAATCATCTGCAGCACCTGATTTAGAGTTTGGGAGATGATTTACTCCATCACATTCATGACATATCCCATCGGCTCATTACAAGTGTGTTAGGTCTTATTGCATTATGCTATTAAAGCAGATGAGATATTTGTCACATTTATGACGGTGTATCCTGCCTGCCAAACTCTAAATTAGTCCCTTAGTTCTTCTCTAATAGGATAGTCCAACTCAAACAGTCCTGCACTATCCAAGCTTCAATGAACTTGTATGTAGGTTGGCCTTTCACCCTTACAGCATTGCTAGTGCCAATCTCTTCATAATTCTGCCTTGCATCTCTATCCATCATTGACTGCATTCCTTATTTATTTCTAAGTAATGTCTGTCCTAATTGATTATACTGTTGTAGAAGCAATTAATAATGTCATATTTTAATGACAAACAGTATCACTGTAGCAATCATATAGACACTGTAAAGACTTTAAATTATTGTGAAATGGAAATAGAGATCTTTAATATTTGGTGAATATCACAAAAATCACAAAAATGAATCACAAAAATGTCAAGTGACCAGAATCTGTGCCAGTGTGAGCATTTTCAATGTCCCCTTCAACCAAAACAGTTGATAGAAGACTTACATTTCATGGAACCTTCCATTTGTCTTTCTTACCATAAAACAGGGGTCAAATTCTTACCTTATTTTGTCAGATGAAAAGAATTTGATGACCTTCATGTCTAGAAGTTTCTGAACTTCCTGTAGGAACCCATCTTTTCCAGTAAGGAAGTAGGCAGATGAATAAGGGACCTTATGGAAGGTGAATTTGAATATTTAGGGGCCTATTTCGATGTTGGTCGGTAAGCCCGTGACCGCAAATCGGGGGTTTTCTGACTGGCAATGACGGTTTCAATTCCAACCGACTAATTTCAATGTATGTGATCAAAATTGAAACCAGCCGGTCATTCGGAGCCAGAATTGGCACGTAATCCCAATATGGCGGCGTTTCGGCCATCTGGATTATAATGCTCTGTTTCCAACAGGCTTTCCATGCCGGACTTTCCGACATGGAAAACCTGTCTGAAAGTGAATTTGGGGCCCCTAGCAGTAGCCCCTTCTCCTTATGGCCTCTGGTTGGAGGCCAAGGGGGCACTCAATGTGACCCCCTGTTGATCCCTGCACCATGTGGCAGGCACCTTGAGGTGTACGGATGAACGCAATCTCCTATTTCCCTATGGTAGCTTATGGCCGCAGCACAAGCTCCCATAGGGAAATGAGAGTGTGCGGTCGCATCATAATTAGGGGGTCACTTAGGAGGTCGGTCGAGCCCACTAATGTGAAGATGTCAGTAGGAGGCACCTCCAACCGACATCACAGTCAGCCCCATAGTCTCTTGTCAACTGGTTCACTTGAAGCAAGAACTCAATATTTGTTACTTTTTGCTTTGCATGGGCTATGATGTAAGAGACACTCAGGGATTGACAAACTCTCTTTCAGATTCTGCTCAAGATTTTTCATGGCTAGCCTGTCCTTTGGAAAGGTCACAGATTTTCGGGGATAGCCTCAGTCAACCAAATCATGCAGGAGACGTCCTCTAGAGATTTAGGGGCATTTTTGCAATAGAAGTGGCGGAGCTCGGCGTTAGTGATCTTGGCTTAATGCTGTCCTCTGGCACTTCTGATATGCAGGGCTGCACTGTATTTACAACACTATGGTGCAGCCCTGTATTTCCTCCTGCGCTGGTGCTAAATTTAGCTGCCTAGCACCTACGCAAGCAATGTTGCACCATAGTGCAAGGGTGTCTGTGTTGCAGGGTGAGTTTGTTTATGCGCAGGCAGGTGTCCCGTCCTGCAAATAAACAATCTTAAAATGTTGTTTTGTAACTTCTATGTGTGCTGCTTAATGCAGCACACATAGAAGTCACAAGAAATAATGTTTTTAATGTGCAGGAAGGGAACACTTCCTGCACACAAACAATCAATAGCATTTTGCTGTTTCCTTGTGTGTACCACAATGCAGCACACATGGAAACAGCAAAAGCAAGTAGAAATTCAACATTTCTCCTTGGTGTTCCACCCTTGTAAATATGGGACTGTGTCAAAATCAATTGGTTTCGCAGTGGAACGCCCACTGCAACATCCAGTGCCCTCCCGGGTCGATTCCGATCCCGGGTCGGACAGCTCTCCAAGAGCTGTCCGTAGCCTTACCGTGCGACCGACAAGTACCCGTAGCCGGTCCGTCCTGTAGATGAAGTATGATGCGCATAACTGCCAAAAACACGACCGACACTTAGGCTGTGATTCAAGCTTCATTCTCCGTCCGAGCCATACATCCGATCGCCGAACCGAGTCTTCCAGAAGCAGTATCCACAGCAGATTCCACCCTGACAAATACGATGCGTACTTCCTACGCGCCGGATGGGTTGCCACTTACGGCACGTCACAGCATCCGGAAAACAAGCATATCGGCTATTATTCGCGCCACAACTCAATCCACGGCTACGAGACGGACCAGCTTGCAGCGGGTACGAGACGGAGCAACAAGCAGCGTGTACGACACGATCACATCATGAATCCCATCGCGCAGGTCATACCAGTACTCTACATCTATGACAGGATCAGGAACCGGCGCTGACGGCGCAGGTGGTAAGTCAGACACCTACCACACAAACAAATGACGCGTACCCGCAAAATGGTACATACACACAGGGGATCCACAACCTGGCCACTAACAACAGGCCACCATAGGGGTTGCATGGCCAGCACCACTAACACCCCCACCCATAGGGCTTATGTTGCCCATCACCCCTGCCACCCCCAGCCATATGGCATATTTTGCCCATCACTACTGCCACCCCCACCCATAGGGGACCTGTTGCCCATCACCCCTGCCACCCCCACTCATAGGGCTTATGTTGCCCATTACCCCTGCCACCTCCAGCCATAGGGGACCTGTTGCCCATCACTACTGCCACCCCCAGCCATCGGGCTCATTTTGCCCATCACTACTGCCACCCCCACCCATAGGGGATCTGTTTCCCAGCGCTACTGCCACCCCCAGCTATAGGGCTCATGTTGCCAATCACTACTGCCACCCCCACTCATAGGGCTTATGTTGCCCATCACCCCTGCCACCTCCACTCATAGGTGACCTGTTGCCCATCACCCCTGCCACCCCCACTCATAGGGGACCTGGTGCCCATCACTACTGCCACCCCACCCATAGATGACCTGTTGCCCATCGCCCCTGCCACCCCCACTCATAGGGGACCTGGTGTCCATCACTACTGCCACCCTCAGCCATAGGTGACCTGTTGCCCATCTCCCCTGCCACCCCCACTCACAGGGGAGCTTGTGCCCATCACTACTGCCACCCCCACTCATAGGGCATATGTAGCCCATCACTACCTGTTGTCCATCACCCCTGCCACCCCCACTCGTAGGGGGCCTGGTGCCCATCACTACTGCCACCCCCAGCCATAGGTGACCTGTTGCCCATCACCCCTGCCACCCCCACTCAAAGATGACCTGTTGCCCATCGCCCCTGCCACCCCCACTCATAGGGGACCTGGTGTCCATCACTACTGCCACCCTCAGCCATAGGTGACCTGTTGCCCATAACCCCTGCCACCCTCACTCATAGGATGGGTGATGTGCCACACATCCATCATACTCCAATATTAGGTATGTCAGCAAAATAGATCCCCCCTAACATCATAACGACAGCGTGCAGTCTGTGACAAATGCCCACAACAGTGATTATGACTTCGAACATACAATGTAACTAACAGCACATGTGTGACCAACAAATGAGTGTGCCCTACACAAGACAAGCATCGCCATAGCATTGTGTCAATGTAAAAAGAACACCCCCTCACTGTGTAGAACAAAAGTTAAGTGTGGGCTTCCAAACTGCAGCAGATGTTGAGCATTGTGGTGATGGGGTCTAAACCCCCCCTCATCACAGTGACCAAAAGGTAAGTGTCATCATGGTCAAAGCTGCAAATAACAAACAGCATGTATGATCCCTGCTCACAACACATTAAACACTTCTGGGGCGAAGTAGTGATTGTGTCCCATTCCCACAGAGATGTGGTGAGTCTAACAGTGCTGTGAAAACATAACACACTCTCGGCCATGTGCAGACAGACACCACACATGGGGGCTGACAATGCATACAGCGTACAATGACACAAGAGTAGAAGTGACCATCACAAAGCATACACACATCTCGAAAATAGACACACTAATCAAAACAACCTGTGTAGACTGTAGATGTCAGCTCACAAACTCCCACTCCATGCCAGCAATGGCACCTAACAACCAGGATGAATGTGCACAATGATGTGATCTGACTCACAGGGACAGCTGGGAAAATCACAGAAACAGCATCCAGACAATGGCCCACGACAGCAATACCAATGCACTGATGCAGATGCACAATCACAAACAGGCAACCTCACACTGCACATCTGACACAACATGTGTGTGTGTGTGTGTGTGTGTGTCTCAGTATCCCCAGGCAACTACACAACACATGAGGGGGGTTGAACCACAGTGACACAGATGTGGCTACAGTGCCATACAAAAGTAAACCATCATTGGGACACCCTTAGTGGGCAATCAGGCATTGTGAGATGAGAGGGAGCACAACAGACACATGTGACACATGCTGGAATGAACACCAACTAACACAGCAAGAGACTGACACACAACAGCACTACCCCCAGTGACCGGACATTGGGGTGACACAAGCATGCATGACACCTCCACTGTGATGACAAAGGCAGATATTGTACAAACTGGGAAACCCAGACATGTGTCCTGTTCCACAAACATACATCACACATACACAAACACAAATCACTCAGCATGGCCCCTCATCCATGGACAAATGGGAGCTAGGGGACCATCAATGCAAACATTTACATCAATCCACCCTCAACACCACACACCCTGAACTGCAACAATGTGGATCTGTGAAGCCCACATGGACAAGTGACATTGCACATGCACCCATGACAAACACAGGAATGTTGGGAGGAACTAAGGTGCACAGACTCATCACACAAGGACAGTTTACAACCCTGGGGAATAACAGACATACTGCACAGTATGCGGTACATGGCCATGACGTCAAAGCTCACGTAACCTTCAGAATATCTACCACAGTCCCAGGAAAATGCAGAAGCCAAGGAGAACCATAAGGCACACATGTTGACACCTGCCAACATTGCAGCCCTGAACCCGACAAGTGGGAGCAGTCACACACACATACACATGTCTCAATCACTGAAAGGTACCACCTAGGGACAACTACATGACATTGCAAATAAACAAGTGCCTTGAGGAACCCTGACTGTGTCCCATCTGTGTCTGACAACATCATCACCACTCAGAACTGACAAATCCCAATGATGATACACCAATTAACAGTAGTGTGTCACGCACCCACACATATGGTAGCCCATGGCAAAGTAGTGGGATGAACCCAGTACCACTCAGCAAGCATCAACAACAGGAACATATCAAGGGAACACTGCCTGTGTATGAAAAGGGATGTGGACACACACACATGCTCATACAACACACACCATGGGCCCAGGCTATCTCACGGGACAACACACTTACTTGAGGGGACCCAACTCCTGTGGAAGCCCAGCTGTGCCAAACATATTCACAGCCCGTCTCACTCATGTCAGCAGAACACTTGGTAAGTCAGCCATCAGTTACCACACAATGAAGGCTCTGGTCACAACAGCCTGGGTACATGAGTCTCCCCTAAGTCATCTGCACATACTCAAAACATATGTCTAGCAAGTTGCACAGAGGACCCAGTTGCTCCTATATCAATGATGCCTGCACCTGTTGGTCCAGTGGTGATGCGCACAAAGTCTGTGAAATTGACAAATTGGACAATGGGAAGCACATCATATGTGCATGGGTGCAAGCCACAGATGTGACCATGCAAATGAAATGTTCACAGAGATGTCCACAAATAGTTGATCATGACACACCCAGGTAGCTGCAAAGGATGACATGGAAACCCACCAGAATAGGATACATATCTCATGGACCACATGGAGTACCTCACATCAACACATCAGTATTCTACATTGGAAACCAAGCATTACAGGTGCAAGGGCATGTTAAACATCATCAACATAACTTACAGCTAAATCAGGTTCATAGGGATAAAGAAAAAAGCTTTATTCAGCACATTAAAAGTTAAACGTCCGTTGCAACAAAAGGCCAGTGGCCAGTCCATGACCAAATGCCATGGAGTGAACTAGAGTGACAACTGTCACACGTTGCTTGCCTGCACTGCTAAGGACCGGTGTCATTCCCTCGGAGGGGCATACATGGGGTCAGGCCAGGCACCGCAGGGACAGGATCAGGGCGCAGTAGAGGGAGGCAGTGAAGAGGTGGTGAATGCAGGCGAGACACTTGCAACTGCAGTGGAGCTGACTGAAGTGGTGGGTGCAGTCACAACTGTGGGGCACAAGTCAGATGGGGTGGGTGCTGGCACAACTCCAGTGGGCAGGTTAGATGGAGTAGATTCGTTCCCCACGGCAGTGCCCAAGTCAGACAGTGTGGTTGTGAACTCCACTGCAATGCATACATCCATGTGAGCGGAATAGGGTGCAGGTGAGGTGGGCAGAACGGGGGGGGGCACGGTCCCCACATCAGTGGCACTAACCGTCTGACCAGGTGTGGAGAAGCAAGTGGTAGGGGGGAGGGCCTTAGCATTTTGGGGATGGAGTATCTATGGGTGGGGGAACCCGGGGCAGGGAGTGGCGGGGGAACCTCTGGAGTGGTGGCCTGGGGGATGGAGGATGGAGACTTTGCCTTGGAGCTGCGTGGTGGCGGGGGTCTTGCTCTTCCAGCTCCGGGGGGACTTGCGGGTGGGGGTCTCAGTCTGACTGCACCTGGGGAGGGTGCCTGGGTGTGAGGGGCACTCCCCTCTGTGTGTGGGGACTTCCTCTTCCCCTTGTAATCAGGATCTGCTGGGTCGGTGGGGAAGAGGCTAAGGTCACAGAGGAAGAGCTTCTGGGGAGATGGGGTTGCAGGTGAGGCAAGGGAATGGGGCTGGGAGGGAGAGCTTTCGGAGGACTGCAAAGTGGTTGTGGATGACTGTGTGTGTATCTGCAAACCAGCCCCTGTGAGTGTGGTATCAGTCCCCTGTGCTTGCTTGTGTGCACGTCTAGACCTTGGTTTGGGTGTTTGTGTGCTGCCCGTGTCTGTGGCTCTGTGAGAATGTGCAGGTGTGTGTGTGCTTGGGACAGGTAGGCTGCTCGGAATCATGGGTGGTGCAGGGGTAGGAGGGGTGCGGGACTGTTGGAGGAGGGACACTGCTGTCGTCAGCGAGGAGGCCATGGACTGATTGGTCCACTGTAGGGCAGACATGCCCGATGAAATGCCCTCCATGAACGACACCAGTTGTGTCAACAGACGTGTGTGCATGGAGGACCTTCAGCATCGACGTCTGCCCTACATGGATCTGTCTAAGTAAGTCCACAGACCACTCAGGGCAGCAGGGGACACAGGGGCAGGGGGTGCGGTGCCTGGCACAAAGGAGACATGCTCACGAACAAGGGAGCCTACAGGGACCTCTGGGATGGGAGCCGATGGGAGGGTGGTGATGGTGGTGGTGGTGGTGGCGGGGACAGCCTCACTAGCTGGGGTTTGGTGGCTGCTGACAACCGCCTCCACAAGGGAGTCATCCTCAGTGCTGCTGTGGCCCTCAGCTGGGGGGGATGCTGCTGACATCTCCTCAGTGTGGCTCCACTCGCCCTCCGTGCCACTGGGTCCCCCTGACTCCTCTCCTTCTGTCCCTGTCAGGCTCTGTGGCTCCTCCTGGTCTGTGGAGCTATCCCCTCCTGTGGCCGTGGATGTATCTGGATAGGAATAGGAAGTAAGAGAACAACATCAGTCACCTGCACCGACTGCACACACCAAAGTGAGTACATCACAGGGCAAGCCCTGGCATCATCAGCTGAACACAGCTCAAAGTGCCAACACTGTTTAGAATAAAGTTAAGTCTAATTGGTCGCACACTGCTCCACCTACCAAGCGTGTTCCCCCAATGAATGTGGTCCCTGAGGTCAGCGTCGGCAAGTACGCCTATGCCCGAGTCATGAATGCAAGTATGAGTGGCGTGTGCCATCCCTGGACACGTGTTTCGAGGTAGTTGCCTCTCGTCAGCCTCAAGGGAGCCTGAATATAAAGTTAAGTCTAATTGGTCGCACCTGCGCGCTACGAGAGGTATTTACCTGATAACGATTTTAGCAGCTTACACAGCAACCCACCACACTTTTTCCTACTCCCTGCTGACGAGAGGCAACTACCTCGAAACACGTGTCCAGGGATGGCACACGCCACTCATACTTGCATTCATGACTCGGGCATAGGCGTACCCGCCGATGCTGACCTCAGGGACCACATTCATTGGGGGAACACGCTTGGTAGGTGGAGCAGTGTGCGACCAATTAGACTTAACTTCATATTCAGGCTCCCTTGAGCTGGTGGAGTCGACGGGCTCTTGGTTACGCAACTGCGCGCTACGAGAGGTATTTACCTGATAACGATTTTAGCAGCTTACACAGCAACCCCACACACTTTTTCCTACTCCCTGCTGACGAGAGGCAACTACCTCGAAACACGTGTCCAGGGATGGCACACGCCACTCATACTTGCATTCATGACTCGGGCATAGGCGTACCCGCCGATGCTGACCTCAGGGACCACATTCATTGGGGGAACACGCTTGGTAGGTGGAGCAGTGTGCGACCAATTAGACTTAACTTTATATTCAGGCTCCCTTGAGCCGGTGGAGTCGACGGGCTCTTGGTTACGCACCTGCGCGCTACGAGAGGTATTTACCTGATAACGATTTTAGCAGATTACACAGCAACCCCACACACTTTTTCCTACTCCCTGCTGACGAGAGGCAACTACCTCGAAACACGTGTCCAGGGATGGCACACGCCACTCATACTTGCATTCATGACTCGGGCATAGGCGTACCCGCCGATGCTGACCTCAGGGACCACATTCATTGGGGGAACACGCTTGGTAGGTGGAGCAGTGTGCGACCAATAAGACTTAAGTTTATCTTCAGGCTCCCTTGAGCCGGTGGAGTCGACGGGCTCTTGGTTACGCACCTGCGCGCTACGATAGGTATTTACCTGATAACGATTTTAGCAGCTTACACAGCAACCCCACACACTTTTTCCTACTCCCTGCTGACGAGAGGCAACTACCTCGAAACACTTGTCCAGGGATGGCACACGCCACTCATACTTGCATTCATGACTCGGGCATAGGCGTACCCACCGATGCTGACCTCAGGGACCACATTCATTGGGGGAACATGCTTGGTAGGTGGAGCAGTGTGCGACCAATTAGACTTAACTTTATATTCAGGCTCCCTTGAGCCGGTGGAGTCGGCGGGCTCTTGGTTACGCACCTGCGCGCTACGAGAGGTATTTACCTGATAACGATTTTAGCAGCTTACACAGCAACCCCACACACTTTTTCCTACTCCCTGCTGACGAGAGGCAACTACCTCGAAACACGTGTCCAGGGATGGCACACGCCACTCATACTTGCATTCATGACTCGGGCATAGGCGTACCCGCCGATGCTGACCTCAGGGACCACATTCATTGGGGGAACACGCTTGGTAGGTGGAGCAGTGTGCGACCAATTAGACTTAACTTTATATTCAGGCTCCCTTGAGCCGGTGGAGTCGACGGGCTCTTGGTTACGCACCTGCGCGCTACGAGAGGTATTTACCTGATAACGATTTTAGCAGCTTACAAGGCAACCCCACACACTTTTTCCTACTCCCTGCTGACGAGAGGCAACTACCTCGAAACACGTGTCCAGGGATGGCACACGCCACTCATACTTGCATTCATGACTCGGGCATAGGCGTACCCGCCAATGCTGACCTCAGGGACCACATTCATTGGGGGAACACGCTTGGTAGGTGGAGCAGTGTGCGGCCAATTAGACTTAACTTTATATTCAGGCTCCCTTGAGCCGGTGGAGTCGACGGGCTCTTGGTTACGCACCTGCACGCTACGAGAGGTATTTACCTGATAACGATTTTAGCAGCTTACACAGCAACCCCACACACTTTTTCCTACTCCCTGCTGACGAGAGGCAACTACCTCGAAACACGTGTCCAGGGATGGCACACGCCACTCATACTTGCATTCATGACTCGGGCATAGGCGTACCCGCCGATGCTGACCTCAGGGACCACATTCATTGGGGGAACACGCTTGGTAGGTGGAGCAGTGTGCGACCAATTAGACTTAACTTCATATTCAGGCTCCCTTGAGCTGGTGGAGTCGACGGGCTCTTGGTTACGCAACTGCGCGCTACGAGAGGTATTTACCTGATAACGATTTTAGCAGCTTACACAGCAAACCCACACACTTTTTCCTACTCCCTGCTGACGAGAGGCAACTACCTCGAAACACGTGTCCAGGGATGGCACACGCCACTCATACTTGCATTCATGACTCGGGCATAGGCGTACCCGCCGATGCTGACCTCAGGGACCACATTCATTGGGGGAACACGCTTGGTAGGTGGAGCAGTGTGCGACCAATTAGACTTAACTTTATATTCAGGCTCCCTTGAGCCGGTGGAGTCGACGGGCTCTTGGTTACGCACCTGCGCGCTACGAGAGGTATTTACCTGATAACGATTTTAGCAGATTACACAGCAACCCCACACACTTTTTCCTACTCCCTGCTGAAGAGAGGCAACTACCTCGAAACACGTGTCCAGGGATGGCACACGCCACTCATACTTGTATTCATGACTCGGGCATAGGCGTACCCGCCGATGCTGACCTCAGGGACCACATTCATTGGGGGAACACGCTTGGTAGGTGGAGCAGTGTGCGACCAATTAGACTTAAGTTTATCTTCAGGCTCCCTTGAGCCGGTGGAGTCGACGGGCTCTTGGTTACGCACCTGCGCGCTACGAGAGGTATTTACCTGATAACGATTTTAGCAGCTTACACAGCAACCCCACACACTTTTTCCTACTCCCTGCTGACGAGAGGCAACTACCTCGAAACACTTGTCCAGGGATGGCACACGCCACTCATACTTGCATTCATGACTCGGGCATAGGCGTACCCACCGATGCTGACCTCAGGGACCACATTCATTGGGGGAACACGCTTGGTAGGTGGAGCAGTGTGCGACCAATTAGACTTAACTTTATATTCAGGCTACCTTAAGCCGGTGGAGTCGACGGGCTCTTGGTTACGCACCTGCGCGCTACGAGAGGTATTTACCTGATAACGATTTTAGCAGCTTACACAGCAACCCCACACACTTTTTCCTACTCCCTGCTGACGAGAGGCAACTACCTCGAAACACGTGTCCAGGGATGGCACACGCCACTCATACTTGCATTCATGACTCGGGCATAGGCGTACCCGCCGATGCTGACCTCAGGGACCACATTCATTGGGGGAACACGCTTGGTAGGTGGAGCAGTGTGCGACCAATTAGACTTAACTTTATATTCAGGCTCCCTTGAGCCGGTGGAGTCGACAGGCTCTTGGTTATGCACCTGCGCGCTACGAGAGGTATTTACCTGATAACGATTTTAGCAGCTTACACAGCAACCCCACACACTTTTTCCTACTCCCTGCTGACGAGAGGCAACTACCTCGAAACACGTGTCCAGGGATGGCACACGCCACTCATACTTGCATTCATGACTCGGGCATAGGCGTACCCGCCGATGCTGACCTCAGGGACCACATTCATTGGGGGAACATGCTTGGTAGGTGGAGCAGTGTGCGACCAATTAGACTTAACTTTATATTCAGGCTCCCTTGAGCCGGTGGAGTCGACGGGCTCTTGGTTACGCACCTGCGCGCTACGAGAGGTATTTACCTGATAACGATTTTAGCAGCTTACACAGCAACCCCACACACTTTTTCCTACTCCCTGCTGACGAGAGGCAACTACCTCGAAACACGTGTCCAGGGATGGCACACGCCACTCATACTTGCATTCATGACTCGGGCATAGGCGTACCCGCCGATGCTGACCTCAGGGACCACATTCATTGGGGGAACACGCTTGGTAGGTGGAGCAGTGTGCGACCAATTAGACTTATCTTTATATTCAGGCTCCCTTGAGCCGGTGGAGTCGACGGGCTCTTGGTTACGCACCTGCGCGCTACGAGAGGTATTTACCTGATAACGATTTTAGCAGCTTACACAGCAACCCCACACACTTTTTCCTACTCCCTGCTGACGAGAGGCAACTACCTCGAAACACGTGTCCAGGGATGGCACACGCCACTCATACTTGCATTCATGACTCGGGCATAGGCGTACCCGCCGATGCTGACCTCAGGGACCACATTCATTGGGGGAACACGCTTGGTAGGTGGAGCAGTGTGCGACCAATTAGACTTAACTTTATATTCAGGCTCCCTTGAGCCGGTGGAGTCGACGGGCTCTTGGTTACGCACCTGCGCGCTACGAGAGGTATTTACCTGATAACAATTTTAGCAGCTTACACAGCAACCCCACACACTTTTTCCTACTCCCTGCTGAGGAGAGGCAACTACCTCGAAACACGTGTCCAGGGATGGCACACGCCACTCATACTTGCATTCATGACTCGGGCATAGGCGTACCCGCCGATGCTGACCTCAGGGACCACATTCATTGGGGGAACACGCTTGGTAGGTGGAGCAGTGTGCGACCAATTAGACTTAACTGTTTAGAATAACCCAATTGTCATTCTCAACATGAACCATGGCACACATATCCCTCCTTGACTTGCACACATATTTCTGTTGCATGTTGGATGCTAATACCCCAATGTGCCGACATGCGACACCCACACATTATTTGGACATGCAAGTGAACATGTAGGAGTATGTCACTATACACACAGCACACCTCTTGCTACTGACTCAGTACAGGTGTCCGGATGAAGGGATGGACAGAGACTCACTTCTCATGTTTCTGATGCATGCCAGCAACACACACTATGATGTTCTCATGTCCTGATGGGCAATGCCACAATGGGGTGCATGGTGCACACTTGAACACAATGCAGGATCACTCATAGCAAGTTAAATGCCATGGCACTGGGATGCCCTGAAAGTCAGTCAACACTGTCACAGGGGCAGGGCATCCAGACAACAATATGCACTGACTCACAATCCTAGCTCAGGGGTAAAGCTAACTCTGCAGATGACCGGCGCACTTGCCCATCCCCTGCAAACAACATATACAGGAACCAGAAGACCCCACATCATGCAAATCAGACATATGAGTCTCTGCAAATACAACTCCCTGTACATTAACACATCACAGTCTGCCATGCATGGGACCCAGCTGCATGAAGGACACAGTTGTATACACCATTGTGCGCTGTCAGATGATCACACACCTATATGTCACACAGGTCTTGTCTCTCACAGTCACATCTCAGATGTCATGCTGACCCTCTGAATCATGGACACCCCAGTTGTACTTAACAACAAGCCACACCCTAATGACACAGAGGCAGACACCTGAGGGCACATGTCATTAAGCACAACCTGTAATTTAATACACAGGAGTGAGATTACAGAGTGTTTCTAAATGCCCTTGAGGAGGCATGACTGGCCAGGTCTCCATTAAACAGTGTTTGGCCCTGGACAGTAGTGTGACATACTTGATATACATACTCCTGAGGCCCCAAAATTAGAGTCCCCTGCTGCATGGGTTTGTTTGGAATACCCCATCCACATGTGGCGAGTCAGACCAGCAATTGGAACACATCTCAAGGGCACACACAGATCACATGTCAGATCTCAGGCATTGGGCAAACAATTGATCCACCCATGAAACACACAACAGAGTCACGGGAACAGATGCTGTCCGGTAGCTGAAGCATAGCTGACTGCAGGGACACAGTTTCCTAGTGACACAAGCAACAGACTGTGGGGGCCACACCTGTGGAACAGATGAGGAGGGTGCATCACACAATGGAGGGACCTGAGTATTGGACTACAAGACATACATAATGAGGAAGTGTGACCAGGCCTAAAGACTGCAATTATAATGTCAGACATAGTACACAGATTAGGCATGGACTTACCCCCTTCCTGCTGCTGTCTGGCCTTCAGCTGCCTATCCAGGTGTGGGAAGACCACCGCCAGTATCCGGAGCATGTGGGGGGTCAGGGTCCGGTGTCCGCCCCTCCTGCGCGGAGGTGACAGCTTCAGCTGGACTCTAGCTATCCTCCGGGTCCAGCCCCGATGGTCCTGCCACCTCTTCTGGCAGTTGTGGATCCGGTGTTTGTAGACCCCCACCGAACGAACAGCCTGGGCGATGGTCAGCCATATCTCCTGCTTCTGGTGGGCATCAACCTGTGAGGATGACAAAGTTAAAAGTACATTAAAACACATGCCCCAGATTTGTGCTGCACACATTTGGATATACATGTCATCATCACAAAGGGAAATGAGTTACACAGGTAAAGCAACCATGGGAAAGGACAAATAACCTGCATGTCTGACATGTTAACAATGCCTGGATAGTTTAAGCTTGCACTAATGCACTTTAGCAGCAGGACACCTGTTCATTACATGTACCTACACACTTTGGGGGATTAAAGTAGTCGGTGAGAATGCTTGCTACTGGTGTATACACTGCTAGTACTGCTAGCCAGACAACATGTATAATTAGGAAGGCAGTGGACTGCACACTCACCTGCTCCCCTGGTTTCCCATAGAGCTTGCTGTACTGTGGAAGGAGCCCGTCCAGCAGGGCCTGGTTCTCCTCCTCAGTGAAGGCTGGGGCCATCTCCAGTGTACGTGCCATAGCATGAGCCAGAGGATGCAGATACAGCAGCAGTGGTAGCAGGGATTTGGTCCAGTAACATGTAGTGCAGGCAAGTGAGCTCCCTGGGGTCCAGCCAGCCTTATATCTGTGCTGCAAAGGCAGAATCTGTGCCATGTGTCCCAAGTGATAGGTCCAACACGGTTGCATTCTTTGAATCTGGCCAATCCATGGAATTGTACGACTCATACACGCCTTCCGCATCGTTCAAATCTTCATCTTCATGAAACACTTGAAATTGCAACATTGTTGTAGGCATCCAACTGAATTTCCAGTGCACAACTCGCACAAGTTTTGAATCCGCATCCTTCTCCATGACAGTCCAGGTCCAATGGGTGCGTCCGGCTCGATCAACTGACTGTACAACGCATATTTTGAAAATACACATGCACCCGTCTCCATACGATTCAATGGCCAAGGTGTACGCCTGTCTCGGACCATGCCTGCCCGACGCGTATGCATGATAGTCACCTGCGTCGGACCTCATTGCAGTCAATGACAAAGCATAAGCACGGCTCGGTCATGAACCGTGCAATGTGTACGCATTGTCACCCGCGTCAGACCTCATTGCATTCAATGGCAAAGCGTACGCATGGCTCGGTCATGAACCGTGCAATGCGTACACATTGTCACCCGCGTCGGACCTCATTGCATTCAATGGCAAAGCGTACGCATGGCTCGGTCATGAACCGTGCAATGCGTATGCATTGTCACCCACGTCAGACCTCATTGGTGTGACTATTCTACGGATTCAACACACAATTACTAGCCAGGGACACCTGTGCACACCTACCACACTACAGCTTTGGCCACACAGTGTCCCATGGCATGTAAGGCTGCATTCCCTGGGTGTTTGGGGGGGTCACATTTGGTTTGTTGGGTGGCACTTTTGTGCAGCCACTCCCAGGCTGTGCATGTGTACATGGGGGCAGAATCCTTTGTGTGTTGTGCACCTTACCACTGTGATGTGCAATTGTACAGTAATGGGCATGAGTCACAGACACAGTTTCATGTTGGATATGTTTGGGGCATGTCACATACACCCTGAGTCCAGGGGGTGATGGCATGTACATCACAGTGAGACCTGTAGCCACAATACTGATGTGCACCCACAGTCTGTGTGCATGTTGTGTCTCACATGTGTCTGATCAAATGTGCCCAATGGGTGACAGTCTCCACATCCATGTGGTATATGCATCAACCTTGATGGTGTGTGTGTGTCTAAGAGACGTACATGTAGGGCCTGCAGGAACAACAGTGGCCACTACATGTGGGACTTATGCTTGCCAAGTGGGGTGTACGTGATACGCTATGTCCATGCCAGTGTTGATGTGGCAATACAGGGACCCTGGGTTTCTGCATGGCAAAGATCTGTGATGCCTGGGAGACATCAGGCCTCACTTGTCACTGTGGTGTGTGTTTGTAACGTCACAGCAGTACATAGGTTGGGTGACACAGCCAGATGATTGGCCATTGCACTAAATGGGACTCATGTGGACATGTGGAATTGAGATGTGAGGTGATGGCCATGTAGGTGACATATGTGTCCATGCCCAACAGCACACACCTCAGTACATTGTGTAATGTCATGATCTATCATGTGATATTGAGCCTGGTCATGGTCACATGGGTGGATGAACTGACAATCTTCCTTTGTGCATCTCTGTACTGCAGGGCACCAGCTGTCCATAGACCACTACCAGACCTTGCGACCATGCAGGAACGCGGCTGCATCAGACGGTACCGCTTCACCAGGCCACTGATTGAGGAGTTGGCAGAGCAGTTGGCGCCACATCTGCTACCTGACCGGACATACCCTACAGAACTGACCCCAGAGGTGAAGGTGATGGC
Organism: Triturus cristatus; assembly: GCF_964204655.1. Classification (NCBI taxonomy): domain Eukaryota; kingdom Metazoa; phylum Chordata; class Amphibia; order Caudata; family Salamandridae; genus Triturus; species Triturus cristatus. The sequence goes on along the minus strand of NC_140585.1, from coordinate 699,484,137 downwards.
AGCCCAACACTTCTTTGCTACTGGTACCTTCCAGTACACTGTGGCTACTGCTGGTGGTATGTCGCAAACGATGTTTAGTCGGGTGCTACACAATGTCTTGGAGGGGATGTTGCATTTCCTAGACCTGTACATCAAGTTCCTTAGTCCAGCTGAACTCCCTGAAATAAAGGATGCCTTTTATACACTGGGCAGGATGCCAAACGTCATCGGATCTATTGATGGGACACATGTGGCCCTGATACCACCACAGGCACATGAGCAGGCACGGAACAGGAAGCACTACCACTCCATCAATGCTCTGGTGGTATGTCTTGCTGACATGTCTATCACACATGTGTGTGCACAGTTCCCTGGTTCGGCGCACGATGCCTACATCATGAGGAGTAGTCGCATTGCAACGCTGATGTCACAGATGCCAGCTCAGCATGCCTGGCTTGTCGGTATGTACTGACTGTTCATCATTGTGTGTGTTTGTCAATGTTGTATTCCGCACTCCTACAAAACTCAGCTACTTGTTCATTTTTGTGTGTATAGGTGACTCCAGATACCCCAACATGCCACGTTGCTGACACCCCTCCGGAACCCTGTGACACCAGCCGAGATGTGCTACAATGAGGCACATGGTCGGAGCAGGAGGGTGATTGAACGGACATTCGGCCTCCTGACAAGCCGCTTTCGCTGCCTGGACAAGACCGGAGGGGCCCTCCCATATGAGCCTGCAAAGGTGTGCAAAATAATCCTTGTATGCCGCATGCTACACAACATGGCAGTGCGGAAGGAGGTGTCTCTCATCCAGGATGACGATGACGATGACCAACCTCCGGCACCTGTGGAGGATCCCGGCCTGCGCCAAAATGCCAGTGATAATGAGGATGAGGGTGATGTCCACTCAAAGCTCATCAACAACTTCTTCACCTGAATGTGAGTTTCCAGGATTGTTATGTCAATGTATGGAGTTAGCCTGGAATGTGTTGTGGCTGCTCTGTTGCTGTCTGAGTGTGTCTGTGTGCCACTTGACTGGATGTGTGCAGTGATGTGTCCATTCAGGTGGTGTGTACTTCACAATAGGGTAGTACTGCTAACTTGTTTTTGTGTAGGTTTCTTGTGACATGTTTTGTGCATGTGTATTGCATTTCTCTCCTGTTCTGCTGTGCTTTTGACTGTGTTTTGTGTCTGTCCTTCCCAGGGTACTTTGCCTGTTGTTGGGTCAACACTGACCCCCAACACCCAGAATCCAACACCAGTGTGGAAGTTGTCAATTCCCATCAACTGATGTACCACACATCCCTGGACTTCAATTCTCCAACACTTTGTGAGCGTATGTCCACTGTTATGTAGAATTAGCATGCAACTATTGTGGAATAAACATGTTGCTGATGTGTAATGAACCTGTGCTACGCTTTGTTATGTGCATTGTCTGTCTTCCCACATCTGACTTACATCTGCTTACCTCACCTGTGGACTTGTTACCACTGACTGTGGTTGGTGTTATGTCTGGGCATGCCAATGTGTTTCAGGTCAACATCATTGTGTGGGATGAGTAACATGACCATGGTGAGTATGTGTTGTGGTGCCATAGTGGTGTGTCTCCCTCACATGTGTCACATCACCATGACTCATGTTACGTTGGTCACATTGTTGCAGTATTTGGTATGTACTGTGTTGTATAGCAGATCGACATCTCCATGACACATGGCAATTTGGAATCACAACAGAGGCAAATATGGTGTACTGGTGAGTTTATTTTCAAACATGTGTGAGGAAAGTGCACAGGATGGTGGGTGCTGTACATTGGTTTTGGAGTCCAAAGTTCACATAAGAATTGGATGTGCTGGTAGATGAAATGTCCAGAGTAAAGTTCACAGTCATCTGCTACATTGGCCCAACATGAACCCTCCATGTCATGTGGGCGAGTTGTGTGCGATTGGACAAGGTGAACGGGTTGCGCACAAATAACATTGTCCAGAACAGGTTTAGTGGACATGGGGGATGTGCTAGGACATCTGCCTCTCAAATGTCCTTCTTCGGACGAACCCTCTTCAGAGTCCTCCTCCCTCCCTGTGGCGCTGGCAGATGGTGTTGCAACAGATATTGTGGCCACACAGGGAGGTGTGGACAGGTTTGTGTTCATCTGGCGGAGGCATTGGAATATGTCCCGATGCACCGCAGTAAGGGCATCCCACTTGGCCTCCATGCGGGCATGGTGGGCAGCCTGCTCCTGTTGCATATCCTTGAGGATCCCCATTACCTGGCCAAATCCTCCGGTGCTATCATGGTATGCATCTATGATGCATGCCAGGTGGGAATCATCATGCATTCCAGACCTCTCTGCAAGGCGCGCCCTCTGCCTCCCACCCCTCCCAGCACCCCTATCCATACTGGCAGGACCAGCGGCGAGACGCACAGGTGACACTGGGACCCCTTGGGTGGTGTTGCTGGTGGTGTTTGCTGTAGCTTCCGGGGGGTCCTGTGTCCCTGTGCTGTGGGTGTTCAGTGGCCTTGGTCTGTCCGTGTTGGCAGGGGTGCCCTGTCGGTTTCCAGATGATGGAGGCATGGGTACAGGGGGTGCAGATGTTGATGCTGCTGCATGATGACTCACACCGGAGGGGCCAGGTTGGTCGTCATCATCCGAAGAGGACAGAGACAGAGTCAAACCAGAGAGCTCAGTGTCCGCCAGAGTCTGTGACTGGGAATCCTCTTCATTTGGTGCTGGGTGCCCAGCACCACCTGTGTTTGGAAGAGACACACAATGTGAGTTATGTTTCTACATGCATTGATGGTTCACAAACATGACATTTTCTACTTTACGAACAGATGCCTGCCTGTACACTGCTTTTTCCCAGCTTGTCATGGACAGAGTTTAATATTGTTGTTGCCTATTTCCCAGCATGGCCTTGTACTCCCCACAACAGATCCCAGTGTCAGACATCCTGTCAGTCCCTTCCCACTCCCTGTGGGGCGCGTATGGTTCAGTTAGGACTTGCTGGGCCATGTGGGTGGGTGTAGATTGTCTGCGACTGCGACTCCCATCATACTCTTGGCTACATCCCCCTTCCCAGCATGCCCATACTTCTTTCCGCTTGACTCTGCTTCCCTGTAAGGGGGTGTGACAGCAATGGCAAGATGGCTGACTGTGAAGTCCTGGTGTTTGTTGTAGCCCATTTCCCGGCAGGGCCTTGTGCTCCCCACAACAGAACCCAGTGTCAGACATCTTGTCAGTCCCTTCCCGCTCCCTGTGAGGCGAGCATGGTTCAGTGTATGCTTACTGGGCCATGTGGGTGGGTGTATATTGTCTGTGACTGCAACTCCCATCATGCTCCTGACTATACCCCCCTTCCCAGCATGCCCATACTTCCTTCCTCTTGACTCTGCTTCCCTGTGAGGGGGTGAGACAGCAATGGCAAGATGGCTGACTGTGTAGTTCTGGTGTTTGTTGTTGCACATTTCCCAGCATGGCCTTGTGCTCCCCACAACAGAGCCCAGTGTCAGACATCCTGTCAGTCCCTTCCCACTCCCTGTGGGGCGAGTATGGTTCAGTTAGAGCTTGCTGGGCCATGTGGGTGGGTGTAGATTGTCTGTGACTGTGACTCCCATCATACTCTTAGCTACACCCCCCCTCCCAGCATGCCCATACTACCTTCCTCTTGACTCTGCTCCCTGTGAGGGGGTGTGACAGCAATGGCAAGATGGCTGACTGTGAAATCCTGGTGTTTGTTTGGCTACAAGTCCTAAGAGAGCCCCTGTGCTTCACACAGCATGACCCAGTATGGTGTATCTTTTGCTGATATTTCACAGAGGTGTAGGTCAATGCATTCTACCCGGTGAGTTGTGTGGAGTTTGTGTTGAGGGATGTGTGTGTCTCCACATGCTGGTAATTATGGTCAGAGCTGTCAGTCCTCCTTCTCACCCGGCCAGACATCCCAGCATGAAACATGCTTCCATTGTGGGGCGTGCAAGTTGTCTTTCAGGATGTCAGTCAGTGGTGTCCTGCTTCTGATTTGTGCACATGCCCTAGCAGGGCCTTGTGCTCCCCACAGCAGGAGCCAGTGTCAGCCATCTTGTCAGTCATTTCCACTCCCTGTGATGTGGGCATGTTTCAGAGAGGTCTTGATGGGCCAATCAGGAGGGGGAGCATTATCTGTGACTACAGGCCCCATCATGCTTTTGGATACACTCACTTCACCTGCATCCCCACAATTCCTTCCTGTCAGTCAGCTGCACTGTGAGGTAGTGTGTTTGTGGTGGCAAACTGTCTGGCAGTGTCTATTTAGCTTTGTGCCACTGCCTTGCTCTATTTGTTTGTAGGTTGGTGCATGTCATGACACAGTTCCTAGTCACTATGAGATGGCAGATATTGTGTTTGTCTGACTGGCATACACATCTTCGTATGATTATCTATTGGTTACTGTAGCTTTGCTTGCGGTGCATGGTTTCACTGTTCCCTTGCCACACAATCTTGGGTATGTAGTTTGTGTACTCACCAGGCTCTGGTATGTCTGTTAGCCCATGGACGCTCTCTGGTGGTAGGATGTCCCGCACCTTCTCCTCCCAGGTCCTGAAGTAGACTGGTTTGGCAGGAGGGCCACCGCCGGTGCACTGACTCAGGGCGTGATCTTTTTTGATGAGTTTCTTGACCCTCCTGTGCACGTCATACCACCTGTTCTAGATATCGTCCTTTGTGTGCCTTGCTGGTGCTTGTGCGTTCACCTTGTCCACAATCCTCGCCCACATCTTTGTTTTCTGTGACATGGGGGTCCTTTGGACCAATGTACCTAACAAATCTCTGATGATCTCGTCTACCAGCACTTCTAACTCTCTATCTGTGAACTTTGGATTCTTCTTTGAGGGCATGGTGATGGGTGGTGGTGGTGAGGGATGTGTGTGTGAGGGTGCAAGTGAGGGTGGGTTGGTGTTGGTTTTGCTGGCTGTATGTGTGTGTGCTTTTGGATGAGGTGCTGATGGTGTGTGGGTTGTGTGATGGGTGACTTGTGAGTGTGTCTGTGGTTGCAGTGTAATGGTGTTTGCTGCTGGCTGTGTCTCCTGTTTGGAAGGGATGATGGTAGTGATTGTAGTCCTTTATATAGTTGGAGTTGTGGGTGCGTCTTTGTCCCAGTTTTTTTTTATTTGATATTTATTGGCTTTGTCTTTGCTTGTTTGGTCCTTTTTTTTGTCTTTTTTCCTTTGGGTTTTGAAGGCATGAAGGAGACGTTCATCTGACAGAAACGGACGCTGATGTTGTCTTGTGCGGGCTTCTCTGCCTCGTTCACGCTGCCTATCTTCTGTGTTTCATACGCGTCATTCGCGAAGGTCTCTATTGCTTGTGGGCCCGGTTGTCTGTGCGTTTTGGTCGTGCGGCTTGGTCTCCGTGTGAGTCGTTCTGGTTTTACACACATTGCATCGTACTGCACGGATCGGACATCGCGGGTACGGGTCGGTCGCATTCATTCTGGGTTCATGTCGGTCGTTGAAATTCACGTCGGCCGGATCACTATTTTCCCTACGGCTTGGTCGTACTTCTTGTATTCCGAACGTGTCAGTTGTAATACACACGCGTTGCATCGTACTGCACGGGTCGTACGGCACTGGTCCGTGTCGGTCGGCATCTTGTCCGGGTCCGTGTCGGTCAGTTCATTTTGCGGCCGGAATCGGAATCGGCCCCTAAGTATAGAGTGAAAGAATGCCTTATTTACATGGCAGCGTTAAGCCATGTTAAGTGGCCTAATGCCGCCTTATGAATAAAGCAAAGCCCCTATCACCACCTATCGAGAAAAGTGACGCTGTGGTGGTTATAGGGGCTTGTAAATGTGCCCCTTAGATAAGCTAGATTAAGGCGTGGTGTATAGTGCTAAAAGTGACATGCTCGTTAACACTTCCATATCATAATGTTTTGAGAACCTCATCGGCAGAATATCAAAGGAGTAATGGTTTGTCAAAGGGACTGTCAAAACCTCCATCTAGCATCTGCTGAGTGAGAGAAAAGGCATTCAGCTAGGCTTAACAGCAAAACATGAACTGAATATGCTTAGCTCTACCCTTTCACAGTCACTGTACAAGAAGATTTATAATACCCTGGAATTTTCTCATGGGTCACCATTTGTCAAGGTTGAAGTCGATATGCTTGAACCTACTGCTTGTTGGGCCTCCGTTTAATTTAGTTATGTTTGCCAAGATTAAAGTAGAAGTCACGTGCGTCACGCAAAGCAGCAAGTAATGTTTCTGCGCTGCGTTGATTGAAAGTCGGAGAATAGAACAGAACTATTACTTCTAAGATGTGGTGCTGTTCTTCTCTTACCCTGTACTGGCACACTTTTGGTTCCCATGCTACAATGCAGAGACTCCTGTGCCATAGTGCAAGGTTGACTGCATTGTTGGATGTATAGGTATTGCACTGGAAGAGGGCCCTTCCAGTACAAACACCATGCTTTAAGTTGTTTCCCACTTTGTATGTGTGCTGTGCAATGCAGCACACATTGAAAGTGTGAAAAAACGAGGAGAAATGAAAACATTTCACCTCAATTTGACTAGCTTGAGGAGGTGCAGGATTTCAATGCAAATCCCATCTGCAATTTCTTTTGGGTACACCAATACACCACCCATGGAACGCCCTGTTGAAGCAAAGTTACATAAGGCAGTGCATTGCTCAGCTTTGTGTTACTTTGGGTTACAATCAAAGCCCTTTGCATCATGTTTGTGTTAAAAAGTTAATTTAAACCAGTCTCAAAGTGTTTGCAAATTAGAGCATTGTTTCTTTTGAGATAATGTTATCAAGAGATTGCATGTTCAGGGAGCGTAACTTCTGGGGGTAATTTGGGGTGTGACACATCCTGAACAAATTCATTCTTGACTTAGTAGGGGGTCTGACTACTGACTTACCTCTTAGTTCAGTAATGGCATTGAGTTATGGGGCTTTAATGTTTCTAAGTTCAAGTTTAAAAACTTTTGTTTTTAATAAATGTCTGTCTATGCAGTGATATATTCTAATGTACTAAAGTGAAGCACTTCCACATATTAAAGAAATACACTTTTTGAATTTTAAACAGAAGTGATCATATATTTACATTATATTTGTTGCACGATATACATGCCCAACATTTTCATAGCTTGGTTCTGCTTGCCTATTTACTTGTTGGAGCGACCACCTCTATTCGTAACTCAGGCTTAATATAAGGAGCCATCAGTCACTTTATAAAAGGAATTGTAAGAGGCAAGAACTGGAAACATAGAGCCCTGCCTACATACCTCCACTTGATCACAGTGTGTGCAGTCAAAATACATTTAAAATAATTGATCCCAGGGCAGCGACTCCAGGCCATTGTTTTGTATGTGACCTTAGCAGCAATTTGGACAAAATATTGTGTTGTAAATACGGGAATACAGAAATATCAGAGAAAATATTGTGATACAAAAATATCATGATACAGAAATATTGTTATTAAGAATATTGTTTTTTTATTATTTTAATATGCTTTAGTTCATACAATAATTTACGTGATAATACTGTTTGTACAGTTCTTAATATTATTTTTAAATATGATTTGCAATGTTAAGTTCTCTAAAAATGTTTATTTAATTGCCAATGGTAATTTATAGTGTTTCAGCACGTTGCTGCGTTTGTAGGGGTATAGAGTGGGAACTACGTAATAATTTATTGCAAATAATGATGAATGAATTATTATTTATTTATCTGATTATAAATTATGTAAATTGTGTAATAATTATATTTCTATAGTTATATCATAGTAGTGGGCTGCCTGGTTTGTATGGATATTGTAGGGGAAGTTAATTAAAATATAATTATTACCAACAAATTATTAAATTATTATTAATTATGTAATTGATCATTAATTGTGTAAATTGTGTAAGAGTTATATTTTTTATTTATATTTTAGGGGCAGTTTGCTGGGTTTGTAGGAGTACAGGGTGGGAAGCTAGTTAAGTGCAAATCATGTCATAATTATATTTTTAGTTATATATTAGGTCTGGGCTGAAATGTGTTTTTGTAGGGCTGCAGGGTGGGAAGTTAGTTAAGTAATAATTAATTAGTAATTTATTTTTAATTTATTATTAATTATTTAATTTATTATTATTTATGTACATTGTGTGATAGCATATATTAGTTATCTTTAATGTATGGGCTGTTGGGTTTGAAGGAATTTAGGGTGCAAAGTTAATTAATGAATAATTAGCAATTAATTTTTCATTATTAATTATTTAATTAATATTTAATTATGTACATTATATAATATTGATTTATTTTATTTATATTTTAGTTGCTTATTGCTAAGTTTATAGGGGTATAGGAGGGTGGATATTAATTAAGACACAATTAATCAACAAATAACTATAATTGTTAAATATTTAGTTAATTGATAATCAATTATTTAAATTGTGGTATACTAATTTATTTTAATTATATTTAAAGTATGGACAGCTAGGATTGTGCCGGGTATAGGGCAGGAAGTTAATTACATAATAAATCAATTAAAAAAATTGTAATTGACAATGAATTATTAAATTGTTTCATAATCATGTAAATTGTTTAATTATTTTTTATCTTTTGTATACAATTTATTTTTGGGTTAATTAATAATGTTCATAATAAGAGTTTTATATGCGTTTTAAATTAATAGGTTTATTCAAATGTAAAGTACTTTCCCTACTGTTGCACAGACTGAAGTGGGAACAGTAAACTTAACCCCATTGAACTTCAACACTTTCCCAACTGTTGCAGGGACTGGAGTGGGAATAGTACATCTTACCTCTTTGAAGTGCAACTTATGTTAGATGCTTAACTGTCACTGGTGTTCTGCCATATTTTAATTAGGTCTCTTGTAACCACTTCGTGAAAAGTATCAATTATGTGGTGTGGTGTGTTGAAATTGCACGGCATAATTGATACTTTTCACGAGGTGGGTACTAGAGACCTAATTCAAATATGGTAGAATACCACTGAAAATTATGCCTCCAACATAAGTAGGGGACAGAGCAATGCCTTAATGACCTTACAAGAGGATTACAAAACCCACTCACAAACCCACACAGACTCGCAGACCCACTCAGAGACTCATGCACACATTCTCAAACCCACTCAGACACACACACACACTCACTCACAGACACATTCAGACACACTAAAGGACTCATGTGCACACTCACAGACCCACTCAAAGACTCATGTAGTCAATCATAGACCCACTCAGACACTCACACACCCAGTTACAGTCCCGCTCAGACAATCACACACCCACTCACAGACCCACTCAAAGACTCATGCACCCTCTCACAGACCCACTCTGAGACTCATGCATTTACTCACATACCTACAGAGAGAGCCATGCACCCACTAAAGAGCCACTCAGACACTGATGCATCCACTCACAGACCAACTCAAAGACTAACACAACCAATCAGATACCCCATGAGATACTCCTACACCCAATCGGAGATCCACTTAGATACTCATGCACTCACAAACACACTCACAGACCTACTCAGAGACTTATGCACCCACTCACACACCCACTAAGACACTCAGGTACCCATTCCCAGACAACACTTAGACATTCATGCACCCACTTACAGACCCACTCAGAAACTGACACACCCACTCAGACCCACGCAACCACTCACAGACCCACTCAGAAACTCTCAATGATTACAGGTTATAGTTAAGAAATACAATGTTAAAAACCTTAGAAATTCACTAAACAAACCCCAACTCAAAAGCCCCTCAATCACCCATGGAGCCACTTACACGCCCAGTTATTCACTTATACAGCCATTTATACACAAACTCACTTACCCATATACTCACACATCCACTCAGCCACCCATACAGCCACTCACACAGCCAGTCACTCACCTTTACAGCTACTGACCAACCCACTCACTCATCAATATAACCACTCACACAGCTAATCACTCACCAACACAGCTACTCAGACACCCCCCTATTTACCCATACAGCCACTCAAACACCCACTCACACATCTAAAAAGTCACTCACACACCCACTCACACATGGCTATACACTTTTGCACAGCCACTCATAATATATGTTAGAATAGTATCACTCGTTAGTAGTACACCTAGTGTATAATGTAACTTTTGTAGAACCTTGGTATCAATGTTAACTATCATAATCTCTTAGAAAATATATACACTCACTAGATGATGTCATCAGTGATGTTCTTAGTGAAGTCATTCAAGATATCATCAGTGATGTTAACAGTAATGTCACTGACCATGTCATGAGTAACATATTTAGTGAAGTCAACAAGCAATGCATTGCCAGGGCATAAGTTAAAGTTAGCTCAGGTAACTATTACTGCTCAATTTCATTGGTTTTGTATGAGTGAAATCTGCGCCTAACTATAACATACCTGTATCTCAAATGACATCACTGATGACATCATCAAGTGAGTGTAAGTATTTTTAAGAGTTTCTGGGTATTAAACATATATAGTAACCTACTACAAAAGTTAAATTGGTATACTAGGTGCAATACTGCTAAGTGATGCTACTTCTAACATATATTATGAGAGTGGCTGTGTGACTGTATCAGTGTGCATATGGGTATGTAAGAGGCTGTATGGGTGTATAAATGGATGTGTGAGTAGCTGTGTGGGTGAGTGAGATGCTGTGTGAGTGGCTATGTTGGTGAATTAATGGGTTTCAGTAGCTGAATGGGTGAGTGAGTGGGTGCCTGAATGGTTCTGTGAGTGATTGACTCAGTGTGTAAGTGGCCATATGGGTGAGTGGGTGTCTGTGTGGTTAAGTGAGTTGGTGTGGGAGTGGCTGTATTGGATATTAAGTGTGTCAATGGCTGTATGGGTGAGTGAGCAGATATATGAGTGCTTATATGGATGTGTAAATGGGTATGTAAATGGGTGTGTGAGTGGCTGTGGGCATGCTTGAATGGATGAGTGAGTGGCTGTGTTGAAAGGCTGTATGGGTGAGAGAGTGGGTGGGTGAGTGCCTGTGTAGGTAAATAAGTAGGTGTGTGAGTAGCTATATGGCAACGTGTATGGCTATGTGAGTGGCTGTACAGGTTAGTGACTGGTTGTATATGTGGCTATATGGGTGAATGAATGTATGAGTGAGTGGGTAAGTGAGTGCCTCTGCGGAGGAATGAGTGGGAATGTGAGTACTGGTATGGGTCTGTGAATGGGTATGTGAGTGGTTGTGTGGGTGTGTGAGTGGGCATATGAGAGGTTTTATAGGGTGTGAGTGTGTGTATGGGTGGTTCTGTGGATGGTTGAATGAGTGTGAATGGTGCATGAATGTTTGAATTAGCGCATAAGTGGAGCATGGATGATTGAGAGAATATGAGTTGTGCATGCATGATTGAAAAACTATTTCAGTAGTGCATGGATGATTGAATGAGTGTATGAGTGGTTAATGGATGATTAAATGAGTACATGAGTGATCTCATTTGAGATGTCATGAGTGATGTCACTGAATATGTCATGAGTGATGCAATTTTTGAGGTCATATACAGTGCATTGCGGGATCGTGAGGTATAGTTAGTTTAGGTAAATATAACTGCTAAATTTCTCTGGTTTTGTATGAGTGAAATGTCAGCCTAACTATAATGTCCCTGTAACCTTTGTTTTTTTCAGTGAGTTTCTAAGGTTTTTTAAATTCTATTTCCAAACTACAACGTCCCTTTAACCTTTGTTTTTTTCAGTGAATTTCCAAGGTTTTATAAATTCTAATTCCATACTATAACATCCCTAAAAAGTTTAGTATTTTTGAGTGAATTTCAACAATATTATAAATGTCATTCTCTAAGTGTAATTTGTTGAGATTTAATTTTGTTAAATGAGTGTTGTATATGAATTCATTCTATCTGTGTACTTTTGAAGGACAGCTTACTGTTTTGTACAACACCTGTATATAAGTGAAGTAATTTCTAATGCTATTTACTGTTACCCAGTTGATTTGATGCATTGTATTTCTCCTACACTATGATCACATAAACAAGAATAAGGAAATGTGTTGAATGGTCTTCTGTGTCCATAAGTTTGCCACTATGATTGTTACTTAAGCGTCTTCAACAGATAACTGTAAAAAGTTGTACTGGAATGAAAACACACTTGTTTTTTTCTACTTTGTAGAAATAGTTTGCTTTTTGTGTGGTGCAGATGTGACAGTATTTGCAGGTATCAAGAGCTACTTTCACAAATTTTTGTGCAACATCTTAGAGGCACCTTTTAGTAAGATATTGATTACTATTTCTTTCACTGAATCAATAACTTTCTTCTTTCTAATTTTAAGTTTCATAGAGTTCTGTACACAGCCACAACAGCATTCCTTTTCCAAAGGAAGATGTATTCAACCCACACATACACCAGCCAATACCAACTAAGTGCCATGGAGAACACATGGCATATCATCCTAAACTACTACATTACCTTGCAACAGATGTAGGACAATTTGCGGCCTGATTTAGCCAGAGGACTTTCTCCATGAGAACAGATGTTGGCCTTGCTATATCCAGAGCCTCAAGGGATTATTGACCTGATCAATATGCCTCCCACTATTCTAGTGCCTCATCCCAGAAAACAAACACTCCACCCATGGACAGAATCACCTATGTCCCCGGTCTGAAACACCTAAACAGACACATTTTATTTATTTTTTTGACAGTACTTGTTTAGTAATATGTTCTCAAATGTTGTGTGTATGTAATAATTTTTGAAGAAAGTGACTTTTACTTCATGTTTTCTGTTATTACGGCAACGCCGGAAGTTGAGATAATGTCAGTAATTGCGAAGAGCGCATGTTTTTGGCAAAGTCTGAAACATATATATAGATACATTTTAATCAAACAATGACACTAGTTGTTTAGTCGCATGATCTTAAAAGTTATGTATGTGTAATATCTTTGATAGAAAAACACTTTTAGTTTGTGTTCTGCCTTTTCAAGGCAATGCCAGATGCCAGAAGTCACGATGACGTCAACAAATGTGAACAGCACCTGTTTTTGGCTAAGTGTTAAACACACGTACATATATTTCAAAGAAGTTAAGTATAAGTGTTCACTACCATAGTCCTGAACCTATTGTTTCTTTGATTACTTTTACAGAAAACTAGCGTTTAATTATATTATTGATTCCTGCAACTATGCTGTAATCACGAACACATGCATAATCATGAACTTCACATGACCTTCAAAAGAAGAGAAATGATTGGTTGAGGAACTTGTATAGGAAGTGCCCACCTCTTTTGTTTTGTGTTATTCTTGAAGATTCTATTAGGATTTCACTTTTATTTTGGAGGTGTGCTGTAAGAGGAGTTGAGATTTTTGATAGGGAGATTTTTCTTGTGTTTTGTTTGCAAATCAGAAATGGGAACAGGTGAGAACCAAAAACATCAGGTGCCACTGAAAGTACAGCAAGAAGAGTCAGATAGAAATTAAGAAGACTTGGAAGAAGATGGACTTCCCAACAAGAAACAAAGCATAGCGTGGAAATGTTTCACTATTCCATCAGGAGAGTCCAAAACGGTAGCAAAATTAGTGAAATGTAACCTTTGTGATAAGACTCTTTTAAGGGGTACTAGTAAAAGTACTCTTGTGGTACTATTAGTATTCTGTACCATTTAAAAATTTACCATCATTCAGCACTAAAGACCACAAAGAAGACCAGAAGTGCAGAGCAAGCATCTACTTAAAAGAGCCACACCTCATGCTCCAGGAAAAGAGTGCCAGCAGAAGTTGTGAGGCGAGGTCCTGAGATTTATCGGGAACTATGCAATTTCGTTTTTTTTGTTTTGATTGCAGTAAAACTCTGAGAGCAGATTGTAGATAGTAATATTGAGGCAGCAAGAAATCACACTTGCTGGTTAGATTTGTTTTCTTTAATGCATTCTATGCAGATATTTACAGGTTTGTGTTTAGACTTTTTTGTGTTCTTGTCATTTCTGTTTGAAAAAAATAGTAACAAAATTATGAAAAAGTAGAAAAAGCAGCAAAAAATAGAAATCTATTTTAAAAAAGTTATTCTTAGAACTGCTTTCCATGATTAAAAAAAAAATTGTAAGTGTATTTGTGTTAATATGTATAAACAGGAGTTGCATAAGTGCTGCAATAGGTTTATGAGTGCATGAAAGGTACATGGATGATTGAATAAGTGGTGAATAGATGGTTGAATCAGTGCATGAGTGCTGCATGGATGTAAGAATGACAGGACTAGTGGAATAGATGAATTCATGAATGCTGGAGTACAACAAACCCCTTCAAGCAAAATTTACAACAAAAGGCTATCCCACAATAAATTAATGCTATAGAACAGTGTTCTCTTTTTTGTGGGATAGCCTTTTGTTGTAAATTGTGCTTGAAGGGGTTTGTTGTGGTTTAATGAATTGTGTTTTCCCTGCTATTTTCCCCGTGATTACAGGGACCCTCTGATGTATAATTGGTTGAATGCTGGAGTACTGCATTGACACTGAATTATTGCATGAGTGGTGTATGGTTGACTCAATCAGTGCATGAGTAGTATATGGATGATTGAATGAATGCATGGGTGATTGAATGAATGGTGCAAGAATGATTCAATGAGTGATGCATGGTTGAGTTCATGAGTGCATAAGTGGTGCATGGATGATTGAATGAGTGCATGTGTGGTGCATGGATGTTTACATTAGTGCATATGTGGTGCAGGTATGAGTGAATGAGTGCATAAGTGGTGCATTGATGATTGCATGAGTACATGAATGGTGCATGAATATTTGAATTAGTGCATAAGTGGAGCATAGATACTTCAAAGACTGTGTGAGTGGTATGTGGTTGATTGAACAAGTGTATGAGTGGTATATGTATGATTGAATGAATGCATGAATCTGAAATGGATGATTCAATGAGTGCATGAGTGCTGCATTGGTGAACGAATGAGTGTATAAGTATTGCATGACTGCATGAGTAGTGCATGGATGATTGAATCACTGCATGAGTGGTACATGGGTGTTTCAATGAGTGCATGAGTGGTGCATGGGTAAATGAATGAGTGCATAGGTGCTGCACGGATGACTGAATGAGTGCATGTGTGGTACTAGGATGATTGAATTAGTGCATGAGTGCTGCACTATGCGTAGTGTATGGTTGATTGAAAAAGTGCATGGATGATTGAATGAGTGTATAAGTGGTATATGGATCATTAAATGAGAGTATAAATGGTGCATGGGTGCTTCAATGAGTGCTTGAGGGGTGCATTGTTAAGTGAAGGAGTTCATACGTGCTGCATGGATGATTGCATGAGCACATAAATGGTGCATAGATGATTGAATTAGTACATGAGTGCTGCATTAATGATTGAATAACTGTATGAGTGGTGTATGGTTGATTGAATAAGTGCATGAGTGGTGCATGGATGATTTTATGAGTGTATGATCCATATATGGATGATTGAATGAGTGCATGAGTGGTGCATGGATGTTTTAATGAGTGTATGAGTTGTGCACAGTGAGTGAATGTGTTTGTAAGTGCTACAAGTGCTGCTTGGATGATTGAATGAGTGCATGGACAGAGCATAGATGATTGAAATAGTTTATGAGTGGTATATGAATGATTGAATGAGTGCATGAATACTGTGTGGATAGAAGAATGAGTGTATAAGTGGTGTATAGATGATGGTTTGACTGCATATCTGCTGCATTTATGTTAGAATGAGTGCATAAGTAGTCCATAGGTTATTGAATGAGTGCATAAATGCTGCATGAATGATTGAATCAGGGAGTAAATAGGTCCAATAGTGCTTATATAGCTGAGTGAATGGGTCAACTAGCATGTGTATGGGTAAGTGAATTGGTGTGTGAGTGCATGTTTGACTGTTTTACTGTATATATCAATGAGGGAATAGGTTTATCAGTGTGTGCCTCAGTGAGTGAATAGCTGCATCAGTGCCTATTTGGGTGAGAGAATGGGTGGTTCATTTTGTATAACGTTGACTAAAATAGTGAATGAATGACTGTATTAGTTAGTTACTGCCTATATGAGCAGCTGTATAAACGAGTGATTGGGTGCATGCATGCATGCATGCATGGGGTGTAAACGGGTATATGAGGGCTTCTAAGTATGAGTGAATGGGTGCATTAGATTCCTTATGAGTAATGAATTTGTCTACGAAAATTGATTTCACACATACAAGCTCGGGGAACCCCATCCACTCTGAAAAAGAAAAAAATATGTTGGTTTTTTATCTTAAAGATTACAAATTTATACCAACATTTATTACTTCTACCATAAAAGTTTAATACAACATAGCAAAAAACAAAAGGTCTCATTTTTACTGTTCTCAACTTTCGTACTTGCTCACCATAAACAGGGGTCTGTACGAAGCATCATCAAGGAACTGTGGTAAGAAAAATCAAAATATTTTTTTAAAACAATGCTGCATAGTACATTTGTACAAATAAATAATACTATGAATAACACTCACTACAATTCACTGATTATTATAATCTTTCCAAGGTTACTACAATAATATTTAAAAAAACATAGGTTTTCACTGTTTCTTAATTTGTTATATCTGGTACAATATGCCACATAACTGTGAAGCATTGCTCATTTTTGCTTTTGTCCTTTTGAAAGCATCCTTTCTTGTAGGCAAAGTATTATGGAAAATTGTGATGATCCATGTAGGCAAAGTGCTACACAGTAGTATGTTGAAGTTCTTGCTAGAAAAACAAAAGGGTTTTTTTAGTTTTGAAGACAGTTTTAGGTGGTAACTGTTGTTATTGCACTACTTCCATTTAGTTTTTATCTGTAATAAGAGAATGTAATGTTCAGAGGTTGTATAAACTCCTTCCTTGAATATAAAGAGAATGTTACATTTCCAAAAATATTGTGAAGACATTATCCCCCAATAAGCCAAATAATGTCTAATAAATCATAAGTAATAAGAGATATGAGTTTGGTAATTGCCTAGGTAGTCTTGCTTTGATATTTAGATTAGTGTCATTGCATCCAGTCCATGCAGATTGGGATCTTAAATAAACTGTAAAGTGTCCAAACATTGTATTTTTTCCTTTATAATAGATGATTGACAATGTACTAAAAGCCCATCCTGAAATTGATATTTGTCCAGCTACAAACTTTATTTCATTTTGAACCATCTGGTCTACATCAGTGTAACATTATGATAATGTATTTTTGAGTTTTTGCAGAAATAATGTAGATGGAAAGTCTGATTTGTAGTTTGACCAGGCCATATTTTGGTTGGCTTTTTAGGTCGATTGCCAATTAGTACAAAAATCGTTCTAAATTGATGAATTGACAGTCTTTGCAATTATGGTCCCATTTGTAACTGAATCCAAATAGGAAATTAATATTTGCCTCTTCTTCCTCCAATACTCCTAGTAGCACCATAGAAAATTCTTGTGCATCTTGTTGAATATTGTGAGTAAATACTATTGATCCATTAGACGTATCTAAAGGTGTCGTAGTCCTGAAACAGAATGTGTTCTAGTTCTCTCACTCTGTAAACATTCCAGCCAAACTATAGAGTGCTTTAGAAATTCTCATATCTTTTTTTGTTAAACTTCATTAACAAAATTTGGTGAATGGAATAGTACATTGACAACAACATTTGCACATCAGTTGATCCCTGTAGTGTTGTCAAATTACTATTCTACAATTTCTTCATCTTTTAGCATTTTCCCCTTCTTTGATTCTTGGTAATTTACCTTCTGTACTGTCTTTTGTTCATCATCTACATTCTGTTTTGTTATTTTTGGCTTTGGACAGATTGCTCGTTTCTCATGAACTGGGTACTGGTCTAAATGAGGAGCAAATGCACTCCTTAACCAATTGTACTCTTTTACACAGCTAACATCAGCACAAATATTTTCCTGATCAAAGTCAATCAAAAACAAACCGTACAATGTTCTAATTCGCGACAATGCTACTTATGATATTCCTTTTTAAAATATAGTACAACAAATATTAATGAAAGCTAAATCTACACTTAAACCTTGTGATTTGTGGATAGGAACAGCATATGCTAGAGAGAGTGGAAACTGCTTTCACTGGACATACAAGTCTTTCACGAGTAAAAAACTTACAACGCAGATATCAATCTACTTAACTTCGTCAACCTCATCAAATTTTATGGCTAAGTATTCCCCCGCATTTCTGTTTCGGTAATTATTAAATGTTATAACTTTACCCATAGCACCATTTACTAGCCCATCTTCAACATTTAGGGGGCGATTCCAATCCTGGGAAAAGGCCCTACGAATCGTTGTACGGAGCGTTTTCTCCATACGACTCGTACCCGGTAAACTGTCCGTACAACCTAGGAAGTACGATTTGCACAGAAAGCCTATTTCCGTACGTTTCGTAAAAAACACCGTACAGGTAAAAAAAACAACGATTCTGATCCGGAACAGCTTGTACGTAACGTCCGGATGCATTCAAGCAGCGGTTTCCGGCCCAGCAAGTACGAATCATCCCTACGTCACTCCGTACAGCTCTTTTTTTACGGGAGCCAAACACAGCCGGAAAAGCAGAGTTCGACGCAAACCGCTACGCAACGGAGTCCCGGTACACGACATACACGCCATGAATCCCATCATACGTGTCATCCCAGTCCTCCTAGCCTACGAACTGGTGCACCGGACCCGACGCACACGCCGCAGAAGGTGAGAACAACACCCAGGGGCCAGGGGGGGTGAGGGGCAGGAAACATACCCCATACCCAAAGCAAAACCTATAATATGGAGTCCATACATTACCACCAGGGTCTGGTCACTTGGGGGGGGCATGGCCAACAACCCCTGCGTAGCGCAACAACGGAAGTGGACGTGTACGGTGCATTGCACACGTACCCCTAGCACCAGTAGAACAGTGATACAGACCGTACACACACAATGAATGCATGGGTACGGTGTGTTCCACACGTACCCCTACGGCACCAATAGAACAGTGATACGGACCATACACACGCAATGAATGCATGGGTACGGTGCGTTTCACACGTACCCCTGCGGCACCAGTAGAACAGTCATACGGACCGTACACATGCAGTGAATGCGTGGGTACGGTGCGTTCCACACATACCCCTACGGCACCAGTAGAACAGTCATACGGACCGTACACACGCAATGAATGCGTGGGTATGGTGCGTTCCACACATGCCCCTACGGCACCAGTAGAACAGTCATAAGGACCGTACACACACAATGAATGCATGGGTATGGTGCATTCCACACGTACCCCTACGGCACCAGTAGAACAGTGATACAGACCGTACACACGCAATGAATGCGTGGGTACAGTGCATTCCTCACGTACCCCTATGGCACCAGTAGAACAGTCATACAGACCGCACACACGCAATGAATGCGTGGGTACGGTGCGTTTCACACGTATTCCTACAGCACCAGTACATTTGGGATACAAGGCGTACACACGCCAGGAATGTGGGTTTATGGACTGGCCCTGCATGTTACCTTCATATTGGTGTGTGTGTAGGTCCAGGCCAGCAGTGTACTGCTCCAAGGGGGTGGGTGGGTGAGTGGGTGGGTGTGTGGGTGCAGAGGATTCCCAGCAGTGGCCACACATATAGGGGTGGGTGCAGATAAATACCAGCAGTGTCCAGACATATGGGGGTGGGTGCACTGGACTCCCAGCAGTGTACAGAGACATGGGGGTGGGTGCAGATGACTCCCAGCAGTGGACAGAGACATGGGAGTGAGTGCACAGGACTCCCAGCAGTGGCCTCCAATATAAGGGGTGTGTGCAGATGAATACCAGCAGTGTCCAGACATATGGGGGTGGGTGCACAGGACTCCCAGCAGTGGACAGAGACATGGGGGTGGGTGCAGAGGACTCCCAGCAGTGGACAGAGACATATGGGGGTGGGTGCAGAGGACTCCCAGCAGTGTCCATACATATGGGGGTGGGTGCACAGGACTCCCAGCAGTGGCCTGCAATATGAAGGGTGTGTGCAGATGAATACCAGCAGTGTCCAGACATATGGGGGTGGGTGCACAGGACTCCCAGCAGTGGCCTGCAATGTGAGGGGTGTGTGCAGATGAATACCAGCAGTGTCCAGACATATGGGGGTGGGTGCACAGGACTCCCAGCAGTGGCCTGCAATATGAGGGGTGTGTGCAGATGAATACCAGCAGTGTCCAGACATATGGGGGTGGGTGCACAGGACTCCCAGCAGTGGCCTGCAATATGAGTGGTGTGTGCAGATGAATACCAGCAGTGTCCAGACATATGGGGGTGGGTGCAGAGGACTCCCAGCAGTGGACAGAGACATGGGGGTGAGTGCAGAGGACTCCCAGCAGTGGACAGAGACATGGGTGTGTGTGCAGATGAATACCAGCAGTGTCCAGACATATTGGGGTGGGTGCACAGGACTCCCAGCAGTGGCCTGCAATATGAGTGGGGTGTGCAGATGAATACCAGCAGTGTCCAGACATATTGGGGTGGGTGCACAGATCTCCCAGCAGTGGACAGAGACATGGGGGTGGGTGCAGAGGACTCCCAGCAGTGGACAGAGACATGGGTGTGTGTGCAGATGAATACCAGCAGTGCCCAGTCGTATGGGGGTGGGTGCACAGGACTCCCAGCAGTGGCCTGCAAAATGAGGGGTGTGTGCAGATGAATACCAGCAGTGTCCAGACATATGGGGGTGTGTGCACAGGACTCCCAGCAGTGGCCTGCAATATGAGGGGTGTGTGCAGATGAATACCAGCAGTGTCCAGACATATGGGGGTGGGTGCACAGGACTCCCAGCAGTGGCCTGCAATATGAGGGGTGTGTGCAGATGAATACCAGCAGTGTCCAGACATATGGGGGTGGGTGCAGATGACTCCCAGCAGTGGACAGAGATATGGGGGGTGCACATCATTATCAGATGACCACACCTACATGGTGGTATGGACACATCCCTAACTTTGGACTATGATGATAGTGCTATGACAACACATCACTGACAGCAGTGTCCCACTCCCAGGAGGATGGATGTCTTTCACACACTGCATGACACACCACATGTGGGTGTGAGGACATATAACACATGCATACCCACCCATGGCGGATGCAGCACAATACACACCCTGATATCATGCCACAAGACTGTATAGTCATGTAACTGCATACAAAACTAAGATAGCCAAAGGGAACACACACTGTCACGCACATCCCAGGACTGATAGGAATGTCCAGGTGCTGGTCCAGCCACCAAGATGTTGCCTCTCATTGAAGGAATAGGGTGGAAGTCCGCTAGATACAATGCCCACAGTTGTCAGTCAGGTGCCCAAATACCCTCCATAACAAGTACCATTTGTGTGGTAGGCCGTGATTACACACATGCATAGTGCTGAAAAGGGGAAAATTGTCCATGAAGGCATTTCGACATACTCAAAACACAAGCACAGTGACTAGCAAGGATAGCACAGACGATTCAGCAAGAGACATCGGTGAGCAGACATGGCCATTGTTGAAGGGATCCGTCACCAACAAAGAAAATGTTGACACAGGTCATGTACCAAATGTCTCTGGACGGGATCGTCTGCATAGTTTGCCTCCTGGATGTGTTAGTGAGTATTAGGGTTTTTAGGTCTGTGTGTAACTGCCTTTATTAGCACTGCATAGCTATCACTTGTGCCCGTCTATATCAGTAAATCTTTAGTTGCTTCTGTCTCTATGTCAGTGGGTGTTTTCGGACTTATCTGCGTTTTCTACTTAGGTGTGTCAGATTAAACTCTAGGTGGCATGATGAATGTTTAATGGGGCATATCAGTTTGTATGAGTGCATATAACTCAGTGAATCTTCAGACTACATGTGTTACCTTTTAAGCACATACCAGCCTGCCATATGGGCTAGCTACAGCCTACCTCAGTACTGACTTATATATAGTGAAAGATCAGTTGATGCCTTTTTTTGGACTTTGAAATATGAAGCTTGGGTTGGAATTAAAACTACATCCAGATACTAAACTGTACAAGGTCCAAAATATGATACAAGAGCTAGTTCTGTGCATGTTAAACTTGAATGTGTCCACAACTGCCTTAATTAGCACTATAGAGATATCATTTATGCCACTCTATATCAGTGAAGATTTTATGGATTCACTTCATCTTGCTACAATTTTTCTAAATCCCACACCATGACGATTGGTACCCAGAAGGCTCCTAGGCATAAGTTTTTTTGCAGGGGGGCAGAACTAACTAAGGTCTCAACCTTCCCTTACCTGGGTTTGTTGCTTGTCGACACAGGGTCGTGGGTTATGCTAAGAAGATGAAATAATAAGGTTCTGGCAAGTGCAGTGGGGGCAACCATGGATTTAGCAAAAAGATTAGGGACAAATCCTGTACCTGCCCTGTTAAAGGTCTACAGAGATAAATATATCCCTTTGGCCAGTTACGGATGCGATGTGTGGCGGTACAAGGATGTGAGAAACATGCAGGTGGTGGAAAACATATTTATGTGCAGGCTTCTCGCTGTCCCTCCAACACTCTGAGTTTCATGCTGCATGAGAAACTTAGCATGGGATATATTTCTGATTATATTGCAGTTGCGCCTTTATTGCGCTGGATGAGAATTTGGTCTTGCCCAGCCCCCACTTTAAACCACCTTGTAACAGTAGACTGCACTGCACTTGAGGGGTCTTTACATATCCCCTGGTTAAGGTATATTTTGGAGCAGATGAGGTGGCTGGGCTGCCTTACCTTGTATACTAACTCCAGGCCTTTACGCCCAGTTGATATAAGGAACATTAAACATCTGTTTCTGGCCAGGCCGCAGGAGGAAAGGGAGGGTAGGGAACTTGCTAAGACTCTGGTGAGAAATTATATCACAATGAGTTTGAGTCCACAGGTGCAGCCCGACTTGTCACTGGTTAATAACGCACACCTTCGCTTTCTGCTAACCAGATTAAGATTTAAATTTATACACTGGTTATTAGCCTTTCCCAAAGGCTTCACGAAGCCCAGTGCTCTAAAGCCATGTCCATGTGACAATATCTCTGATCAGGACACTTTGCATTTTACCTTCTTCTGCAAACTTTATGCCCCCTGCATAAAAAATGTATTCTCCCGCTCCTTAGATCTGGCCAATTTGTCCAAGTAGGGCCTGCATTATAATATTTACAAATGCTTTCCTCTCCTATGGTCTGTTTTGGGGTCTCATGTTTCTTTACAGGAGCCTTAAGACTTAGGAAGAAGATGCTCATGGTTTAGTTAGGCTGAACCCGACCAGTGTTCTCTGGTAAATACATGTGCTTACTCTACTATGTTGTATGGTATGGCTTGAATATGTAATTTGCTTACTATGCCAATGTTTTGTCACTTTTGCACTTTATCTGTTGAATTTTAAATTTCGAGCTGCATTCCGTACCTGTTTTTAATAATGATTTCTATTTTTACTTGTCTGTATAAACAGTCTTAGACAAATGTATTCGGGTTAACCGGACCTTGTATGTAAGTATAGTCACTTTTTAAGCTATTGTATTAATAAGTGTTTTTGGTATAACTGTTTTATCAGTGTGCTTTTATGGCTTTTATTAGCCGAATAAAGAACATTTGACAGACTGACTGACCTAGGCACATTGAACGGGGTAGGACTGGAAATCCTAATGAGGAATACCTTTTGTGAATTGATGATGCTTTTCCCTCACACTGTCTTTGGGTACTCTAACCTATGCCAAAGGCAGAAATGGAAGTGGTCTAATCAATTCTGTCCGCAGATTGACAAAGCCTGGAAACATGTTAATAAAACTGTCTCTGCATTTCCTTAGAGACCATAACATGGGCTCTATCTACAACAACAACCTGCATTTCGATATGCATGGGATATATACAAATGATCGAGTGCACATTACAGATGAAGGCAACAAGGTGATTCTAAGCAACTTGAAACTCTGCATCCAGTCTTATGTGTAGCTCTCATTTACACACAATGGACACAAAGGCTCTTGTCAAAGCTACCCTAGTGCACAAAAGTTTCTTTATAAAGATCCTTTTTTGGTTTTGGGAATCTTCGCAATGTGTTGCGGTAGTCTCAAATACATCATAAAATTGCAAAACAAAAGGAGACATTCAACAGCCACCAGCACCTTCAAAAAGTATAACTGAAAAAATCATTCTAAACATTACACTACACACACTATTTACATAACTGTATATAAAACATGTTTAAACTCATGTTTTTCCACTGAGTTTCTATAAAAACCATCTTTAAAACCTACCTTCCATTTTTGCGGTGACACCAGAAATCACAATGATGTTGGTAACGGCGACGATCACGCCTATTTCATAAAGTGTGAAACACATATATGCACACATTTAAAAGTATTTTAGACACAAGGGGTTTATTACTGTACCGTTAAATCTCAAATTGTTCTAGTGACTTTCCATAAAGGCCATCTTTAAAACCTATTTTCTATTTTCACAGTGACATCGGAAGTCCTGATGATGTCAGTATCTACTACCATCATGGATATCTCGCAAAAAGGCAGAGTAAAAGCAGAGATCCAGTAGCCACCACCACATACACAATGTTAAACTATATAATTCATTTTAACCATCACACTATCACTATCTAAATAAGTCTATAAAAATATATATCAGTCTCTGAATGTCTCTGAAACAATGTGTATGAATGACTGACTGGGTTATGTAGCTGGCTGTGTGAAAGTGTCACTGAGTTTCTCAGTGGGTGTATAACGGTCTAAGTGGGTCTGTGACTAAATGCATGAGTGTCTGAGTTGATCTGTCAGTGGATGCATAACTATTTGAGTGGGTCTGTGAGTGGGTGTATCAGACTCTTAGTGGCTATTTGAGTGGGTACATGACAGTCTGAGTGTGAACTTGGAATGGATGTGTGAGTGTCTGATTAGGTCTGTTAGTTGGTATATGAGTCTCTGAGTGGCACTGTAAGTCTCATATTGGCTCTGTCAGTAGGAGCATCTGTCTTTGAGTGGGTGTGTGACTGGGTACATGAGTCTCTGGGTGGGCCAATTACTGGGTGCATCAGTGTCTCAGTGGGTCTCTCAGTAAGTGTCTCAGTCTCTGACAGGGACTGTCAGAGAGGGCATGAGCCTGTCAGTATGTCTCTTAGTGGGTGTATGAGTATCTAAGTGTGTGTATGTGTGTGTGTGTGTGTGTGTGTGGTTGTGTGTGACTACATGAGAATAACAATGGGTCTGTGTGAAGGGGTCTGTGAGTGGGTGCATAAGTCTCTCAGTGGGTCTGTGAGTGTCTGAGTGTGTCTGTGAGTGGGTGTATGAGTCTCTGAGTTGGTCTGTGACTAGGTGCATAAGTCTCTGAGTGCTTATTTGAGTGGGTGCATGAGTGTCTCAGTGGGTAAGTGAGTGGGTGCATGAGTCTCTGTGTGAGTATGTGAGTGGGTATGTGAGTGTCTGATTGGGTCTTTGAGTGGGTGCATCGGTGTCTGAGTGGGTCCCTGGCTAAGTGTGTCACTGTCTGAGTGAGTCTGTGAGTGGGTGTTTCAGTGTGAGTGCATCTCTGAGTGGGTGTGTGAGTGTACAAGTGAAACTGTTGGCAAGTGTGCATAAATATCTATTTTTTTATATTTTAACCAATTTTTGTGACAATATCGATAATTGCAATGTCCCTTTTACTGTAAATGGGGGTACCTCTCCCCATTCCAACGATACCTCTCCCATGAGAATCAGTGCTCGGGCTGAGATATGCCCCCCCTGAGGCCTGATTCAGTGAAAGTAAAATGAGACCCTCGGCTATTTTACTTTTCACTTTTACTGCAACGGCGTCAGCACACCATGCGCGTTGATCGTCACTGCAGTATACAAAATAGACAATCAGGCTTCTTGGGAAACTCTTCTCGAGCAGCTTGATGAAAAATAAATAAAGGACTCCTTCTGGTGCAGAGCACTAGAGGAGCCCTTAAAACCCTCCCCAGTGTCAGCCAACAGCCAACACCCGCACTAGGAAGTGAGTGCCTTCATCAGTTCTAAATGTAATTTACAGCCAGATGTAATTAGAACTACATCTGGCCAGATGTAATTAGAAATGGTCACAAAATACTGCTTTCATTTTGGGACCAGTGTGATAATTTGCAAACCGGCCTATTTACTAATGAGCTGGTTCGCAAATTCATAATTCCTAGTGACTCACATTTTGTTGTAACTCATGAATATTAATGAGGCAGGTCCAAATGGAGGCACACTAGGAATCGTAGCCATAACAGGGATGGTAGATTCTCTGCGAAGGGTTTTAAAGAACAGGAAAAATTGGCGCTCAGGCAGGTAAACAGTGAGGTATAGCGATAGAAAACAAAGAACAAAAGCTTCACAGTGCAAACAGGTCAGGGGAAGACCCAAAACCCCTGTGTGAGGTGTGGGCTAGAAACCCATACCAAAACAATTGCAAGCAAGTCTTGTGCACACGTTTAAGATTAAAGAGACATTAACAGTTTGGGAATCAAAAGTAGGTCAACACTGAAGGTTCTGTAAATGTTGGTTTAATGCAAGTTGAGATTGTCAAAGCAAAAACGCCAGCCGACACGTGTTTCGTCAACAGGTAGTTGCCGCATTCGGCAGCGAGACACTCACGAGCTGGGCCCGCCTGCACCAGGCTTCACTTAACACGGACTTACCCGGCCGTGGGATTCATTTTAGCATTCATTCCGAACCCGATTTCTTAACCTTCGAATCCTATGGAATTTTTACCGACATCTCGATGCTCAAACAATTTGCTTCCATCAGCCCTGAAGAGTCACAGGCAACTACCTGTTGACGAAACACGTGTCGGCTGGCGTTTTTGCTTTGACAATCTCAACTTGCATTAAACCAACATTTACAGAACCTTCAGTGTTGACCCACTTTTGATTCCCAATCTGTTAATGTCTCTTTAATCTTAAACGTGTGCACAGGACTTGTTTGCAATAACAAGGATGGTAGCCTGTTGATGTCCGCAGACTACCATGTGTGTAATTACTTTAAAATTGAGCAATGTTTTTTTAACTAAATCCTCTTCCTTAAACAAAAATATGATGCATTTAAAAAAATGAAAAGTGCTTCTTTCATTTTATAAGAGTAGGCAGTGGTCCAATGGACTCCACGCAGGGTGCTCTAGGAGGATATTCCTAACTCATCCCAAAAAACAAGTAACTAAGACTGAGGTTCTTCCTTCTGGAGACTTTGTGTACTGGATATGTTTATACCCAGTCCCCTGTGAGTATATTGGTTTGCCCTATTGTGTAGTGTTATTATTGAAACTATTCAGAGCAAGTTTTCAGTGCTGGAGTTCACGTTCTAGATGACTGTGTAGTTGTGGTAGAGAGGCTGAAATATTTTTGGTCGCAGCCTACCTGAGCCCTGAAGATTGGGCCTTGCGTTTTATACTTAGGGCCTGATTTAGATGTTGGTGGATGGTATAATCCCGTTCATTGTACTGCAAGTGCCATGGGATATAATGCACTTGTAATATGGCAGATGGGATCTCTGTTACATTTGTGATGGAGTATCCCATCCACCAAGATCTAGATAAGGCCCCTAATGTTCTCAGCCACATGGAGCCAATAGAGGTGTTTGATAACATGTGAAATATAAGATTTCTTCATCTTAAAACAGAATTTGTCTCCTTGGTTAAGTAGTCTTGGATGTACAAGTGTTCTACTTTTCAGTGTGCATAGACAGTGTTGCAGCAAAGCTCTTGTCACATGTACGCAGTGGGGTAGCAAGGGTAGAGGTGAGATGAATCTCAGCCACAAGATACAGAAGTTGTTCTTTTTCTTTACTACCTCAACACAATCGTCAAAATGTAAGCCAGAGTCAAACATTACGCCAAGATTTACACTGCTTGTGTAGGTATCTGGGTGTTTCTCAGTATGTCTGTCCAGGTAAATAAAAGGGCTATTGGATGATGTTTCTCCAACACTATACAACGCTGTTATGAATTTAAGTTTTCTTTGGGGATTTTAGAAAATATTGATGGCATTCCACAAATACTTGATAGTCTTTTGGAGTTAAAAAATAGCGAGGCCCTACTAGTTCATTTTGTGCTGGATACTTAAATGATGCTCGATGCACAGGTGTGTGCCTATTATTTGAAATATTAGGTTTTCCCCTAAATTCATTACTAACCTAGCAGGGATTTTTGGGATATATTCTCTACTCATTAAATTTCCACCTACATTACACTACAGAAAAATACCCATATTAATTTCTGTACAATAGATGATATGTTCAGGGGTGTTAACTCCTTGACTCAAGTGAACCATACAAAGAGTTCGTTCAGTTTCTCTGTCTTTTCTGCACCCCCCTCCCCCCATACAAACCACCATGCCCCCCACATAGTTCCTAAATCCACGTTGGAGGTTTTCATAAAATACATTCTGCTTCTGGTAGATCAAGAGCAAGGTAAACTGTATGTTGTCACGTGCACGTTGCATTATGGGCCACTGTTTGACAGGTGAATTCACTAGCATTCAGTCGCATCATGCTAAACATGTACGCCAAAAGGGAAATATTAATATGTACAAGTGTTAATGTAACAGGGCATGTTCGGTGGTAAAAAAGTGGACTGTGCCACAATGTTTGACAGACTTTTGTGCTGCAAACCCCCAGTTTTTGAATCTGTGCTGTTGTGCAAAACATAAGCAAGAAAAGGAATTGGCACCTAAAGAAATCTATAAATGCAGGACTACGTTTGTTACTAAATAAACACTAACTGGATGTCACGTCTAAAACTTGAAGCACTGCTCTACGCAGCAGGGGGCCACTGTCAGCTGTTTATCTGTACCACACAAAGCGAACAGGAATATAGATCGAATGCTAGGTAGGTCACTGTCACAGCAGGACACGGTACCCCTTTGTCCCCACTTTGAATAAACGTAATTAGAGGTAGATCTGAAAACAACCACCAAATACGATTACTGTGGTGTGTAATCAAATAATATAACGCCTCATCTAGCATAGCCACAGTTTATTTTTGTAATACTGGGATGTTAAAAATAAAACACTAACAAACAGGTCTGTAACACTATAAATATATTTACCACGCAATGTATTCATTGATTACGTGTATACATTTTTTTATGTATTCTGTTTATAAGTTTTAATTATAGAGCTGGATAATGTTGCTTATTTTGTGACATTTTGTTTTTTTATGAATGCCAAATAAACCCTGTTATAAATTATTGAAGCCTAACCTGAAGGTTAATGCCAATTTAACCAGCCAAACTTGACGTCCCTGTAATGTAGCCTTGTGGAAGAGGCACCTATCGCTTGAAAGCTGTGTGAAACTGTTGCCTACAGAGATGGGTTCTTGACATTGTCTGCCAGCCCCAGGCTGTCCGCTTTGTGTCTGCTTTAATTGAAAATTAATAGTTAGGGGGTTGCTATGGAAATGATACCATTGCTTGCAGACAGCAAGCCCAGTCTTTTGCAAAGAGACACTAGTGGTATTGTTTGTCCTTGTTGACCTTGGAAGTTCAAAAGCCTGGAGGAGGAAAGGAGATGCAAATATTTTACTTAAAAAACATCATTTACATATTTATAACATTTTTGAGTGTCAGGAGAATATTTTTTTTTACTTTTATATTTTGAAATGAGGCAGTGTGTTGAAATTCTGTGCTAATTGCCTTTACACTGTTATACGGGCTGATAAGACAACAGTGGGGAAGAGCAGGTTATGTTAGCATTTTAGTGAAAATAAACAGATTTGTGATAAAATGTTGTTTGACTGGTGTGCCTATGGGGAATGCGATTATCTTTCCTTTAGAGAACACCATAGCACTGCCATGTGTCGTTCTGTACACTACCACTGTATTTATGGGATTTGCTGCACTGCATTTCTGTGCACAGTTGGTCCAAATGCAAAGCTGTGCGCTGTAGGGACATTTTCAAACTTCAGTGCAAATCTGTTTATAGGCGTGACAAACACGAAATGCAGTGAGTGCAAACTTTTCGTATATTTGGGACAACTACCAAGCAATGTGATGAACCCTCCTCTGGAACCCTAAAACACTTAATAGATGCAAGTGAAACCTTAACAGAAGATGGCTGCCTGTTGTCAGATGATCTTGAGTGGCCGAGGATTATCTGTCACGCTGAACAAATGTGACACGTTTCATTGAATATATTATGCTCATTTACATAAGCAATGTGTTTGCAATATGCTTGTTTGCTTAAAGCAATGTCTCACGCGGCACATTTAGGCAGATTTGCTCTTGTTGAAATATTTACTGCATCATACTTTTTAATTCTTGGTCAGTTAAAAATGAATAGACAAAATGTTGTTGAGGCAACCAAGCTAGAAAGTGTTTTATTTTATTTTATTGGAGACATACTTTAGTCTATGGGGTCAAAGGTGAAATGTGAAAGTTGCTGCAATTACTTACCATAAATGTCTGAATTTAATGTTGTTAGGAGCGGCCGTTTCAAGTGCACCACCACCCCTTGGGTTTAGTATTTAAATATAATGCCAACAGATGTTACCCATTGACGTTCCTGCTAAAGCTGCAGCAAGGCAGGGTAAATCTGTGCCTGAGCAGGATCTGGTTTTTTTGTTTGTTCGCTTTTTTTGTGGCGCTGGTGCTTTCCTCGTGCAAGTTGGAGGTGTCAAGAGAATAAAGCCTGTCCACTCAAGCCAGTATTCAGCTGGAAGCTGTGATTTCAAGTAGTCTTTCTCCTGAGCCAGAGACCATAAAACTGAAAGAGAATCGCGCTAGCCCAGGGTGCAACTTTAAAAAAAAACAGAAAACCTTCTGGAAACCCTGGTGGGGAAAAAACGGCAAACAATCTGGTTTGCTGAATTCTGCTCTGGCAGTTTGGGGAGTGCTGGCTGTAGCCTTTACTGTGACCTGCAGAGGTTTGGACTTCCCCTCCTTTCATGCTGAAGCTGTCTATACAAACACTGCGCGGCTACCTGCAGCACCAAATCCTAAAACTCCATGTGGTGTTGTGAGCTGGCAGCAGATGGACTTTCGTTTGCATCTGCTGTGTACAGGCTTGGCTTTGTACTCTTTTCCTGGGGGAGAGAAAGACTTTCTTCGTCGCTAGTTCATTCCTGTTCGTATGAAGCAGCTCAGAAAACATCTGTGGCAGGCAGCAAAATTGACAAAGGATTGACTAACACCATTAGCTGAACACTTTCCATCTCATTGCAACTATGCATTGTTTACTTTACTGTCTGAATATGCTGGCAGAAAGGCTGGAGCACAGTGATTTCAATTAAGGTTAGTAATTGATGCTGTCTTGCTTCAAAAGATGTAACTTGATTAACATGTGCCTGGACTAATTGCATGTGTGAAGTGGTTTTTGTTGAGGCTTGAAGATTATACCTTGCCCTGGATTGTCGGGTGTTGTGGGTGCTAAATGCGTTCTTGTTTGCGTGTTCTTGAAAAAGACTTCCATTGGGCTGTAAACTGCAGAGCTTCGGAGTTTTACCAACAGTATAGTGTATAATGAGAAGCTGTCTTAATAGGGGGGGGGGGGAAGAAACGGTCTTAACAACAGGCTAAGAAGCTCCCTGAGAACTCCAGAGACTAAAACTGTGTCGGGTGCCTTTTTTTATGATAAAAATAGAGACATGCATAAACAGGGCAATTGAAGTTGCCCTTGCTTTAGGGGGACTATGGTAAGCACGCTGGTTCAGTCTTGAACCTTTGCCACCCCTCACGCTGCTCACCAAAGACATGCCTCAGTGATTAAACGCTGATTTTGTGTGCGATTGTCCGCAGACGCCCAGCAATCAGAGCTGCTCGGTTTGTTTTAATTAACCGCGCAGAATGCCACCAGGCAGCAGCAGGGACGCGGCCGGGCAGGGGCGCACTCGCAGTAGTGTAAACACTGCTGTAAATAGTTGCCTGGCGGTGCCTCAGACTCGCAGCTAGCTGCGGAGTTTTCCCTCTTTTACACATTTTCCTGCCTCTGGAGTCGCTGAGGCTTCCGACTTCCTCGCCTCGGTTGCGAACTCCCATGAACCGGAAAGTGGGAAGCTGTTTTGTCTGAGGAAAGGAGGAGGTAGGTAAAACTTTTTTTCGTGGGGTTGAAAAGCATGTGAGTAAGTTTAGAGCGCCGGGGCTGCTGCTGTCAGTGGCGTGCAGGCAGAGTCGGCGCTCGCTGGCCCTTTCTGGTCAGGAAAGCAGCCCATTGAAACGAAGAGAGGGGCGCATTGTGTCTGTTTGCGCGCAGGGAAGCCGGGGACCCAGAGCTGGGCCGCTTTTGATCTCCCGGTAATGCAATGGAGATTTAAGCTGCCATCACCATTAGAGACTCGAAATAAAAAAAGGCCTCGTTAGTATTTAAAATCGGCGAGAGCTCCTGTTGTCCGAGGGTGCTGCTTTCATGGTTTAATAAAAAGCATGTCATCGCCGCTTTAGGAAGTGCCCCCCGTGCGAGCCGGGCGCAAGTTGTTGAAAAGGGAGTTTGACCACGCGTTCTGCAGCTCTCGGCGCCGCGCTGGGTGGGAGCAGATGTTTATTTTGTGCTGAAGGGGGAAAGTCTTTTGGCTAAGCTTGTACAAACATGAAAGGAGTCAGGGCTCAGAGAGGATTGTTGCTGCCCAATGTGCATGTGGCTCAAAAACACCAGGAAGGAAGGGCATTGTCAACCTGTGTTTGCAAAGAAATATATATTAAAAAAAGGACAAAACCGTAATGGGCTGAAAAGCCACGCTTTGGAAAATGTCATTATATTTCATCAGCTCGGTGCAATGGTTTAATTCTGCGGGGCTGGGAGAAAGGTGCTTTGCCCGGGCTATAAATTACCATGCCTGTACTTTTCATTCTATCTGCTTCAGAAAGCAGCCCCAGAGCCTGGGCTCCTATTGGGCCCGTCCTAGGGCTACAGTAATTGCCTGATGACAACTGAAAATGATAGAATAATTGTCAAGAGAGACATTTTTAATGGGCAAGGTGATTTAAGTATGCATGAACAAGCTACGAGGGGAGAAGAGCTTGTTTATGATGCAAGCCAGTATAAACACAGTCGGGGCGATGACACACAGAGCTGTACTTTCCTCAGTGACATGAGCAGGATCTCACCGCAAACACCAACAGATTCCTCCTCCGAACAGTTTGCCTCTCTTCACCCACAGGTAACAAACCTTTAATTCCTTTCGTGCCTTGTCATTTCTTCGCCCCCCCTAACCCCCCCCCCCCCCCCACACCCAGCACGTGCAAAGTCGTAGTCTGAGGCGCGCGTGCTCGTTTTGCTGTAAATATTCCTTAAGCATGCCTTCAATTGCTGCCCCTCTCACAGCTCGACGGTGCTCATTGCACGAGAGATAAATAACCGTGGCACGCGCAGGTGTCTCGTGGCTTTGCGTCGTGCATCCTTCCATTGGCATTGTGCATAATGACTTGCGAGGTGACCATGCATTACGGGAAGATTGTCCTCAACATGACTTAACGCCTGTGCACACAGCAGAGCTCGCAGCGAGGCAGGTTTGCAAACAAGCTTAACTTGCAGCCGGTGCAGGGCGGTGAGTACACAAGCTGCGAGGCTCCAGGAGGCGAGCATAGCATGTGCTGCCAAGTTCGCACAGGTAAAGTCCACTCGTGTTTACTCCAGGCAAGCATGCATGGGTCTGTTGTGCTGCTAGTTTACGTGCATGCTTAGAACTCCAAAGGGCAGCGTTTTAAAGAGGTCTAAAGCTGAATGCATTGAGACGCTCACACTGTTTGATAAAGGCGAATTGATAAGTTGTTTACTTCATTATTCATGAGGGCGAGGAAGGCATGGCATTGTGCTATTGTGAGCACATTATTAACATTTCATAGGGATTTGTGCTGGAATGTGCAATGCTGCTTCTTCATAATTTAATACTCTTATGCATAATGAGGTTTGTGATTAGTTGATACAGAGAATTGGCTCAACTCCATCGCAGCAGCAGATAATTTTACATTGTTCTCTAGAGTCTAGAATCTAATAGGGTCTTTGGTGCAATAAAATTAAATGCTACATGCTTTAACTTTCAGCAGGCAAATCCCCTTGGCAATCTCAGCTTTTTTAATTTCGCCTTTTGTTTCTTCCAAAACAAGGGCATTTGATAAATAGCTCCAAGAACATATATTTATCTTGCTCTTGTAGTTCGTGTGTACAAGAACAATTAACACCCTTCATTAGCAGAATTGGCTATTTGTTTTAAAGTTTAACCAATCACTTTGAAATGCTAATTGTGATGTAATTTAATTGCGAGCCCTGTAATGATGATGCTGCTATTATCGACGTAAATGATGCAGTTAAGCAGCGGCATCTCATTTGCATATGCTTAAAGCTGCTTAGAGCAAGTTGAATCGGGCTGTTTCAGTATCACTTTTCTTTAATTTTCCACCTCTGTTCACACCAGCCCTTTGGTTTGTTTCTAAAGCTGTGCTCCCCTATTGATCAGCACTTTCATCTCTATTTTAATGACAAAGAGGCATCCACTGGCAACGGAGCTGTGCAAGCGGAAGCCATATAATTGCCTCCACCGCACATGCCCACTGCGAAAGGCTGCCTAGCGAGCACGAGCGTGGATCTGCGTGGATTGTCGCGAGGTCTTCACGTTGATTGTCCACGTACAGAAACAATTAACCAAGCTCGGTTGCACTAGCTTGCAGCTGATTTTTATTTAACTTTAAAATAAAATGGAAGTTCAAGTGGGCGATCGTTGGGCTGACTCCAAAAAAAGCATGTCGAGATATACTTGCAAAAAAAAAAAACTTTTCCGCCAACTTTTTGCCAGAGTGTGCGGTTTTAACAGAATAAAAGACAAGCCGCTTTTGTGATTGAACCCAATGCAATCTCGAGCGGTTATCTGTTTCCATCGAGGGTTTCAGACTTGGTTAATTTTCTTTTGGAAAGATTATTTTTCTTCTGACCAATTTCTCCTGTTATGCCCTAATTGGCTACATAAATCTTGTCTGGTATGAATGAGAAATGTTTCTGTGTTGTCAAGTGTAATCTTCACCCTTATTTACCAATTCATTAAGATCTATTGATGCAGGACTGGTGAGAGGGAATGACAACATAAATCAGCCTTCCAACATAATGACCCTAATCAGCGAGAAATAACTGGAAACGTCACGATGAGCTATGTCTCTGTGTTACTTCGGCAGCATTCTGAGCCCAGCAAGCTTGGTGCCTGCTTCCATCATTAACTTTGCATCCGCACACCTTTCTCTCAAGAAGTTACCCTGCCTCTTCTTAGCTTTATGAAGTCTCTTCTTGCAGAGTCAACTGTAAGTCCTCAACAACCGAGTAGTGCTACTAGAATGGAAGCCAATTAAAGCCGAACACTCACAGCCTAGTAGAGTGAAGTGTTTCCTTAAATAGGTTTGCTTATGAGCAAGCAAGTGCTACACTAAATACTACAGGTCACTGCCTTACAGGGCAAGAGGTTTTGCATTTTACCACAGAAGAGCTGAGTGTGCTGTGTGCGTTGTGATAGGTGTGCTCTGGAGAGGAAGAGAGAATGCTTTCTAAGAAGGAATGTTTGGAGATATGAAAGTATAATTGGAGCTTGGAGAGAGACTAGGGTCCCAGGCTCAGAGAAAGACACTGAAACTACACCTTGTTCGCAGATCTGAACTGGTTGAGCTATTAAGAATCCTCTTTTCAACATCTAGTCAGGAAACACTATAGGTGCCCGTTGTATGAAAAGATGTTACATCCAGTGGAGGAATGTGTGAGTCTTCTGAACTCCAAATTGCACGCATGCGCAATAAAGTTCTGCGCTTCATCTACAATTTTTATCACTCACAAAGCATATATGCTATTTAAAGCCAGAGACACTTTAATAATACATGTCTGCAAAATAACATTTCACTGTATATAGATCATATATTATATATAATATAGATTATATATTTCTACTACTGTTTCTGTAGAAGCCTAATAGAAATACCATACCTGTACTTGTGTGTCAGTCTCAGACAGCTGTATGCCCTGAATTATCACAGTGTACATGTAATGTTTACCTGAATTCAAGTCGCAGAACACACTTTGGGCAGTTAACCTTAAAATGGCCATTAGTCTGCCGAAAAAGAGATAAGGAATTGGAAGATACACAACTGTAATGTTTGTTTTCTTGCATTTGCAGTAGATATAATCTCA
The DNA here is from genome assembly GCF_964204655.1 of Triturus cristatus. NCBI lineage: Eukaryota > Metazoa > Chordata > Amphibia > Caudata > Salamandridae > Triturus > Triturus cristatus. Next base: position 699,448,095 of record NC_140585.1, on the reverse strand, counting down.
CACATTAACCTTGTGTTAATTTAAAAGGAGCAACACAGATCTTTCTATATAGGGAAGCCTTTTCAAGGAGAGATTAGGTTAAATGAATCCACACTTTACAGAGTATGGAATAGTAATCTGTATACTGTTAATGCTAAAGAGCAAAGCACAACCAGGTGTAATTTTACTATGTTTGCATTTACGTTAACCGCAAAAATATGTAAATCCGAAATAAATATATATATATATATATATTTTGTTACACTATATCATGTCATTGATCCCTTCTCGTGCATTGCCTTAAACTAGAGATGCATAGGCAAACATTACACTTACAGTGTTCAGTTCTCACCCTCTAGGCGCACCTGTTAATACTGTACACTGTTCCTAGTCTGAAGAACCATTTATTCCAATTTGAACACCATGTGCAGTCAATCTGATGCTTCAGCGGTTAAATATATTTGTTGTGTAGTTAGGTGTAGGATTATCTTAGTGTAAATACTGTCAACTGATATATGTGTTAGTGAAGTCTTATATCTGCTGATTTATAAGTCAATGGGTGTAATGTAATGAATTGCTGTACATATAAACTTTTTAAACATTGACGTCAATGAGTTGCATAACATGTAGAGGTAAAGAAGATATCCAGAGTATGTCCAATTTTGTAAACCACGTACTTGGTGTACCATGCTCATAAATACATTTATGGTGGTGCATACTTTATACATTGACCTAGAAATATAAGATGCACTGGAATGTGTACTAAACTAGTTAGTCATTTTCCTGTAATGTGTAACCAACCCATGGCCTTATAATATGTTTTCCTTTATTTACATTCATAGAGTAATATCTGTCTTTCTAAATATGTCTGCAAATGAATCCTCTGTGAACAAATGAAACTTTATGTAAAATACAGTTACACCTCGTATGCATTATTGAAAAAGACATTCCGGCTTCACAAGAGCATTTAAAGCAGAATATTTGTTGTAACCTTTTCAGCTAAGCATTCATGTCTGTTACTGTGATTTAGTTTAATTGTATGTGTTGATCTTGCTTGCTTTACTAATGTCCATTGTGATTTGTGTCAGTTATGAGAATATCAAATCAACTTTGTATTCTTCTTTGCACCTTGTTTGTGGTGAAAATGAGCATTAAATAAATGTGACATTATCAAATCTCTTTTTATACTCATTTTTCTTTATCTTGAAGATTGCATGTTCTGATCATTGTTATGAGCGCGTACTAAAATGTTGGTCATAAACAAGTACATTTTTTCGATATCAGTTAAATATTCCTAATAGTGCTACAGATGTTCAGAATTTGTGCATACATTCTATTTTAAAGCATTTGGGTCTGATGGCATTGTTGAGATGGGAGCTGGTATTGCATGACATCTAGTTGCATTTAATCCACTTACATTGCAAGGAGTTGTCATAGGTGTGTATTTAGGGAGGGGTTGGCGTAATCATCACCTGTTCCCACAGTTATAGTTCAGGCAATTGCTGAGTGTCAATTTTGCAGCAGTGTATTGTACCTTCTTGTGATTAATGAAATCACCAATTTCTTGAGAGGGAGTTAGTTTGAAGAAAACAAATCTGTGTTTCCCCATATCACAACTCACAGTTTCTATTGCATCATAGTACTTTGCGAGTATCGAATAATCAATAGATTTACTTTCATCAGAAAGTTCCATTGATATGGAGGTGGTGAAATCTGTGTAAGAAAAGAACAAAGGCTTTGCATACCTCTACACATTGCCCTTGGTCGTCCACCGAGTTACCTTTCATTGCCTTCCTTCTTCAGAAGAAACTTTCTTTATAAATGTATAGTGGAATAACAGTGTAACAGAATAACAGCCTTTGCTAGTGCAATATGTTTGCGTTGCTTCATTCTTGTAGGAGACACATAATTCTTTTGGAGGGAAAAACATGAGACAAGCAGGTTTACCATTCATGATTAAGGAGGCCTAATTGGGTTATGTGACTTTACTCTGCTATTTGTACACGTGAAAGGCCACAACTTCATGCAAAATAAACACAAAAGCACCGCTGTAAGTATAATTGTAAGCCATATGCTAATTTATATAATAAGTGGTTGTGCACACTTTATTCGAGAATATGGCTGCCCGAAGGAGCATGAATTGCTGGGTGTGTTTAATGCTGGATTATAGCAATTTGAAACATGTCAAACACATGGCTAACGCCTCATGCTTCACTCATTCTTGCGTAAACCTGCATAGCCACCATCCATTATACCCTTGGTAACAACACAGTTCTGCAAGTAAATATTGTTACACTAAGTAACCTTTCAATTCAAGTTGTTTAGGGAGAGAAAATGCAATCTTGTGCAGTCAACTCCAGTGTCAGTTTAATGTTTCAAAAGGGAAGTGGTGTAGAGAATAAGTATCTGTAACGCGTAGTGACTTTTTGAGAAATCGAATAGTTTTTCTTCAACCTTTTTTCAGTGTTTCCCCTGACTTAGTTTTGTTTTCTGCATCCTTAAGTTTAGTAGTAGAGCTCTTATTAAGAAATTGAGAATTGCAATTTATATCCAAATTAATTATTCTTTATTCTGTGATGTTATCAGAAATGTATATTTTGACAGTTATCTTACCATGGGGGACGTTTGCATCAGTAGAAAGCATGGTCATATTTTTTTTTACTGCTGCGGGAGAGTAGGGCTGTATAGCAGTACCACCTTTGATCCACAAATTTGCCCTCTGGGAACAATGAAATAATGTTTTAACACCAAGTATTGTTCATACTTCTATAGACACAACATAAATTTGTTCAGTATTAGATTCGAAATTCATCCCAGAGGCACAGAAATATTAAACATTAGCACAAAATCTTGATGTAATAATCAGAGGTATCACATACATTTATGTCACTGCTGGGCATTTACATTATGCGCATGCACACATGCACACTCAGACATATACACATACACACACATAAACATAGATGATCTTACTCTAATTTTACCTGAACATCTAAAGACAGAAATATGATGGGAATTGCTTTTAGTATATTATAACGACATAAGCTGTACACATTTTTTCATGTTGTCTTTTATATCTCTGATCCGTTTCTGCTCCTTGGTCATCTAGCAATACTGAAGAGACAGCGCTAAAGCAAATGTAGTTATTATAAGTTTAGGAAATCCTTACCTAAACCTATTGCACAAGCACTGTGTGTGTGTGTTCTTATGGGGAGAGAGTATGAATGAGAGTGTGAGAGACCCAGAGGAGAGAGCAAGAGAATTAAAGGAAAAAAGTGTGGGAGATTGAAAACTTTCATCACTGTAGATCAAACACTTAAATGCGCTCCATAAAAATATTTCTGCCCATTGCGAAACTTGTATGAACTTCTACTGGGAAGGTTGCCACAATATGCCTAATGTCTTGTATCATACTGAACAGCAACACTACACAATGGTATTCGATTTTTGCACACCCCTTAGTTTTCTGCCAATCAGAGCAATACAGATAGGTGTGAATTTTCCTAATGAACTAAAACATGGATTAGGAAACCCATGGAAGTATGTAGAATGGCGTGAGGGTGAACTTATTTTCTTTTTCTTCTTTGCACCTTACCCATAATAGACACCTTTTGTCATCATGCACATTGTGGCTAACCTATTATGTACCTAATTAGTTTACATTTCTTTAGCATCTGATTTGTACCTGTTTTGTATTGACAATCCGGTATGGTAAGGTGTTTACTGTGGTGCTGCTTTAAGTTCCTGTATGACCGCTGTTTCTAGAGTAGAACCTTTATGCTACTCACAACTATTTACACCAACTTGGTTTATATATTACTCTTTAATACAGCCACACATCCATGAGTTAAGCTAATAGTTGTAAAGGATTGCTGCACACAATAATTTATACAGTTGAATTTAACATGCTCATATCAAGATATCTGAGCACTTTACAAGTGTTTGTGTTCCACAAGGCCTGAAAGGCTCTGGATGATAATACCTTCCCTCATCTAGCCTGGCAGAAGCCTAAAAATGCCAGTCTGTCTATGATGGCCTGTACTTGATCATCATGGGGAATTCATGTTCAATAGAATGATTCCATCATAGTTAACAAAGGTCATATACATTTGAAGACACAATATATATAACGCTTGCATTGTAAACAGTGTGATTCTTTGCCTTTCATTCTGAAGGAATTTAAATTTTATACTTCTGATGCCCAAGTAAATACACTGCTGCCTTCAAAATTCTGGTATATTTATTGTATTTAATTTCCTATATTTTTGCTTTGTGAAATTTGAATATGGGAATATTTTCAAATGTGGTGTCTTCTTGCCGAGTTGTATTGGAATTACATTAGAATTTTCATATGTCTAGTATGGGCAATCAAGCTCTTTTCACTGAATATTTTACACATTCTACATGCAAAATTTATGCCTAATTTGAATACTTATTAGCTGCGTAATCTCTGAAAAGGGCTAGCTTCATTTTCATCTCAGAAAATTCATCATCACATTGACGTGCTTTTTGATATTACCAGGACGGTTTACTTCTACTTAATCCTGGTCCAGAATCTATTTACCATATTTTTGGGCAGTTGCCACTGTACGTGCTAACTTTGGCTCCTTCATTTATATGCACCTTAGTAACCCAGTAACCCTTGCCCAGTGCCATTACAATTTAGGACGATAACCTTATTACTTTTATGTCTGCGTCCTACTTATGGAAAATCTATTCTAAATGTTTGTGTTTTATTTTTGTTTAGTGTTTTCAAAATGTTCCATTTCAGGATTATGGCAAGTTCTCGTGTTTCACGTGGAAGGTTTATTGAATGGCATTGTTAAGACAAAAACAGCTTCAGTTATAAAGGCAGAATTCTTTTCATTGATTTGAAATTTGGATTGGCATGCCATGGGGTGTAAAATTCTCAATTGGCGACTATTATTGCCCACAACATTTGACATGAACAGATTGCTTTTTGTGTTTGAGCATACCCTCTCATAAATGAATCTAGGAAAAGTGTTGAACTTAAGAAACATGAATTGCCAAAAGGCATTTGTAGGCTGTATAGACAGGCCAATGGTATTGCATGGATGAGACTTACTCTTATCTCAACAGTCTGTCTTTTACAGTCCTATGAAGCGAATCAGTTGGCTACCACAGTTTTATAAGGCACAGTGTTATTTTCTTGTATTCTCGTGAAATAGTCTTGAGCATACAATCTTATACATACCTTAAAGGCTTAAACCCTATTGCCATATGGCAAGACAGTTGGTCTAGTTCAGAACAGAATGCGACCTCTGTATAATATTAATGGAAAATGTACAGAGACATTCTGGTTTGGTAAAGGCAAGGCGCCTCTTTATTTTCTGTGCGGGTTTGCACTGATCCTGGCTGGACATTTCATTTCTATCCAGAAAGTAGAGTATATGTATGCAGTGAAAATAATAAAACATTTATTACAGGAGAGAAGCTAATATGCATAATTTATGCTGTTTTTAGCACAATCATTAGTGATATTTTTGATAGATTTTATTTCTAGCTTTCATATCTAATACATGCCATGAAAATTAATTTTATATCTTTCATTTATTTGCCTATGTTAAAATGGAGTTTTAAGTCATCTTCAAGTGAACAGTTTGATTGCTTCTCATGCATAAGCTTAATTACTTTCCAGGAAGGACAGTATTAAATGTTTTAAATGTCAGAAAAATAAATGAATATCAGTTGTTTGATTAAAAATAGGCAATATCTGACGTGTTGCGAGCAGCAGCGTTTTCTTAACATGCCTTGCAGGCACATTTTATTTAGCCAGAAAAGGGAAAGCCCATTATTCTATTTATCATTGGTGGGTGCCATATGATTTGTAACACCCGCACAAAATTTTAATTTTGTGTGATTAGCTGTGCATCATTAAACAATAGCCCTGCACAAGACACGCTGTAAAATCTTGACAGAATCAAGATAGTGAATATTTTAAATGAGGCGGTATAGTCATCCGTGGTTGTCAAAGCCAGATAATAGGAAATATAGAGCGGGGTGTTGAGGGAGGCAATTGTCCCTTCGTTTAAAATGGTTTTATATGTAGACTTGAATTGCATCTGTTCATAAACGCGTCCGCTGCATGCCTGGCGTTAATGTAGCTTTGCAAAGAGTACTTACCGAAATCATAATTCCAACCGTAAGTATCCGGATGAACGCTGAGCGTGCATTATTACATTTGTTGGTAAATTACTCGCAGGCTTTTTCTCTGTGCTGAAAATGCAGGCTGTGTAATTGGCAGAGAGGGACCGCTTGTTAATGGGGAGTGTGAAGGTGTAATGCGTGTGTTAATTGATACTTCTTAATCACTTTTAGGTATTAAGCCATGATGCAGGAATCTGCCACAGAGACAATAAGCAACAGTTCAATGAATCAAAATGGAATGAGCACTCTAAGCAGCCAATTAGATGCAGGCAGCCGAGATGGGAGATCAAGTGGCGACGCGAGCAGTGAAGTAAGCACAGTGGAACTGCTGCATCTGCAACAACAGCAGGTAAGTTTTGTTGTGCCTCTTGCCAGCCTCTCGGAAACAGAAAAGCACCATTGCTCCGGGTTTTAGTCTCTCGCCGCGGGTGTAACTTTATTTAGTGACTGCACTTCTGAGAGTATTGTTTATTTGTTGTTGTTTTTGTACATTACGAAATGAGGGGCGAGTTGTTTGCTTACTAGCAAGAGCACTTTAACGTTGTTGTGCGGTTTACTCAGTGTATTTTTATGATGTTTGTGATAAAATAATGTTTGATGCACGTGCGTTTAAGAGCGAGCAGCTAATGTTTGGAGATGTCTGCTTCTACCGTATAACGCGTCGGTAGTGCGAGGTGTGATATCTCGGTGTCCACCAGAGGGCCCCCTTTGTTGCAGGATAGCTAGCCTGCATGTTTATTTGCAGTTCATTGTTCCAAAATATGAACTGTAAAAAAACAGAATAACCTCTCGTCTAGATAGATGCTCACTTGGCATGTGGTTAGAATAAACACCAAAGAAGTGATACTAATAATGACAATAGTACATTCGGAGCATTATTAACGATCATAATAACATTAATAACAATGCTTTTGTACAGAAAAAATTGATTTAAACTCCACTTGGTACTGGCAGCGTAGATCATTTCTGTTTTTCCAAAATGCAAACGTAGCATTGTACATGTTGTTCAAATAATAGGTAATGTCTAATCGATTAAAGCCCTGTTTAATTATAGCAGGTCTCCAGCGATTCCTGCTCACACTTTGCATGCCTGATGATAGTTAACTGATATTTGAAGATCGCGTAGAACTGAAGTTCTTACGCTTTTGTCTCAGGTACATTTGTTCTCTGTCTTTCCGAACACTATTCAGCATTTGACATGATTTAATCCTTGTATCAAAGTGCAATTAATAGGCAGGTTCCTGGCTTAGAGATATAAAAGTCATTGCATTGTGTGTATTGTTCAAAAACAATGCGATTGGCACATACTTCTCCACAGGGGATTTGGGGTGGTGCCTTAGTGTAAACAAAAATAATGTTTGAGGTTTATTTCTGCCTCGAAATAGACATCATGCACAGCTGCAGTTCAATCAAAAACTAAAGAAAAAACCCTGTGTAATGTAAGTGGGAAAAATGTGACAGTAAAATTGAGATTGCTGAATATTATTTTCAGTTATGTTTTGTATGAAATATAAGTACCATCTAAGAAAATATAAATGTAGTGCACGTATTCTCCAGTCACGTATAACTTCCCTCTATCCTAATGGGACAGGCATTTAAACTTGCACATGTTTGTGATGGTGACCACCTCTTTACCACCACTAAATACACATGAGCATATGGATGACCCAAAGACATCCTTAGTGACTTACATAACGGATAAACAGGTAACCCAAGCACAATTATCTCAAATCCATACATTCAATAATATCACACCATTTGCTTCTAGTTTGGAAATCCATAGCATTATTGTAAAAGTGATACAGATCGTATTACAATGTATTGTTAAAATGTTTAACGTCTGACACCATAGCAGAGTATACAAAAGCAATCAGGAAAACTAACGCTGAGTTTGAAGCACAATGATTGATATATTTCGTGGAAAGATGTAGATTGTGGCAATTTCTATGCATTCTGTTCTAGTCGGACAATCAAAAGGCAAATCTTATAAGGTAACTGTTAGACTGTCAAGACTGACCAATGTTGGGCACTACACATGGGTTCCTGCTTCAAAAGTTGGACAATTAATAATATTGAACCTTACTTGTTTTTGTGTAAGACATGTGCTAGTGAATTTTCTACACATTTACTTTTGATACATTTAAGTGATTGGTCGTGGGCACTCTTCTTAACATTTTAAAATAAGAAATATGTTGTGTTTTACAAATATAACAGTATTTAATTCATATATGACCTTTAAAATATACCACAGGATTCACCAGTCAGAATCTCAGTTGCAATTCATGTCTTGTGCAATGTTATTAGATTACTGCAGATCATTTGCGCTGATATCCCAACAGTGCTTGGACAATGGTTGGGTTTTTCAGGGTACGTGGCAACGTGTGCCCTCCTGCTGCTGCTGATGCTCACCCACATTTCTCTCAGATGTACTTGAAATGTATTGTCTGGAGGACACTTTGCACATGCTGTGTAAATAACACCTTTAGGAATGTTTAAAGGCACAGTTGACACAGAACGAGTCTTGAAGGCGTTCTCAAATGTACGAATCCCATTGGGTTGATTTGAGAGCACTTTCACAATACTAGGATGAATGTCCAAGTTTCAAATACCTTTCATCACGTGGAGAGGAATCACACAGTCTGAGCCTTCCACAAAGAATACATTTTGCCTACATTTGTAGAGTAAGAATCCTACAGCTCCTGCAGGCAGTTACGTTTTTAATAGGTTACGTGACATTTTGGAATTACATTTGGAGATCATCAGAATTGCTCAAATGCTGCTGCCTTGCAAAACTAAATCTTTAATGGGATTGTAGCATAGTGTATGCTTACACATATTTCACAAACATGAGAAAAGATATATCAGCAGCTATTTATAATATAATTTGATTTGGTGATTAGTGTTTTAAGTGCTATCACAATCAGTCATTTCACTATTCTGTAATCAATTCTGAAAATGACTCGTAGTAGCCATGCATACATTTATCAGGTGTGGATTTTAAATCCTAAAAACCTATTGTTTGCTAACTCCCCAGAATTTTTTTTTGACTTTTTCATTGCCTTTTCATATGATGCAACGTATTAACTAGGATTCCGGTCTTTTAATAAGTTTAGTACATGTTTAAGACTTTTTGTTCATCCTGAGTTTTAATCTGACTAAATCAGCGTTAAGCATTAGAATCAGCATTAAGTGGGAAAAGGGTAGTTCTGCTGTTGTTTTGATTAAATTCCATTGATCAAATTATTCCGCATTAGATGTAGAATTTTATTTTGATATTAGGTTGGAAGAATTAATTGTTTATGTCACTGAGGTCAAAGTCGTTGCTAAAATCTTGATTACTTTCACTGGATGGATTTGAGCTTGCATTTTCAGTCTTCATTAAGTCACTGCCACCAAGATAATCTTTTAGACTGTCTCATGTGATGCTGCAGCTTTGAAGGTGTCTTAGGTAATTGTGTCAAAAAACATTCCTTATGTGCTACTTTACTGTTAATGATCACATTAGGCCCTAATCCTTGTATGCATCTGTGATTCCTGAAAATAAGTCGCCGTTGGCCTGCATAGACATTTTTCTAGCGTTTAAGAATAATTGTAATACATAATTTTCATTTATGCAAAGAAGAATCGGAATTATTCTCCTCCTTTTATGCATCCTTTTTAGTTTGCACTGCTACATTCCTACAAGAGATATGTTTGATTGGCTGTGCTATATCTACATGCTTTTGGGATAAAGCCAAACTATAATCACCAGCTGTAAATGTTTATTTTTGACTCAGCGTCTACATTGTTGGCTCCAATAGCTAATTCAGTATACACCCAGAAGTGGCTACTAGCTCCCAAGTGGCACAAGGAAGGACTTGCACATAAAGGAAGATGCTACTGTGAGTTATCAAACATTAAAGGTTACAAAAATCAACTGCCATCATTCGAATTTTTAAGCTTCAGGTGATAGACACAGTTGAATGGGAAATGCTACATACCAGTCCCACAAGTTCAAACTTTCAGAGTAGGGCTCATTGTGCAATTTCCCTTTTAAGCACAACCACAGTTTCTGTGTATCATCAGTACACCTGTTTA